>NC_081826.1:25621428-25947500 GCF_030867095.1 Alligator mississippiensis | reverse complement strand
GATATCTTACTAATTTCTTTACAATATGAAAGAAAAGAGGTGATGAGATTACAATAGCTAAGAAATTAGTAAGGTATATATATATAATTTATCTATCTATGTAATTTGACTATTTGTGTATATACATGTCTTACTAATTTCTTAGCTATTGTAATCTTCTCACCATCTCTTTTCTTTCATATTGTTTAGCAACTGTGAGTTTTAGGTGTCATTTATTGAGTCAGACCAATGACATTTGTTCATCAGACCCTATTCAAACTGTGAGCAGAACCTGCTAGCTATGACTAGTTAGTCATTCATCTTTTTCAAATGATGTCAATCATGGCTCTTGTAATTATTACTGCTTAGGTTCATTTCAGGACTTTGAACTACTGAATTAGTGAGCACTGAGGAATGAGTTCGACTTAATGTCATTTTCTTAAGGGGTTATGTCTTTCTTGGCTGGGGGGAGTTGGACTGGGAAAGTCTTGGGTTGCTATTCCTGTCGCTAAGACTATTTTAGAGACTGTATAAGGAGAAATGTGGAAATGTGCTGGAGTTCTCACCAACTTCCTGGTTCAGCAGCCACTGTGATAGCAGCAAGTGATCACATATCCTTTCCTTCAGATTGATTATTAACAGTTTTTTCCTTCAGAAGAATCAACAGCGCCATAGCTTCTGGGCCCCCATTACTCTACTTCAGTTTGCTTAGACAAATGGTCAAATTTTACCCTGATGAAGGCTTTAAGTAGCTAGGAACATAAGATATATCAAGTTAATTTGTGAGGCTGGGACATGAGCCTTCCAACAATTGCCTTTTGAGTCAGTCACATGAAAAACTTCCATCTTGGTGCCATGCTGATCCACCTTTTGGCAGGAACACCAATCCATTTGGTATCTCTTTTGTTACTACTAATGCTTGTTCTTTCTATCTTTTGACTTTAAAACAGACTACCCCCCCCCCCCACACACACACTCAGTATGGTGTACAAGACACTTTACATAAGCACTTACATTTTTAAAAACCCTTTCCCATCAATATAACAGCAAAAATGCCAGCCTATAGCACTAAGAAAGCCTGTTACTGTAACTGTTAGGACTGAGGGGCTACTTTGGTCCAGAGACAGTTTAGGCAACAAAATTGTTCTCCTGATACTAAAAGTAAGGTTCATGATCAGTAGTGTGTGCAGTGAACTGAATTTTATTTTTTTATACACATAGGGCGTGTCTACATGTGTTGCTATGGCAACATTGTTACTGCACTGTGATTTCCTTTTGGAAGTAATAAATCATAGTGCAGTAACAGCCCGTACTGGGCCATACACACGGTACATTGTTATTTTTTAGCAGCTATGTAGCGTCATGTGTAGATGCACCCACTTCGTTATGACAGGAATGTCAGTATTTAGGCAGTACCAAAACATTTTCCCTTTACCACTTGTGAATAATAGGATTGTGCAGCAGTTCTCAGTGATTTCAGGGAAACTAGCACCTCCCTCTGAAACCCAGAATCAGAATGGCTTCACCTAGGTTTCCAAACCAATCACCAAAGCAATCAGAGAATTTGACTATTTATGCTATTTCATTCACAAATTTTAGCTCAATCATTCAGCACCAAGCAAGTAAAAGTGAGAGTTTTACCCTTTTGTCGCCTGTTTCACCTGCTCCTTGCTCTGACCGAGTTTCTGAGCCTTCTGTTTGTCTGATTGCCACCCTTTCTGAAACTTTTCTCCAGGAGAAAGAGACAGCTGCAAAGTTATTGTTCATCTGAGCAACATTCCCAGAAGACTAGAGGGAAAAAAAGAATAGCTAAATAGAAAGTGGGACGATCAGTGGTTAGCACCCACACTTGATAACACCAAGGCTTGGAATTTTGCAGTTGCAGCTGACTTAAAAGAAAGTAAGCTATTAAAATATATATGTGTAATGAGAAAAGCCAGAAGGGGAAAAAAAATGTTGCATAGCATAGTGTGAATGCATGAAGTAGAGAGCGATAATTGTATTGCATTATACCACTTAAACATGATGATGTTTAAAAGGCTCTCAAATGCAGACTAGATTGGTTAAATCTACTGCAGTTAAAACACACTAAACTGCTTTGATATGCTTCTTAATTATTTTGTTCTTCGTGATTTAAGTTCTATCCAGAAAGTGGAAGACATTTTGCTAAAGCTTCCAAACCACAAACGACAATTGATAAACACTTTAGACAGGCTGCCATTTCAGGTGTTCCTCTAGCAGTTTTACAGTCCTTAAAAAAAATAATTTGGTTGCATTGGATATGAACGTAACCAAACTCTTTTTTTTTTTGTGTGCATATTTTAAGTCATTGATATTTCAGTGTGAAAAGAATAGGTTCTGCTAGGTTCTGCTGTCATTAAATCAATCCTTCTTTATAAAATTTTTCATCGTTACCTTGAAAGCTATGTCTATCATTGAGAAAAGAAAGACAAAAGATATTTTAAGAGCAACACACACATTAAATGTGAATACAAAGGCTGTAAATAATAAAAACTGCAAGTCAGTTTCCAAGGCAAAGAGCACAAGTATCCTCTTAGGTCTGTTGATGATTAGTGCAGTGCGGTTCTTATCCTTGTCTGAATACAATATAATGGCAACAGCCTTAAAAACTCGTAAGATGGCAGGAAGGGTATGAGACTGAGGGGCATTGCTTTGTCCCTCGCATATTGCTTCTCTGCAAGAATTGAGATCAGCTGTACATTACTTTGATGATGTTCTGAGTACTAGATCAAATCTACTTGAGATGTGCAAAGGCAAAGACAATTAGCTTAACCGAAATTAAAATAACACATTTGAAAAACAAACAAAAATTTTGCTCAAAGACAAAACTTTTATTCCAGAAATTTGGTCTGTAAAATGCTCTTGTACATACAGCAGTAGTAGCAGTTAAAATTGGACCAAATTTTTATAAATAAGCTTTTTCCTTGAGCAAAATGTTAATTATTTTTAATCCTTCACTGCAATTTCATAAAATACAGTGGTTTTTGCAACAAGAAAAATATTGTTTTCTTATTTTAGTTTCATTAAAGAAAATATTTTGGAAAAAAAAAACACACCAGCCTATTTAGAAATGTGGGCTAGGAGCGAAGTTAAATGCTAAAGAAATTGATGGGTTGAACGTTGATATTACATGGATTTTGGTACTTTATACTCTAGTCTAGATAGAATGAATTGAATAGACCTTATTTTAACTTATCATATAGGTAAGATATATATTTAACATAGAGATTGACAGAGCAAATGGAACTATACAATGTGAGCATCTACATGAGATGTTTACTGGGGAATTGCCTAATTAGTGCTGCAGTAGAACATCAGCATCTACACAAGTGGTGCAATTAGGCCACAGTAAACTAATTAATTCTGCTGTAGGATAGTACTTCCCAAGACAAGTTCTGTTCTATGGCAGAGTTATTAACTCTGCCGACACTCATATGTAGAGGGTGACCAGGGATGGCTGGGGCACAAGAGTGCTACAGTGCAAGGTTGTCCGCAGGTTGAGCTAGGCAGAAGCAGACCCAGGCTGGCAGGTTGACTGCTCAGGCTCCCTACCAACTGAGGCTGCACTACCCTGACTCAATGTGCTGCAGTCCCAGGTGCACGTATTAATACAGTGCCCACAAGCAATACACTCCAGCATAAACTGCACTGGAGTTTCTTGCATACCATTAATATTCATACGTAGACATACCCTCTTAAAATAAAATCATGCCCAGCTGAAGTCAACAGCATTTTTGCTACTGGATTCCAGGTTTTACCTACATTATCTGCATTAAAAAACTATGACAAAACCACAGCCAGAATCTCATTTGGCAGACCCAGTAGAGATAGCACAGATAAAAAGGACATACCCTTTCAGCACTATAGCTGGCATCTCCAGAGTTCAGTACAGTGATATAATTATGGAGGCCTGCTGGACAGGCAGAACACAGGAAGTAGCTAAGCTGTACATAAGCAGAAGAATTTGGAGTCTAGAGCTGGCAATCCAGAATCTTTTGTAAGTCCTAAATTAGTCGATTTTATAGCATTTCTTTATATAGATTCATGATCTTCAATTGTACAATATTTTAAATAGGCAGTTAAAAAAAAAAAAAAGAATAATAGCCAAAGTAGAATACCTCACATTGAAATGTTATATTATGATTTTCATTTTCTTAAGAAGGGGAGGTGTCTTCAGCATAAATGTCATATTAATGACAGTGCATGTGGTATGTGTTTAGGATAGGTACAAACATTCAAAAAAGCCTGAGACAGAATTGATCTAAGTTACGTGGTCTTCTGTAAGCAATGTAGTTTAGATCGGTAGCGAAATGAACACACATTCACCCTTTGGTGAAGGGGAGGCAAATCTTAGACTGGGTTCCACCATTTTTAAACCAGCTTATGTGTGCTGAATTGCTGTTCTGTTAAAGGTACAGATCAGCTTTGTGTATCAAACTCGGTTCTGTTACAGGTATAGACCAGTTTCCAATCGCTTATACCAGTAAAATTGTAATGTCTGTACATGGCCTTAAATTACATTTCAAGGCTAAAATGTCATGTCCATGGACAAATAAAACCAACATAAATTAAATCCATCGTTCTATAAATTCCATTATTGTTAATCGTTTCCTTCCTTCCTTCCTTCCTTCCTTCCTTCCTTCCTTCCTTCCTTCCTTCCTTCCTTCCTTCCTTCTTCCCTCCCTCTTTCTGTCATTTGGCATTTTAAATAACCAAATTGCTTGCATGTGTTCCACACTTCTTCCTCTTTTCTCCCTTTGGTACTGCTAGAAACTGGCAGTTAGTCATTTTGATAGACTAAAAGGAGAAAAACCTGAGAGTGCGTTATATATCTGTCCTGTGTCAATTCATGTATTTTCAGCTTATAAACAATAATACCTAATGTGTAACTTCAAAAGTGTGCGCTAGTAGTAGGAACTTGTCTATTCCCTGGATTTTTTGTGATCACACATATTTTAACATTTAGCTATTGCACATAATATATTTCTGGCCTACAATACATTCTACTATAGTAACAAATGCTTTTTTGCTCACATGGGGCAAACGATGTAATTTTAATGGCATTATTTGTTGTTTTTGGTGTGACGCAAATTACTAGTATATCAGGTCAAATGTTCTGTAACCTGCTTATCAGCAGTTAGCACTAGATAGGGTTTAAGAGAACAATTCAAAAAAGGTTTTGATTGATTGCAACAAACTGGCAGTATAATTGCATACAAGCCATTAGGAATCCAATTGAACCCTGATCGAGTACTTCATTACTTCTGCTCTTTTCACAAGGGCACACCATCCCAAGTAATATTTTATATGTTATAAAAGGTTAGGTTTGAAAAATTAGCATTACAAATGTCACATTTACTTCCAGCTGGAAATGTGCAACAATGTGTGACAATACTGAATAAAATGTTGAAACATGTTTTCCTTTTGTTTTACTTTACTCATTTTTGTAATACAACACTGGTTACTGGAAAATGCCTTACAGCTTTATTTAAAACACATGTTCAAAGATTTGAATGAAAAAAAGCTTTGACTCTCTCTGGAACATCTAACCAATATATCATTTGTGTGCTTTAATTTTTTTTTCTTACTGTCAGGAACACTTTTATGTCTTTAAGATTTATTTAAACTAGTTTATTATATAATGAAGCTTGTCAGATCATAAGAACAAAGTCAAACAATATGCACTATATCAAAGTATAACATTTAACATATAGATTTAAGTATACATATCAAGTACAATGCAATCAAGGAAAGTTTAATCTGAAAATGCAAATGGTTCAGATTATTAAAGCCACATCTTTCCTTTGAAGCACAATTTAGAATGTTTATCAAAAAGCTATGTGCAATTATATTATCCACTCCCATCATACATATTTTAGCCATGGATTTTGTAGCTTGAAAACCTCTGGATTTAACCTGAGGACCCGAATTTCACAGCCCAAACCACTAAGGAAAATATAAACATAAAAGTAAAATTAAATGTCTATATAATCACTTCTATTGGAGACACGATTATGTTAGGATACTCATTTTTATTACATTTGCCCAATGCTGATAACAGACTAACAAACTCGAAAATATTTAAACACAACTTCCTTCACTGATATATTTTTGTATGTATACTTTGCTCAAATACTGCTACTGTGCAGAGGCCCATCTAAGTCAATAATGTTGTAGGGCATAAAAGTTTCCTGTATTTTGACGGATGCCATCAATTTTAGAGGTGTTCCTGGTCATTAAAATGGGTAATGCTGCTGTAAGCAATAATCTCTTTCTCATTTGCAAAGAAACTTTGCAAGTGTTGCCACAATGCCTAAATTAATTAGATAAAGAGTGCATATTTCCGGTTAAAACACTACTAAAATCCTTTAAAATCTTTTACAAGTGAAAGCGGTCTCTTATAATCAAACAAATATGAATCCTTGCAAAGAAAAAATTGTTTTCTATTTTAAACAGTGCTTAGATTGAATTCTGAGTCACAAATACAATCTGGCACACACATTTTTAGAAATATTATCAATAGCAATGTTCATTGTCATATTAGCTGTGCATAAACCTAGCAACAGTGTGCCAGGTAATAATTCACATTATACTTACAAACATTATATGAAAACATTCACACTTCAGGACTCATTAAAAACACCTTTTTCCTACATAAAAATAAGAGGTTTCTATGACTGTCTAGAAGTTTGAGTATTATATTTAGTTTTTGTGAGTCTAATAAAGAGCAATAACCTACACAGTTGACATTTACTAAGGTAGAGTTTTAAAAGCTACATTACTACAATAACTATAGAGAGGTAAAATGTTAACTTCCCTAAGGTAGCTGCATTTGGAAAGTAACAGCCTAGATATGAAAATATTTATTTAATGAGTAGGCAAGAAATGCCTTCCCAGGGACTCAACCATTTGTGTTTGTGAAGTGAGGATGATTCTTCAGTGCTGTCTAATTTTACAGGACATAGGTGCATATGGATGTCACTTTATTGGTACACATCATATACTCACAGGGCGCTCAAATGAGTAGCAAAGTGAAAGGTGTTAACTCAATAAGGATTTTATCTCATACAAGGAAGTACCAATGACTTGCAACTACAAAATGCTTAAACAGAATAATCCGGCTACCAGGGGCCATAAGAAAAACCAAAAAGAATGTTTCTATTTTGGGAAACATTGCCACCTCTATTGATAGAGAAGGCAAGAGCTAAAAGTCAAATCAGGATGGGCTTTGAAGACAACTACATACTCGTGGACTGATGTGACTGATGTTTTTTAAATGCATTGTTTGGTACAGTGTGCCAATGCAACAACTTCCAAAGACATCACCATTCGTTAGTCTTTTTCACAACATAGGCATAGAACTTACACACCACGTATGGTTTTTTAGTATTTCAAAGTAATTTAAAAAGCTCTCTCATTGTATCAACTTCAGATTGTTAACAACACTCATTTCAAGATTTCATGTGATTCACTCTAATTAAATACATCCAAAACAAAATACAAATAAACTGAGCAACCAAAACTATCCAGACCAAGACAACGCATTTCCCAGGTATGTAAAATAAAAGAGGATAACAAGCCACATATCTACCAAGTCACAGGCCTGAGGCCCATATTCTTATTAAAGTTATGGAGATGAAGGGGAGCTTTGTACCATCCTGAATTACCAAATCTGGTGGGTTCTGGTGGGTCACCAGGGACCCCAGCCCTATCATCCTTTAACTTGTTTCTGCCAATCTCTTTAATCCACCAGAGCATAATCAATGTCACTGTCAGATACAAGGACGGACACATTTGCTAGGAAAAAAACAATTCTAAGACAGAAGAAGTCTGAGCTAAGTGTAGGAGGAGAGGGAGATTAATATAACCATCTTAGTTCAGAATATTTGCTTTTGTGGTATCAAGTCTCAAATTTTACATCTTTTAACACTTTTGGTATTCTATTATTCCTTTCTAATGATACTGTAATTTGCACTGTACTCTTTAAGATAAAAATGTAATTGTCTAAGACCTACATCAAAACTACTTACGTACAGGGTAGGGTGCGTCTATGAGATGGCATGGTGACAAAGCGTCAGCAGGAATGAATCATGATGCTGACTCTACTGCACAGTAGGGCTGTGCAATGTTTCAGGTGGTGATTTGATTTGGAGGAGATTCAGCCCAATTCAGTGGCCGAATCTCCAAATCCATATCGAATCAGGAGACCAATTATAAGGTCCGAATCGATTCAAAGCTCTCTGAATCGACTCAGAAAAGATTGAGAGAGCTTCAGAGATTCAAGCAATCCCCACTCGCTGTCTCAGGGAGCTAGATCTGGACTCTGTGCTGGTAAGCAGAGGGTGGGGAAGGGGGGGGGGCTGGAGGAGGGGAAAGGGGACCATGGGGGGACCCCTGCCAGGCCTTATCCCCTACCTGCTCCCCCAGCCCCCCTGAGCACCCCCTGACCCTGCCTGCTGTCCCAGCCCCCCGATGGCTGCCCCGCCTGGACCCAGCTCCCGGCTCTTTAAAAAAAAGCCCCTACTCACTGTCTGCTACCAGGCAGAGGGGCGATCCCTGCTGCCCCCGCTCTGCCCTGTGCTGCATGGGGGACTCTGCCACAAGCCTCCCACCCCTACTTGCTCTTCCAGCTTCCCCCATGGCTGCCCTGCTCACCCCAGCTCCCGGCTATTTAAAAAAAAAAAAAATGCCCCGAGTTCACCAGCTGCTGCAGCAGTGACTGGGGCTTCCGGGGGCTCATGACAGAGCCCCCCATGTAGCATAGAGCAGTGCAGGGGCAGCAGGGATTGACCTCTGCCTGGCAGGAGCTGGTGAGTTTGGGGCTTTTTTTTTTTTAAGAGCTGGGGCTGGGCAGGGCAGCCATGGGGGGGGAGGGGGTGCTAGGAGTGTGGGCAGGGTTGGGGGGCTCATGGTGGAGCCCCCTACATGGTGCGAGGCTTTTTTTTTGTTTTTTTTTGGGGGGGGTTTAAGAGCCAGGAGCTGGGACCAGGAAAGCAGGTGGGGGATGGGGGCTTGTGACAGAGCCTCCCATGCAGCGTGGGGAAGTGGGGGGCAGTGGGGATCACCCCAACACCAGCAAGAAGCCGGTGAGTGCCAGGCTTTTTTTTTTTCTCAAAGTGTTAGAAGCTGGGGTTGGGCGGGACAGCCGTTGATGGGGCTTGGAGAGAAGGTGGGGGATGGGGCTGATTCGGAGATTTGGCCGATTTGGTAGCGGCCGAATCAGATTCAGCCAAATCAAATCACTGTTCCCCAAATCGGCTGAATCCAAATCAAATACTAGCTGCTTTGCACAGGCCTACTGCACAGTAGCAATCAGCTCATTGCTACTGTGCAGTAGGGTTGGAAATGACCCGTGCACCACTGGAACTGTGCAGTCATTTAGTTCTGCTTTAGCAAGTACTAAATGACTGCGCAATAACAACTGCACAGTTGGGGGAACGTGCAGACGCGCCCAAACAGTAGCATAACTAAAGATGTTATATGAACGGGCTCCCAAGGGAGGTGGTGCTCTCCCCTACCCTGGGGGTCTTCAAGAGGAGGTTAGACGAGTATCTAGCTGGGGTCATTTAGACCCAGCACTCTTTCCTGCTTATGCAGGGGGTCGGACTTGATGATCTATTGAGGTCCCTTCCGACCCTAACATCTATGAATCTATGAATCTATGAAAGCATTGTGCCATTGACATGGTGCTGCCATAAATCTATTGTGTCTGGGAGTGAAATCAGCCCCATCTAATGGTATTCCCCTGGCACTTTGTCTCAAAATACTCTAGTCCATGGCTGGAGCATAGAAACATCTGACACAAGGAGCTCCTGCATCCTAAGATGATGTAATTTTTACCATAAACTCAAACTCCATTCTAAAACCAGTTAGGTTTTTGCCCCAAGTACTCTCATTGGAAGGTTTCTACACAACTTTATGCATTTCATGGTGTAGCAGGGCACCTTTGGTGCCTGACACTATAAGGGCTCGAGCAGGCAACAGAACAGTCTGCAGGTGACAGTAGAGCCAATCAGGAAGTCACATGGCAACCAGGAGGCTGCCTGATTGGAGGAGGGCTTTGCTGCTTGAGGATAAGACCAAGCCCAGCAGTTGCAACTGGGGAGCTGAAAAGTGAACATCTCCTGGCTGGAGTACTACTGGTCCCAGAACACCTGGAGGTCAAGATAAGAACTGTGTGGATGGAAGAGATTCCTGATCCTGAGGCATGACCTGAAACTACACCCTGCTTGGGAGGATGATATGGTGGGGTTGCTTGTGATGGGAGAGTCACCAGGAAATGCCACACATGTGCCTCCCCAGTAAAAGGCGAGGATGGGGCGCTGGAAAGCCTCAGTCCCTGCCACCTTGTGAGTACTTCATGGAGGGGAAAGGCTAAGGGAGCCAACCCTGACAGAAAAGCACAGGGCCCAGGCCCACTGAATGGGGCCTCAGGCAGGATCCAGGCACATTAACAGACACCTGAGGCTCTAGGGGTGCAAGGCCCAGAAGCCCCAGTGAGGAGGGGAGTAGAGGCCCCAGTGAGGGGGCAGGGTAGTGGCTCCAGTAAAGGGGCTGAGTAGCTGCTGAAGCCTGCATAGATTAGGTTCCATGGGGGCCTGAAGGACTATGCATAGGCCAGCCAGAGTAGAGGACCCAGTGAGGGGGAATGTGGCCAAGGCACGTCTACAGACACCTGAGGCCAAGCCAAGGTATGTCCAAGGATGCTTGAGGCTAAGTTTAGGCCAGAGGCCAAGTGCAGCCCAGCCAAGGGTCTGGGGTAGTAATAGTGGAACTGGATGCCATCTGTGAGGCATGGGACATGGTATAGGGGAAGTATGGAGCCATCCATTGTGCCCTTGGCATCAGAGCATTAAGTAAATGGGCAGCCTCCCTTCTAGAAACAACTCTCTTTAGTTACAACAAAGGCGTGGCAGGTAAGTCTGGTGGGTGGACTGCCCTAGACAGGTGGGCGGGCCAAAGTAGTGACTGGCCCCCATGAAGGCCTCCTGTCACAGATGGCTAGAAACCTTCTTCTAGTTTCCAGAGTAAATTTATTCATGGCCAGTTTTGAACTATATGTCCTTGAGCCAAGATTATTTTTAAATAATTCTTCCTTACTACTGTTTATCCTTCTGATGTATTTATAGATAGCAAACACACATATTCCCTCTCAGCCTCCAATCTTCTATGATGAATAAGTCTAGCTCTCTATTCACTTCATAATCCTGGTAGCCTTATTCTGCACCAAGTATAGTTTGAAATCCTATTCCATGAACATATATGACCACAACTGTTCACAGTATTGCAAATGAGGTGTTACCAGTAACCTGTAAAGTAGCATTCTTCCCTATCCATGCCAGAAATACTGTGACTAGGCATCTTAGCATCATAGCTGCCTTTTTCACAACTATATCGCATTGAAGGCCTAGAATCATCTTGCAACTTACTCATAGACTAGGGCTTTCTTGTTCTCTGCCATTAAACAAGTGATGAGCCCCAGGTTCTTCAAAAATACATTCTTTTATAAAATTCCTAACTACACAACCCTACTCTCTGTTCAATTAAATTTTATCCTATTTCTATTTTTTCCAGTCCTTAATGCCATTCAATTTTCCCTGCATGCTGTTCTGATCCTTCTTTGTCTTGACAATGCATCATCAGCAAATTTAATTAATACATGATTACTCTCTGTATCAAGGTCATTAAAGAAATTACTACATAAGACCCACACTTGAGGACTTCCACTAGTAGCCTCCCTCAAACTGCCTTGGTTAATTGCCAACAGCTCAGTTAGTGATAAGGGGAAACTCAGTAGGTTGAATCTGAGATATAATTATACTCTAATAGTCTGTCTGGCTGACTGATACAACACATGCCTTTCCTATACTGACATAGCCTATGTGGGGAAGCCTTTGTCCAATTTAAATAAAAAGTAAATGAAAAGCTGGACTGGACAAAAATCTAGTTGTCAGGAAGAGACTGTCTGAAGTGGCCCAAGTTTCTCACTTGCAGTTGCATAACCAGCATTTTGGGTTGCGTTAGACTTGGCAGTCTCAGCAAGAACAGAAAATGTTCAAGTTACACAAGTGAAACGTCAATAGTGGCTGCTGAGTAGTGTGTGCCCAGAGCTGCCTCAGTAAGTTAGCATTTAGTTATACTAAAACATAAGCTGCTAGTTACAACCTTCCTTGTTGTACTCAGTCATAATCATATCACTGTTTCCCATCCAAAGAATACCAATGGACTGTGGAAGCATTGGCTTCCCTACTTGTCTCGCAATACACCACAGAATGTGACTACCTTCCCTCCAGAAATTGCCATAGGTCCTGGAAACTGAAGCGCTAAAATAAAGTGTATATTAAAGCAAAATCCAGAACCTCCGTCTCCTAACAGAGGCCAGTGTCACTCATACCACTTTAGCAAATCTGAAGTCCATTACTGTTCTCTACTTACCATCCGTCTTGTTCTCTTTTGCCCTATGAGGAGGAATATATTAGCTGGTTTTCTTCCCAAGGTTTTTAAAATAAGGCCTTTACTTCCTTTCCTTGTACTTTTTCCTCTCTAATTCTTCCTACTCCTCTCTCGGCTGTACTGATCATCATCTTTCACAGTACACACATTCCTACGACAGTAGGCTTCGTGAGAGATCTTAAAGAATAGTAATACCATTATTCAAATACCCACTCAGACTTTATTAGAACTACCGTCAAGCAGTGATTTATGGAGCACTGAATTGCTCTTCTCTAAAATTCTAGTAATGCTGAGTACGTAAAACCTTGCACTCCTTCTTAGTCCCATTCATCTAATATTATATTCTCAAGTTTGTATATCTTTTAAAAAACATAACAACGTGTTTTTTTCCCCTCACATAGTAGGAGGTACTTTATGTACTTAAACAATTTTAATAGCTAAACAGCTAGCTAGTGTATTTAATATAACATTATATTATTATAATTATATATTATTATTAACATTTAATATTACATTATTATTTGGATTACAATAGTGTCCAAAATCCCCCATTAAGACTGGAAACCTGTTGTTCTAGGAAGCATGCAAATATATTACAAACACAGCAAATTGTAGATAAAATATTGAAGAAAAATCTTTGCAAACTTTACCTCAAATGCTGCAATAGTTCATTCTTAAGTATGATTTATACCATATATAAAATTAAAATACACTTTTGGATTAACATGCTAGTTAGCATGGTCTGGAGGACAGAGAGATGATAGCTAAAGTTAAACATGTACATTGGCACAAGCTTCTATGAGATGTCCACAAAAAGGCTGCCCAGAGAGCAAGGACTCATTATAATGTCTCTCCTCTTTGGATACAGTTGTATTGCTTGAGCTAATTTTGTCAGTTTTAGTACAGAAGCTGAGTCCTTCCAACCAATGGGAGCAGGAAGCTTAAAAAATGGCATCACCAATATTTCCTAATACAAAGAACCTATTCAGAAATGGTCACAATTTTTAAGTGCGAGTGATGATTTTGGGTATCCACCTTTATACATTGATTGAGCCTGATATTCAGAGTGTATATATATATCTATATATATATATCTATATATATATATAGATATATATATAAAATGATATATATCTCTTTATGAAAAACAGCCCACTTCATAAAGTGTCTCAAGTTTCATACCCCAAAATGAAAACATTCATGATCACTATTTTAACAATCTCAAGCTTAAGTGTTAACATTGTATTAGTAGGCACATCCTTGCAAAACAACTGACTCCTATTTCTCTTCTTTTTAGTGTCATTAAAAATTGGAATTCTAAAAAATAAATGCAAACGGCATTACTCTCTATCACTGGAGGTTCCTGAACCAACTGATGTAAGAGAAAACATCTTCACTTAAAGAAGTCAAAGTGATAACTGACCTTTTGCTTATGCTGACCAAATGTATTACACAGTACTCAGTCACTGCTATCTATCAACCTTAATTAGCATCTACACAATAAAAAAGCTCGGTTCAGAAGTGTATTAATTACTGTTTTATGACTCTGATTCCTATTATCCTGGCTGTACAGCAGCAACCATAAAAAGCGTGGCATTTTCCAGCACAAAGGGGCAGTATATGTTAGGCGTGATTCATGAAACTTTCATTAATATTTAAGTTCATGTGGTTTAGAGCAGCAGAAGGGAATAAGCTGTTTGTTCTTACTTCATGCCCAGAGGATTTGGTTCAATTTTCAGTACAGTTCAAGTCACATTGTGAGATACGGCAGAAAAGCTGCCTCGTATATATCTCTGCATTCATACAGGGAGCAGCAAATCAATAGAAAAACCAGGAAAATATTTGAATTTCGGCATTGGAATTAAACACACTGTCATTCATACCTAATGCAGGAGAAATCCAAGAGAAATCCCTCTTGTGATATGCCAGTGTTTTGGAAGGTGGACAGTGAATGGCACTCAGTTTTTTTAATGACACTACAATCTGAAGAATGTAACAAGGTTCTTTGGGTATATACAATATCTTTTATTAGACCAAATAAAGGGTATTGGTACCTGAAAGCTTGCAAAGAAGAAGTTTTCCAACTATTTGAGTCGGCCTAATAAGATATTGGATTTACCCAAAGAACCTTATCTGCTCTGTTCTTAGACCAACATGGCTACAACCTATACCCCTGCAACCATACAAGATCATTTGCCCTAATATTTGTTATACACCGTCCACTCAGCATCACTGCCT
The DNA here is from genome assembly GCF_030867095.1 of Alligator mississippiensis. NCBI lineage: Eukaryota > Metazoa > Chordata > Crocodylia > Alligatoridae > Alligator > Alligator mississippiensis. The sequence continues at coordinate 25,932,809 of NC_081826.1, read as the reverse complement.
GTCTTGCACTAGGACAATTTACATAGCATCCTACAGACAGAACTTGAAAATGAAAGCCACCTGAGTAAAAAGCATAGTTGCCTGCTGAAACAAAAAACAAAAAAAGTTTTTTTATAAGAGACTTCTCCAGAGCAAAGGGCATGACTGCAACTTAAAGACAGAATGGCTGGAAGGAAACTTCCTTCTAGCAGAAAAAAACAAAACAAAACAAAAAAAACCCCCGGAAATATTATTCCATAGATGAATGAAAAGATGCTGTAAATGATTTTTGAAGTGCAATATAATATATGTGTGCTTTGCCACATTGCCAGTGTGCAGCTTAAGTTATTGATTTTTAACTCTAGTTTGAATACTGCGTAAGGACCGCATCCTGCTTTCAGATCTGCATTGCAGATCTCTTGTTCACAGTACGCATCTGTACTGTATACACTGAACTCGATTCCCAAACGGAACTCCCGTCAACACCAATAGGTCCTTTGAGCTATGACCGAGTGCAGAATACACAAGATATTCACATTGCTAAGAGTAATGAATACTGCTGTATGTTTCAAATCTACAAAGAATAAAGGAAAAACCTTTGCTGGCTAATTCACAAACTGTTTTCTCCCAAAGGAGCCTTCTTGAAAAATAAAGCAGGTATCGCTGCATGTGCAGTAAGTAGCAACACAGACTGAGCCTGCACTGATTGACTGTATGCTTGACTTCAAACATGAGTTGTTTCACTGAGTTCAGTAGGATAAAATTAAGTACAAGTGTAAGTATTCATAAAAATTTATAACAGATACAATATTCAACCAATTGTTACAGATTCTTCAGAGGAATTCCAAAAGATGTGCCCAGAACACCTTTCCAGACTTGCAGCTTAATATGGAATAGCCTCTTCACCGCTATCCCTTTCTTCTACCTTCTGCAAAATGGGGAAAATACTACTACACCCTAACAATTCTCCCTCCAAAACAAGACATTGTGAAACTTAAAATTCTGCCACTTTCAATAGTGAGAAATGGAAACAAATATTTTTTTAGTGCTAAAACCATCTCTTCAGAACCCCCTTTTATTATATGAGAGAATGATCAAACCCTGAACACATTCAGAATGTAAAACAAGACTTCCTTCCCTGACGCAATCTTCTCATCCTCCTGATGATTCTTAAAGATCACATAATCAAGCCATAATCACTAGGGCTATGCGAAGCTTTGGGTACTGATTCAATTAGGAAGAGATTCAGCCCGATTTGGTGGGAGAACAATAAAAAGGTCCGAATCGATTTGTTGGACCCTGAACATTAGCTTTATTTTGCTATTCTTCTTAAACTTCAGTGAAAAACTTTCAGTTATGGAAAAACTATCTGCACTCATGAAATATAAACAAACACCACTGCATAAATGCTTACAGAACAAGCTAAGAGGGTATTCTTAAAAAGCTTTTTGCAATCAGTATGTTGCTTGTGTGTCCTGAAATGGAAAGATGCTATTACAATAACAGAGTTAAAAGAAATAGGGCTTTTTCAGGTTTTTACTTTTTTTCCCATTTCATGTCAGGCAAATTTACATTTTTTGTATTAATTCCACTAATTAGAAGAGAAATGTACTCTGTGTAATACCTTCTTTCACATACACATTTTCAATTCTTCTAACTTTCAACACTAACTTGGCTTGTATGTTAGTTTTGAAATGCATTTGTACTTTTTTTAAATGCTTCCTGAAAAGTTTAGTTGGCAAAAGAAAGTACACCTCTTATGGAGATGCACACAGACATATAGCATAAGAAAGACAGTCTCTGTAGGAAACATCTTAAATCAGATGCATGTTAACTGGGTGGAGGGACAATTAAATTACTAAGAAACCTTTCCTACAGTGTGATTGGCATAGACCATAATCTGGGTACAGACAGATTGTCTGCTCTACCAGGCATGTGTGTACCTGCTATGTTTTGTTGGATAAATAAGTGCCACTTTCCAACTACGCATTTTGTGCAATTGTGACTTGAAACATTATTCCTCCTTACTTATTGTTTTAAACTTTTGATTAACATGATAGTTACTTGCATAGATTCTCATCTGACACTCATGAATAAATCTGATCTGGACAACTCTGCTAATCCTAAACTGCTCCATTATCTCCACCAATAAAACCACCAGCCTGGAAAACAAATGTCTAAATAAAGTTACATCTTATAAAATGAAAACAACTGGATGCTTTTACAGCTCAAACATGGTTTTGGTTCAGAAAGTATTGTTCACATAGTACGTCAGTCAGAGCTTGAAAGGCTGTCTGAAATAATGAATGCTATGTATAAAAGTTTCCAAAATGTTTTCCGGTAATGTTTTGTTTACACAGGAGCAGTAATTAATGCTCTAAAATTATAGTTATATTTTTTAAAGGAAATTTAGCAATCCACAACTCCTGAAACTTGGCCAGTTAATTAGATTAGATATCTATTGAGTACATAGCATGTTACTGCTCTATATCAACAGAGTATGTATTTTATGGAAAATAATACGTGTTGTAACAAACAACTGCTCCCAATAGGAAGTGGGTTGAAATACTAGACAGTGTTACAGCTTGTACCCAATTTGCTATAGCTGTCGGTTCACACAAACTTATAGCCCAGTCCTATAAACATTACCAACATGAGAAAAGTTGACTACTATAAGAATTACCATTGGCTTTAATCAGACTACTCAAGGCTGTAAGGTCTATCCATGGCCATGTTGCCAAGTTAGGGTTGTTAGGGTATTGTTCATCTTCATTATGGCTACCAGAACAAATGTATTCATGTTTTTTGACTGCAGAGGTAGAATGATGGGAGGAGGAGAGGGGGGAGGAACAATGTCAATGGTGTATAAGGTGCTTTGGGAACTTCCATATGTATTACTTTGAAATAATACACAGCTCGTGGAAAAGGCATGATTTTATCTTTTAAGCAGCAACCAGACAGGCCAATGGGCATTTCAGAATGTCTCAAAGGCAAAACAAAAGAAAAAAATCTGTATGCATAGTTATTTTCAATCTGTATAATATCATTGGTAAGGCAAACTGACTGTTTTAAGATAAACATTGAGCTTTCTATGAAAATTAATTATTCAAGAGAAACTTGGCAGGCACCCTAATAACTTAGGCCTTTAAGGCTAAGTACAGACAGTCAAAAAGCCCAAGGCTGAATCAGTTCAATCACTGCAGGTTAGTCCAAGCTGTGGAGATTAAACCAATAAGCAAGTGAACAGACATTTACTTCTGATTCTGGAAATTCAGCCACATGCCTGCAGTGGCCCAAGCCAGATGCAGGGGAGAGCACGCCTCCCTGCTCAGCTGGAGCAGACAGCTTGGTCCAAGGCTAGCCTGCCCACCTTGTTGTGGGGGAGGGGGGTTGTGGGGGAAATGCAAAGTGTCATGCATGCTGGGGCACTGTGAGCTAACTTGAATCTGGAGGGGATCTGGGACAGAAATTCAATAAACCAATTTCACCCCAGTCAGTTAGGTCTGATACTACATCCATCCACTTTTATCTTAAAGCAGTTTTGGCCATTTTGAAAATAGTTTATGTGCACTTAACTTCTGGTGTGTTACAGATTTAAACCTGTTTCTGGTCACTTACACCAGTTTATGTGTAATTTCTCTCCCTAGCCTAAAGGCTTATGATCTAGCAAACATATAACAGGTATTTAAGCCATACTATAATTAGGCATCTTAGGACCTCTAAAGGGTGTTCCCCCTTGATGCCACAGCTCCCAGAAATATGCCCTCGGCGGGGAAGGTAGCGGGGGCAGAGAAATCACATCAGGGCTTGATCTGGATCACACTGGCATACTGTTGGTAAATTCATTAAACGTTCCTTTGGCTTGGAAAGTGCCCTCAAAACATAGTAAAACTGGTAGGAGTCTACATACCAGTCCTTTCCTTAAGAAAATGGACAAGAATACATGGCAGAACATACGGTAATTTTAGGCTCTTTCCATCTGTAGTTCATGTGGCAACATTACCAAAAATACCTCTGATAAAGAAAGAATATTTTTAAAAAGGCAGTTGCAAGGAAACATTAAAGTGGAAAATAAGAAGGCAGATGGCTGTTTTCTCTAAAATGTGTTATTTTGTACATGGCTTGTACACCATTAAACATTTACATGTTTATTGTCTATATTCTGCAGATGGCAAAAATACTAAAAAAAAAATAAAAAATAAAAAAAAGCAACTTAGTATAAGCATTGAGCACCTCCTCTTCCTGACAGGGAACTGTGGCACATGCTTTGATTATATCTCTGACAGTCCTCCATTCTGAAGAGGAGGGAAGGGAGGAAAAACCATATGGGGGATGTTGTAAATGATTAAATTAGTTGATTTAAAAGGAGAGTCGCTGATGTTACACAAAACATTTTGTTTAAAAACCTCTGTATTTTCTGTTCTTCTCCATTTTTTGTTGTTTAGTTTGTTTGGGGTTTTTTTCCTCTTTTTTTTAGGGAGATGCTGAAAATGAAGGCCAGTGTCCATGCAGTGCATTCAATAAGTGTCCATTGTATGGGAGACTTTCGATGCTTAAGTCTTGAACCTGATTTTACTGAGCACTCTAGTGGAAGGTGAAACTTCTCCACTCCTAAAATGCAGGCCAGTATCTAGAGGAAAATTTCTTCCTAACTCCAGATCTCGAGATCAGTTCAACCCTGTGCTGGTGAGTGGAAATCATGACGACTAAATATTTAATGAAAATTCGCAATCCACTGCCTTGTTTAATTTTCGTGACTCCTGTTAAAGCATGTTGTACCAGTGACTCTTGGGGTATATAGATTGTAAGGAAATGGTTTACATATCACAACAGTAAAATTATTGTTTCAGATGGGAAAGCAAGAAGCAGCAGAAGACAAGGAAATTAAATGATCTTAGTTTAAGGCAGAATAATAGTAGTAATAAAACAATAATCCTAATAAAATGGTGGACAAGGAAATTATGAAATATCAATATAATTATTTCTAAAGGCACTATTACCAAAACTTCTATCAGTCTTGTAAAGCAATATTCTGGAGACATCACTGACAAACTTTTATCAGCTGTGCCAGAGACATTTATCTTTTTTTCTATCTTCTTCAAGCCCTTAGGTTGTAGGAGGCAACATTTGAGCCAAGAGAGAGCATATCAAATGGTACATTATGAATCAATTACACCTTTTTTAATTTGTTCTAAATTTCAGTTACCTGTACATGTTTAGAACTGTTCTGTTTAGAGTTTTGAGTGGGAGACAACAGAGACATGCTGGATTGGGGGAAAAGTCTGATGCATCAGGCATAGGAAGAACTATAATGAAAGGTTTGCAAATGGCCTGTCTCATGTTTGGCAGTGTACCCTTTAGTGACACCTACCTAATGAAGCTCTAAGCATTATACCGACCTTATTTGGGGGGACATAAAAAGGCCATGTTCTTTTTAATAAATAATTACTGCTCTCACCTTCTTAACCTTTCCTTTGTATCTTCTCACAGTTCCTGCAATCCATAATAGAAAAGTGGGCAGTTTGTAAATATGTCATAGGGAGCTGAGAACAGGAGTTATTTTTAGACTTTATGCATCTCTTGTTCTCTCACTATTCATCAGCAAGTCACCATAATGAATGTCTTTTTCAAAATTATTTTCAGTAAAATCTTCCACTTGAATACAATCAAAACCATTTGCAGTCCCAATCTAGCCTAAATAATAGAACTACAGCCACCATACTAGACTAATACACAATTTGATCCACTGATAACAATCTGATAGTGGAAGGCAGCTAAATGCATTTTCACCTTCCTCATAAAGTCATGTCAGTTGAAAGAATACATAATTTGGGTTATAAAATTGCTTACATTGTAAATTATAAAAAGTATCTATGAAGATAGAATTACCAAATGCCAAGATCCTTTTAACATGCACTGAAATAATACTCACTGACTATGGATTCTTTTTGCATTTATTTTATTTTATTGGAGTTTTTTATTTTTGTTTGGCAAATACTTTTTGGAGTTGTATCTTATTTAGCACCATGTAGAACTGGGTTTAGAGAATGTGCAACATATAGTTATTAGCAGTGGCCAGTTCAGAAAATAAAAGTGTATTTGCAACGGACCTAGTTGCTAGATATGATTTTAGAATACACTTCATAGAAGTGGCAGCAGCCTTGAAAGTAATAGAGAACTTTCAGGACAGAGTCTCAGTTAGTGTAAGTTGGGTAAATTCACTGACTTCAAGGGAGTTCTATATATCAGTAAAATTTCCTGGCTCCTTCAGTAATGGATTGAACACTGTGGACATAAAATGATTCATATCTTCAAATTTGTTGCATGTACTTTGCCAAACGTAGACGCTGGCTTTCCAGGTCACTCATTTTGCCTTCTCTCCTGACCAACAGACTTCAGAAAGCCAAAAGTACACAGTGGTCTAGATTGTGTGTTTCCTTCCATTGGCAGAAAACCATATTACCAGCAGGATATCAACCAGTGGCTGGCACCTAAACCAGGACTGGACAGATTCTAAAATGTTGACAACTGTGTCCCTTATTAGATCTTGGTTACCAAAAATCAATAGGATAGCTAGTTAGGGACAGAGATTAGTTTATTTGATGCTACAGCTGTCTGGCTTTTGCTCTGCTGAGGTTTTTATGGTGAACATGGTGAGTCTGCTAGGTACACAGCCAAGATCAGAGATCTTCTACAAAACTTCTATAGAGAGGAAGAGAGTCTGGCTGCTTTTAGAACTGTTTTCAGAAACACAGTGACACCTTGTTAAGATGAGTCTCATAACTCAAGTCATTCCCTGCAAGGTCTCTTTTTGGATTAGCTTCTTTCCTATTTCATCACAAATGCTCAAAGTTTGTCAATCTACTGTTTCAATGTCTACAGTTACTTTAAAGTTCAGCATGTTAAGGTTTTCTCATCTTCCTGGTAAGAGAAATAGAAATTCAAAAAAGACTTCCCAAATTTCAAGAAAGCATATGAGTGAGAATGTCGGTAAGTATGTAAGCTCACAAAACAACTTGCATTTTACTGTATTTCTTTCATCTGACTCTCATATGGATTAGGAATTGTGTCTGATAAACCTGAAATAGAGACCAGCCAGACAACTATGTATCCTAGTTCCCTACCCTCTTTACCTTGAGAAGTATTTATAAATACATTATACTTTTTGAAATGAAAAAGCCAGTGGCTTGTAAATCAGTAATTCCATCATCCTAGAGCAAAATACAAAAGTACTGGTTTTTTCTATTGTAAGAAGGCTAAATTAACTTAATTCAAACATTCTCAGGATGAGGACAAACTTTTTCATCATGAAAAGCCAATACCATGGTTTCTTAGTTCTGAAGAACTACCATCAGATTTTCATTGGAAGACCCAAGTGTTCTTTCTGTCTTTAAATCCATTAATTACATTGTTTAGCCTTATCCCCAATTCTCCTGGCATGGAACATCATTGTTAGTTACTGAAACACAAATGGTTTTCATCTAACATCACATGCGGTACCCATTAGGGATTCAATGTGCAGCTTTCAAAGAAGGGTGCAGGATTTTCAACTAGATAAAAAGTCTTGACTTTAAAGTAAAAATGCACATGCCTCCAAAGAGATTGCTACCTTTGAGATAGCGAGCATTAGAAAACACTGGAAATAAACCACTATTTAATCTTCGTTCCTGTCAAATCTTATTTCTGATCACAGACAATTATTCATGCTGAACAGTTTTAAATTATGGATGATATTTTTAGTTGGTGGACTAGAACTCCTTAGAAAACATGCTTAAAGGAATAGATTCATGGCACTCAGTATAGCAGATGATTTTCAATCATTGTCTCAAAAGTCGATGACTCATGTTTACAATTTAACTCACTCAATTTCATTTGGAGAAAACAGCACTAAGCTTTGTGCCAAAACAGAAGGACTGTTTAGCATAGTGTCACAGGACACTAGTGACAAAGCAAAGATCAATGGTTTGTGCCTTCTACTCTGAAGGCAAACTAAAGAATACTGCAAAGTAAAGAATTAGGTACAGTGCAGCTACTCTTCAGGTAAATTGAGCAACCAAGATTGTGTGTACTGTTCATGTAAAATACTAGAAACCATTTCAGAATTCACTCTTACGATTTACTGTACACCTTTGAGGATTTGATGGGGGTAGTTGGCATTTATCTCATTGTAAGAGATGCTCATCACCCTACAGTATCAGGCTTTCATTATAAAGAGGAACGTTGGTAGAGAGAGAGGTTTTCCCATTATGCTTTTTAAATTTTGTATGACCAAGCACCTGTAACAAGGAAGGTAAAAGGACTGTGGTGGATATAATATACTTGGACTTTGCATGGTCCCATATGTCATTCTCATGACAAAGCTGAAGAATGGAAGCTGGACAGAATTACCATTAGGTGGAGTCCCTTTTTGACCAGTGGCCCAGCTTCAACAGAAGGATGGGAAGATTTTTTCAGTGCTGCCTAATCCAATGCTTAGTGGTTAGGCCACTTTCCTGGGAGGTGGGAAACAATTCTTCACACACCTTCAAGTCATAGCTGGGCAAAGCTGATGGCCTCTTCCGACCGTCCTTTTGGTCATGGTCTACATAGGCTGTGCATATCCCATAACCTTGTGCTTAGACTATTTATTCAGATTGTGGAATACTTAGATTCTAGGCCACACACAACCAGAGAAGTCTGAACTTACATATTTTCCCAGGAAAATAAAAAGTGAAGGTATTCTCCTCCAGCACTTACAATAAAGGCACATCACAAAAGCAGATATATTAATAGTTTTAGAGGGACCCATGTAGGGTGAAAGAGAATAGTGCTTAGGAGGGCTGCTTGCAGATGTTAAAATAAATAAATAAAACACACTTTCCCGGAAGAAGTAGTGCATTACTTTGACCCAGCTCTGCAATGTCTGTATAGATCGTGCACTTCAGCGGGGCTTTTTTGGCGCTTTGAGTTAAAGCTGTTTCAATCAGTTATTAGATAAAAGCACCAAAAAAGCCCCACTAAAGTGCCCAATCTACACAGACACTGGGCAAACCAGGTCCAACTAATGCACTGCCTCTTCTGAAGAAACACTGGGCTCAGTGCAGGAGCATGCTGAGTTTAAAGTACTAGGGGTTTTTTTGGTTTTGTTTAAAGGTCTGCAAGTAGATGTCTAAAAGTTGCCTAAGTGCCATAGACTTCCCTGGGACAAAAGAGGAACTGAGCCTAAATAGTTATTTATTCTCAGCATCCTAGTTTACTATACTTCCCTATTTCTATTTCCCTGCATATTCAAAATCAGGTGCCTTGCATTAAACTCCCAATCCATTTACTTCACTGAAGACTAGCATGCATTCAATACTTTTTCCGAATTAGGGTACTCATATTTGAAAATATAGACCTAGGTAATAAACTTAAGCACCAGAACCCACTATTGAATATTTTTCTAATATTTCATATTTCCGTACAGGATAACCAGCAGATTTATTCAGATCCCTCCATTCACTACCAGCTGCATGTGCGCTCAAATAACAAGGGTATAGTACAAAGAGAACTAAATTACTTGTGCTGCCCATTAAGGAAACTAGAATTAATTCCAATGATCTGCACTCAAGTATCTTTAATTAAAAGATCATAAGCATATAAGTGGCTTTGATTTCTTCTTCTAATGTCTTCCTCAATTATTTATTATACTCACCTTCTCACATCTGTGCACATTTTCCACCAGGGGAATATAAAATATAAATGTTATAGCACTTTGTGTATTACTAACTGCAGCACAAATGTTTTTAACCTCTTGTTTGTCTTTGACAAACATCTCCAGTACTCCACCAAAAAAAGGCTAAGATAAATCTAATATGCATCACAAACAATTCATGCTAAAATACATGGAATAAAACATGTCTACAGAAAAAGTTGGGCCAAGAGACTATTCTACCACGGTTATAAGATATCTAATGACTTGACCAACACATATCCCAAAGGCATATCTGTCATAGGGAGTGACCTTCTTACCCTCTGTGAGATGCATAGATCTCCCATTCTTTTCATTGGAAGCCTTGTGAACCTTCAGAGCAGAATTGTTTGCTTCCATAAACACTGCAGGGATTTCTACCTTGGCAAGGAGAAACCTATATGACTCCAGAAGCATCCAGACATGGATGAGTCCAGAGACAGATCTAGAGAGGCAAATAGCTCCTCATTCTCTTAAAGGGCAGCATGCCACATCCTTAGGTAGATTTAAACAGTTCAGAGAGGAGATGTCTATCTAAACTAGTGTGTCAAACTGAGAGCATTGAATTGATACCATTGCAGAAGAAATGGAGGTCTTCCTTACCTTTTGCCCAACTACCTAGGCTAGGGACAGAAGGTACATAAACTGGTTTAAGTGATCAGAAACTGGTTTAAAACTTGTAACAGAACAGAAACTCAGTGCACACAAACCAGTTTCAAAATGGCTGAAACTGTTTTAAGATAAACCCGGTTGAATGTGGTATCAGAGTCAACTGATTTGCATCAAACCAGTTTATGAAACTTCTGTCCCAGACTCCTTTCTAGTTCAAATCACAGTCCCCCAGCATCCCAGTATGCTTTCCAGCCCTGGGCTGGGCTGGGCTGCCTGCTTCAGAGAAAAGGGCTGTCCCTGCCCCTCTGCTCCCTATCCGGAGCAGTGAGGGCTGGCTGACAAAGAGGGAAAGGGAAAGCGGGGGGAACCCAGCTGAGGATGCAGCCCAGTCTACAAGGGGGGGATGCCCCCCCAGGCCAAACCCAGCTAGGGTCTGGGGCCAGGGAGGTGAGGGTAAACACACCTTCCTCTGCTTAAACTTACTGCTGGCTACAATTGTGGACTACAAATCCCAGAGGCAACTGGAAGCAGGAAGAGGAAGTGATGAGCAACCCTGCAGAGTCCTGCTGTTGTAATTCTGGACTGCAAATCCCAGAGACCCGGGGGGCAGTAAGAAGAGGAAGTGAACACACAGCCAGAGTGCCCTGCTCTAGCAATCCCTGGCTTCTGGCCTAAACCACTGCAGGCATGTGGCTGTATTTTCTGAATCAGAATAAGTGCCTGTTCACTTCTGTTTCAATTTAATCTTTGCATTTTAGACTAATCTGCCACAAATGAATTGATTCAGCCTCAGGCTTTTTGACTGTCTGTACACAGCCCTCATGGCGAAACATTCACCATAATGTTGAAGATCTGGGTTCTAGGCCCCTCTCTGTAAGGGTTCCTCCACTCTTCCTGTTGAAGCTAGCCAACTAAGCAACCATGATCAATATGTTCATAAGGCCTGGACAGAAGCAAGATCAGTGAGGTGTAGTGGCCTGGATAGGAGAAAGCTCTGGGTTTTGGCCCCTACTCTCAAGAATTCTTATGCGTTTTGAGTTAAATAACCACTGGATAAAATGCATAAACACTGGAAATAGGCTATTTGGCTAGCTGTCCTATCTCCCAGGGAAGTCTCCCCCTACCTCCCCTGCCCCACACACACACCAAAATGGTAAAGCTCCTTGTTCATTCTCCTTCTTGCCCCAGTCTTTTGCCCCTCCTGGTGTCTAGCTCATAGCTTTGTCACTAGAGCACTGCCTGTGGAAGCAGGAGCTGCAGAATCTATATATAATTAGGATGATGTGGTCTAGAAGCAATGTTTCCCATGTCACTGACAACAAACTTAACCAAATGCTACTAGGCAAAACTTGGGCACTTCCCTGCACAGTTTTTCTATAGCTGAAGAGCTGGGGCAAATATGTGTGTTGTTCCAGTTGGACTGGGATCTCAATAGAGTCCAAGTGGAGTTAGATGCCCAAATGATTATAATGGATTGATTTAGAGTGTGTAGAGCAGCCTAGATGGCCAAGTAGCTTTTCAGTCTAAGATGGGGGTATACAGGCAGTACAATGTCTTGGTAGAATTCTGGATGTTGAACAGGGGAATAGGATGACATCTGGTGACATGGCAACCTGAAAGCTATGTAAGTACCACTTAGAGGTAGAATAGGAACCAGGCCCTGACCTCTTCAATTTCTTCCTAAAATCTAATTACTAAAGGTCTTGCCTTAATTTGTATCTAATCTCTTATTTTACTATGATAATTATGTTAAGTTATAACTGTAGATTTTCAGTATCAATATACATGTATCTCCTTGGCATTCTAAGAAACAAATACTGCTCTATGGTTCCTGCTGTCCTAGGTTAAAGGCTGTCCTCTCTCATGTGACATTAAGTAGAATTTTTCCCAAAAAGCTTATTTATGCCCTAAAAGAACCTGATAAGGAGGGCAAGTATACAGGATTATATGTCTACTTTTCATTCTAAGTTCCAGACCTGGTCAGCCATGCAGTCTAAAGAAATGTTGCAGAGTGCCCCAAGAGACCCACCGCACTAGTTTTAAAGGCTCTACTCAATCCTGAATTTCAAATTGCAAAACTTTGCATTTTCAGGCCAACCTTTTTTATGACAACTAATGTCAACCATTTCAAAGTCAACCATTCTGTACTTCAATTTTTGAAAATCAATTAAAAAAACCCCAAAAAGTCAAAGACAAACAATTCTGCTTTGCAACCCACTGTTCCATTATTTGGTCTAATAAAGGAGATGGATATGTTTATAAAGCATGCTACACAATGCTACAATTCTATGTAATGCTTTGTTTTCCTTCAAATGCAATACTATACTAACATTGTAGATTTAAAAACAACATATATTTATCTACATAATGGAGTAACTCAGAATTGGTAATTTCCATCTCCAATAAAAAATTAAATTATTTTAACTTGTTATCATTTTCACATCTGGGAAATTCTAATCCATGATGGTAGCAGATCTATTTTGCCCATCTCAAAAGATCTCTGAAAACCCTTCTTAAGTAAAGACAGCATTCAAAAATCTACTGAGCTAGTAGAGCAAAAACAGCTCACCACAGTATTTATTATAAACAATCTCCTTCTGAAGATGGAAAATCAATATGTATGCACAAATAAAAGTGCTCCATGGAAAATGTTACAGGCAAGTTAGCCCCCTTTCATTATAGAGTTCTTCCCTCCCCCCTCCCTCTTTGATGTGGATCATTTTATAAAAGTTTTTGCTGCACAGAAGCTGAAAAATAAACCATGAAAAGCTCTGGATGTTTAAATGAAGGAGACTTGTTTCTAAATTCAGAAAAAAATTAAGTTCTTATGGCTTTTTTTCCCCTCTTTTTAACTAGAAAGAAGAAACCCTAGAAAATATTGAAATCCTGTACCAGGTAATTCTTGTAATTTGTTTTTTACTAACATCTATTTTTGTCAAAAGGTGAAGCTGAAACTTGGTAATTTTAAGTTTCCACAAATGAGTCCTCTGTTGAATGGGAGAATTAGAGTCTTTGTTTCATTTTATCTCACAGGATCAAATTGAAAGCAATAGTTTAACCGAAAGTTATCTTTCTAGTTTGTAAGAGGAAATGTGGCTTCTGTGGAAAGAAGAAAATGAAATTAATATCCCATTAAAAATATTTATAACTATCTCTTCATAAGAATTGAGTACCATATTTATAGTGCATAAAGTTATTTTTTTTAAGCTGTCACCCTGTTCAACTTCAATAAGGACAAGGAGAAGTTCAGCAAAGACAAGACAAAGTGCAAAGCCCTACACTTAGGACAGAACAACCCCGTGTAACAGTCAAGGCTGGGGACTGACTGGCGGGGCAGCAGCTCTGCAGAAATGGACCTGTAGACAGTAGACAGTAAGCTGAATACGAGCCAGCAGTGTGGCCTTGTTGCCAAGAAGGGTGATGGCATACTGGGCTGCATTGGTAGGTGTGTTGCCAGCAGATCAAGGGAAGTGATTCTGTTCAGCATTAGTGAGGTCACATCTGGAGTACTTTGTCCAGGTTTGGGGCCCTCCACTACAGAAAGGATGTGGAGAGAGTCCAGCAGAGGGCAATGAAAATAGTTAAGGGGCTGGGGCACAAGATTTCTGAGGAGAGGCTGAGGGAACTGGGCTTTATTCTGGAGAACAGAAGACTGAGAGGGTATTAAATAGCAGTCTTCACCTGACTGAATGGTGTCCAGAGAGGATGGAACTAGACTGTTCACAAGTTGCAGCCAGCGAAGTTTAGGTTAGATATTAGGAAAAGTTCTCTCACAAGGACAGTATTAAAGCACTGGAACAGGTTACCTAGAAAGGTTGTGGAACCTCCATCCTTGGAATTTTTTAAGACCTGAGTAGACAAATCCATGGCTGTAATAATGTAATTGGGGATGGTCTTTGAGCATGGAGTTAGACTAGATGATCTCTTGAGGTCCCTTCAAACCCTAATTTTCTATGATTCTGTTCTAGTCACAAAACTTATTGTTCTCAAATAAATATCATTTCAAACATTGTCACACACCTATGCAGACGAAGAACAAAAATTTAAAACAAAAATATCTAAGTGAAAGTGAAAATCAATGGGACAGACTCAAGTCACTGGGCCCCTTCTACATGTTATATCTACGGCAAAATTACCTTGTTAAATATGCAATAAATTTAGACAGACTACATGTGCAAATTAACTATTACACTTTAAAGAGATCCAACCAGCTATAAAATTATTGCTAGAAAATGTGTAATAACTTTCTAGTTGGTTTCTAGCCAACTTTAATTTGCAAGTTTAAGCAGTCTGTGGGTGGGAGACCACATCTGCTGCAATCTCCCAACCATAGGGGCTTCGCATACCCCCAAGGCTGGGAGACTGCAGCTGATAGGGCTCTTGGTCCTAGCTGCCCATATAGTGCAGCTGGGACCAAGAAACATGCATCTGACAGGGCTCTTGATCCCATCAGGTGCCAGACTCTCGGCCCTGGCTGTATATGGTCAGCAAAGGGGCTTCCCAGCCATGGGAGCAAGCTTCTTGCTGATAAAGCAGGAGCCCAGGATCAGGCTCCTCAACACCAGCAACAAGGTGCGACTGGATCTAATGCACGATCCCACGATTGCGCCCCCTGCCATGTAAGTGTGGAATGGCAGGAGGCACAATTGTGTGGATAATACATTAGATCCAATCACACCTTCACCTGCATGTGTAGAGGAGGCCTTAGGTACATTAAACAATTTTATTTAGAACTATATGGTACTTTTAGACACAAGACATTGGGAATTTTCCCCTAAAGAAGTCAATGGTCATGTAGCCCCTGACTGAAGGAAATCAAAGTGAGCTTCTGCCTGGTCACTTTAGTAAGTGTAAGATACACTTAAGCCTTCCCTAGGAGATGACTTCCTCTAATTAAGTACATTTTTACAAGAACCAAAACTATTCTTCACATGCCTGAGAAGGAAATGTGAATGGAACAACATCTAGTTTTTCTTCTCACCTTTGTTCTTTTACCAACATGAGAGAGAGAACTAAGGTAGATTTCTGGTACTGTGGTTAGCAGTGAAGTATTGGAACAGAAACAGTCAGAATCAGACTTTCTGTTAGATATTCCATTAAGATGGAGAGTTAAATATGAACATGGGCTATTGCTTCAATCAGTCAAGCCATATAATCAAAACACTGCATTGTGGAAATTTTTCCTACTTAAAAAGCCTAGAAGTCTCTTTTAAAAATAAATATATAAACAAAAGCATAGTTTGGGAAGCACTCCTTGCAAAGAATTTAACTTGTCTTTACTTGTTGTCTTTACTCATTGTAAAGAACTTAACTTGATTTATAAATTTTTTCAACAACACATTTTCAACTCTCCTGGGTCATTAGTAAAATTGATCACTTGGTATTTCAATATTATGAGTAGTTCCTCTCACTGGAAAGCTGGACTGCAGTGGCTAGGGGCCTCTCTTTTAAAAATAAGGAAAATGGTATTAATTGGAGCTGGATGTAGTTTATGTAAATGTCCCCCTGCCATTTTGTTATTTTATTTTCTTGATTTTACATTTATCCAACTAAAGTTATTTTAGTTAATTAAAAAGGCGTGTATGACTTAGGTCTCCAGATCAAGATAAAAGTTTGAACCCTCTCCCTGCCCCAGAATGGCAGTAGTTTTTTGCTTTTCTTTAAAGAAGGCTGCCCTCTCTTATCCCACTTTCTGTTATATGCAGCAGCAACTTTATGAAGATTTCAGATGTAACAGAAAGTAAGCTGAAAGTGAGTGTTAGGTCAAAAATCACTCCAGAAAAGGATGGGGGTAGGAGGGTATATTCCAAGAAGACCAGGAGGCCATGATAATGAAAAACAAGGTTAGAGAAATTTAAAGGAATACAAAATATTTTCAAATCTTTCCTTCTTTTTGTTACCTATCTTGTAGGAGCTACTTTTTGTAGAAGAAGGCTATATTGCACCCACTGTCCAAAACTGGCTGTAGGAATTTACGAGTCCATAATCTAGTGTGGACTGTTGCTATAACTAACATTGTTACTATCAAGATAGGGATTTTGATGTGGCAGAAGTTTTCTGAGCAGTAACAATCTAAGCAGAGCTGAAGTGACAGATGTGCACAAAGGCTGCAAAGGGAATGGGGCTTGGGGATTTGGCAGGGGGGAGGGTGGTCATATTAAAGGCCCCTACTCTCCCCCACTACCAAAGTTTTGGACCTGTGGGGAGACCCATGGGCCAGATGTAATGGCTCTACAGGCCACATTTGGTCCACAGGCTGGAGATTGAGCACCCCTGGTTTAGAACAAAGGCTAATTTAACCAACCAAAACCTTTAGCATTCAAGAAAATGGGCTCAAAAACATTGTACAGCAAAAATATGAGCCTGAATGCATTACACAATGAGATACAGCATTCATGTTTCATTTTGACACTTCAGTTAGTACTCCAGAAAAGTCAGAGGTATAAATGGCTAGAATAATATATTGATACCATTTGTTTTTGTTTTGGGGTACAACGCAGCCTGGCATTCTTTATGTATCGAGAACTTCCTTGATGTCAAAAGGAGTTCTTTGTCGGAAAGGAATTCAGGATCAGTCTCACAGTGATTAGTGAAAATTGCTAGAACGTGGCATTCTTTTTATACAATGTCTGTTGAATTCATTTAAAATGTTTCTTTTGATGGATGTGCTTTACAGGATAAACCCTGGAACCCAGCTTGCAGCCCAAAGCAAGAGATGTCTGTCATGGCTGCAGGAAAGGAAGCTTCTCCCTGCCCTCAGACTGACAGGTAGCAGTAGAGCCTCTCTGACCAGGTACAGACATTATACTTTTACTGGTATAAGCGTTTGGAAACTGGTATGTACCTGTAACAGAACAGAAGTTCAGCACACAAAACTGGTCTATACCCAAAACAAAACAGAAATTTCGCACACGTAGACTGGTTGAAAAATGGCAGAATCCAGACTAAGATTTGTTCCCCCCCACCAAAGGGCAAATGCATGTTCTGTTTGCTACCAATTTAAACTACCCATTTACAGAAAACAGGATAACTTAGACCAATTCCGCCTTGAATCAGTTGTAGCAGGAGGAGCCCCTGATGCCATAATCCCAGCTCAGCAGAAAACAGCAGCAAGTAGAATAAAACACTAGTGCTGACCCAAACCTTGTTATGTTCATAACCGAAGCATCAGCTCCCACACAGTGGAGTGCAGGGAGCCCCACAGAAAAAAAGATCTGAAATGTAGAAAGGCCATAAAAATCCACAAAGTATTCCTTTACTCCACCCCCTTTTCTGCTGTGGAAACGCATGGTTTTTTCCCTAGGTCAGAACTCTCTGCTGTGGAAGAAGGGCCATGATTAGTCGCTACCCCTGCTACAAGGTAAACAAAAGTAGTCGCTAAAAGGGAACTCTGCATGAATGATCTCACAGACAAATACTGTAGAGATAGCAGAAAGCAGCAGCAGAGCTCAATCCCTAAATCAAACACTGATTTCTTTTAAGAAAATACCATTTTATAATAACTCTCGCAGGAGAATTCTGCAGCCTCCCACTTACCCTCCCAAAAAAACATATTTTATCATTTCATTAACAAAGCTAAGGAACTCATGCTGTGGCATCTCATTCTGGGGCACTGGAGTTCACAATGGAACTGTGAACTCCAGTGTCCATGGCAACAGTAGCTAATTCTTCTTTCCAATCATGGTGGCAATTCTCCCCTATGGCTTGAATCAGTTACAAAACAAAATACTCTCAAAGACCTTTTTGAGCCAATAGCCTTGCAGCTAATCTGCTAATAGGAAATAATCTGCAGCTAATATACACATTCCAGGGCAGCAGTGTGTTTTCTTAATACTTTGTTTCATGGGCCTCTGTCCAAAGAAAGCATAGTAAAGAATAGAAAACAGACATTCATTAAAAATAGTATAATACTACCTGGCCACTATTAATGCCTAAAACTTGCTGCAACTTGCATAGCTCTTAGATGGTTTGTTAAAAGTGAGCAGAAAGGCAGCACTAAATGGACTAAATGCAGTGCAATTAGATCAACAAAGAAACATAAAATATTAGTTAGCAGAAAGTTCATGCAAAAAAGCAGACTTGAAACAGTTTCCACATTTCTTCTTCTCATTTGGCTTTAATTAAGGCATCTGTTAATAAAAAGTACTGTGGTAACCAAATGTGTGCATCAGTAGTAAACTGTATAGATCAATACAATGTAAATAAAATAATGAAACAGAATACAAAATATCATATATAGAATAGTACATACATATACTGAGAGTGCATGTATATATCAATATTGATAGCAGTAGCTATAGCAATTTCCCCCAGTGTCTGTATTCCTACCCAGGAATACGTGGTTGGACAATGGGGATACAGGGTAGCTACTTACAGCTCACTGATTTTTCATAGGCCACCTTCAGCGTTAGCTTACACAGTGTTTTAAACTCACTAAAAGCATGTTTATGAAGTGCAAGGCAGTTAAACTGTACACTAGCTACAGAACCAGAAGCAGTGAGGTAAAGTTAGTCTGGCTCTGTACGTGGGCCAATAAGCTGTTTCTTAGCCGCAGTACACTGTCATATGTATGCTGCGTCTGTGGCTAGTGTGAACAGAGCTAATATTCGAACGTCTCTGCATGGCCCTACTTTGCCTGAATAAACATATGCTAAAAACCCTAATGCCAGTGTCAGATTGATGGAACAGAATTGTGTTCCTTTCCCAATGTAGCACTTCCGTTGGCTTGTAGGGGCAGGAGGTAATTCCATCGGCTTTGTACCAAGAGATGTTCACCTCCATTGGGTGAATTCTCTGCCAGTCATATATATCCAGAATCTTTCCACACTTGCACCAACATGGCAGAAAAGGGCAAGAGTGGAACTGAGAACCTAGCCTCATGCATGTATGTGTTATGTTGTGTTGCGTTGCATTGTGTTGCGCTGTGTTGCACTGTCACGCCAGGAGCACCTACAAAGAACCAGACCTCTGCTGTACAAAGTCAAAATTAAGAAAAGATTGTTAATTGGAACCAGAACTAAATACTCTAAAGGCCTAATCCCCACGTAACCCAGTAACCAGTTGAAGTTCTAAAGGCAACCACATATAGCATCACCTAAATATTTCAGTTCTCACCCCAGCTCTTTGGTCACCTTTTGGAGAAGAGCCTTATTCGTCTGATATCTTCAAAACTCTGTTCATGCATAGGTATCTTTCTCAAGTTAAAAGGTATGCAAGGGACAATACGAAGTATTAATAAATAATTAATACATTTAATAAGTAGCACATTCCTCTCCATCTGGAAGAAGTATTGGTGCTTCTGTTGGGAAATACTGACACTTCAACAACAGTTTGTGTTTGGAGTTTTGCTTTTTTTTCACTTGGTGATAACTGCCATTCCTCTTCTGGTGTCAGGGTTTAATTCATTCTGGTCTAAAATAGCCATTTTAATTATAGGACTCATGGAAGATGGGATTTTCAAGAGTAGTCAGCACCACGTTAGCTCTGTTTTCCATTAGCAGCAATGTTTAAATGCCCATTTGGTTCAACAGGGAGTACATACTAGCTAATGCTGAGACCTATGAACATCCTACCCAGAATCTTTAGAAAAGAGCTCATGACAAAGAACTATAGTTTGGCTGAAATTTAGTTTCTGACAAATTAGAACATACTCTTTAAATACAACTACTTGTTTTTTGCAACATTTGGGATGTTTTTGCCTGAAGAAAGATCCATGAATAAACATGAAAAAAAAGAAATACCTTTTCATCTCACTCTGAGCTTTCTCCAGCTCAGGGTAGAGATGGTTTAGCACAGCAGTGTGTCTGACTCCACGTTTCAGTTCCTTCATTCTACCTGTCTCAGTGGAAAAAACAGATGACTTAAGCACTGAGTGCTTTAAGTTTTCACTCAGTAGGAGCGCTAATAGAATATATATATTTATTTTTTCTTAAAAAAGAGAGGGGAAAAAGGAACAGATGGAAAGTAAGAGCCGAAACCTTTAAAGTTAAAGAATGTTCATTATTGAAGGGTGTCTTTTGGTACTCTCTAAATCAATTTTATCATCTGAGTTGTCATGACAACATGATGCAACACTTTACTACCATGACAATCTGACAACTTTCAAAAACAGTAAGTGATGTTTTCACTCTGTTTTTCAATTGCTCCCAAGGAAACAAGCTGTTATTTACTTCTGTGACAAAACCCATGTTATACCATAAGGGGCCCAATAGCCAGAAAAATTAGACCATAGATGAGGTGGAAACTAGAATGGAAAATGGGCTTTTATGGATTACTCCTCATAAATGGCACTTATTTTCCACTTTCTTATCCATGTTTGCAACCTCCACCCTTCTCATGTCTATGTGCAACTTAAATGTCTTATTAAATGGTGTGTTTTCTAAGGGAAGTCACGTGTCATGGTTTCCCATTCATTTGCATCGGAACACTTTGACAATAAGCATCAAACTGAAACGAATAAGAAGGTTCTGTGTTTTCACCAATTAACTTCTCATTTATCATCTCTTGTTTATACAGTCGCTTGTAGAACAGATTTAAAAAAATATGTTACAGTCAATGGACTGATAACAAGATACACTGTCCACTTGAAAAGTGTTTGCTAACCCTGTTACATTTTGGGAATTATATCCAAATACTAGGGGAGTAACATGTTCATATATTTGCTTAAAAATCAATCCTTGTCTTTCTGTCTGTCTGTCTTTCTGATTTACATTAAAATCTGAAGCTTAAGGAACTTGATGTCACAATATGCCTTGCTCTAGCAAAAAACACTGAAACTGTGGACAGCTGCAGAAGCATGGTAGTCCACCCATGTGGTACTCATTGCAGGATCAAGTCAAGTATGGTCACCTGTCAGCTGAAGGATGGTCCCTTCTCCCTAAAGTCATCAGCTCACAGAATGTAGAAATAACATGTAGGAACAGATAAGACTCCAACAGTCTCTGTGCACTGTGTACCACATTCATTTACTGTGGGGAGGGAGCACCCTTATACTTCCCACAGAACCATCCAGTGAGGTCCACTCTCAAATGCGGCGTAATGGACCTTGGGTCTGATGCAGTAAAGGCAACTTCTGTGTCCCTCATGAGAGCCAACAAATGCAAGTTCTCTTTGACAAAATGTAGGATTGAGTTCCAGAGATGAAGACTCCTCAAGAAAAATACCTTAATGTGAGCTTTCATTTTTTTAAAAAAAAGGACTAGTCACAACTGTGTTGCAATCACAGTTGGAGAGAAATAGTCTTATTGCAGCCAGAGACACACACTGTCTATGGCAGTGGCTCTCAACCTTTTTCGATTCAAGGTACCCCTCCTTAGATTTGAGGCACCCCTTGGATATTACTAGCTCTTAGTTTTTACTTTTTTGTTTTTGACTATGGAAAAATACAGTTTTTCTGTTGCAAAGAACTCAAAAAGACAACAGAACAGAATATTTTAACATGATGGATTCCTGGTTGAAATCTCTGAGTGTATCTTGTAAATCATGTTTGAACACCTAATAGTGCTAACACTGCTTAGCACCCTGGGTTATCCTTGGAAGGACTTCAAGGCATCCCGGCGTGACATGGCACCCTGTTCAGGAATCATTGATCCAGGGCTTTACTAATCAAATCAGTGAACATACATTAAACCTCTATAGTAAACCAAAAAAATATCCCAAATATTTTACAGCTATAGCAACATGAATAGTGAACATAGCAGTACAATCATTAATTTTAAGTAAGAAAAAGATCATACTTTAAAATTGGTATTTTCAGTTGTAAACATACACTATTATACAGCATCAGTACCAAATGACAGCAAATGAGTTACTCTATGGAGAAATAAAGACAGTGTGATTAATATTCTAGCATGCCTGTCTGTTTAAAAAGTATTCAAAAACCTTTGTTATTCCATTTAGAAATCTAATGACCATCACAACAGGGTGCAGATGAAAGGTAAATTAGAGTCTGCTGTCAGAGATTTCAGTGGCTCATCCTCTTTCATGTGGAAAGGCAAGAGTTAGTTTTCAGCTAGCCTAGAAGCTAAGGAGTTAATTGAAGATGCTGAGGAAAACCGAGTGAAGAAACTGTTAATAGCAGGCCCTATCCTGGGTGCACAAGTCCAACTCCCCCATGTAATGGGGAATCTTTCCATTGATTGTACTGGGAAATTAACTGAGCTGTAACTGTATTATAAATAGGCACTTCTTTTATAGAATATCTGTTCTCAATTCAAATACTCATTTTCTTTATTTATTTCATGTTCTTGTTGATAGCCAAAGATAGAGATGTTGTGTTCTTTAACCTTCCACGAATAAATCAAAGTTGCCAAGAGCCAAGATGTTTGGGGTTTTGTTTTGCAAAAGCTGCCTGCAAGTTGGTTTTAATTTTCTTCTGTCACACATTTATGTTAGAACTTGTCTCCTATCTTTCATCTGCTTTTATGTCTCTGCATGTGGGACTGAACTAGAATCATGACTCCAAATCCCTCCCCTACCACACACATTTAAAACCTTCAATGTTAGAGAAATCTTCATAAATTACAAACTACGCAAAGCAACTTCTTGGTCATTGCATCACTATACTCATATTGTGTGTGATGCAGAGGGAACTCCATAACTGCCTTCTAGAGTGTTAGAAAATGTTGAACCACACCAGTTTCTCTTATACAACTTGTAGCTCATAACTGCTGTCATGATACCTCTTTTTAATAGCCTGACCCATCGCTGTTTGGAGGAATGGAGGAGGGGAGGGAGGTGCAGTGAGAAGGAGAATCAGGAAAATCATCAAGATTTTGAAAGGCAGAATAGTGACCATCAGGAGTTGCATATACTGCCAACTTTTATTAAGACCCCATACATCCATATAGTAGAGACATTTGTAAGCAGTAGCCACAGTAACTTGAACAAGTTGGCCAAAGTCTGGGTGATACATTTTTTTTTAACATGGCTCTCAAAAGCAATAAAGACAATGAAAGGACAGTCTGTGTGGTGACACTTTCTTAAGATCAGATACATTTGTATGACATGGATATAGTGTTAGATTCTCTGAATATTGACAAATAATTTGAGGAAGAGTGTTCTGGGTAGCAGGCAGCTTTAACAGCAAATACTTCTCTTTTTCAGTTGATGTTTTTCACCACTTAGAAGGGGAAAAGGAGGAAGAGGAGATTCTTTAACTTCATCTTTCATGAAACAACTCAGAATAGAGAAAGATGAGTGATGATGAATAATAACTTAAGACACCCATATGTGATTTTAGCTTCCATTGTGCGATTAATGTGCGTTTCCTGTTGACAGAGTAAAAGGGCATTGTGCAATGCTCAGGAGGAATTTGTGGTCAGTATGATAATGATGAAAAAGCAAGTGAGAAATATGGATTGAATACAAGGAATATTTGGAATGAATGAAGAGGGATGTAACCGAACAAGCGGTCTAATGGCAGGTGGGGGAAGAGTATTATCAGATGTTTCTTACCGAGTTCCTATCTTTTCCCCTGTTTAGGGTCATCTTGGCTGAAGGAGAATTTATCCAAAGTTCTTATGCTTTTTGCCGGACTTACCAAAAAATACAACTTTAAAAAAAAAAATTCAAGAAAACATAGTTCTTAAAATGTTCTAAATTGATCCTTATTCAAGCTAATAACATTCTTTCTTTTTAAGCTATGAAAATACTTTTGTGCCATGTAAACAAAGGCTCTGTTTGTTCCCGAGTATATTTTAATCAAGTAGAGGTAACAATCTGACAGACCAAATGTAAGCATCTTTGGGATACAGCTGATCTCTTCAGAGACTTTGGAAAAGCACATCGCCCATTTTGGGTGCTATTACTATATAATTATTAAAAATAAGAAAATGTCACATAGCATGGTAGACCAAAGAATCTGCATTGTTAGTAAAGTCACACACTCAGCTGCTTTTCTACCAAAGTTTCTTTGTTTTCTTATAATGTATCAAAGCTATTCCACAACTCACTCAGTTGCCTGTCTTAGACCTTTGGGACATGATGAAAGATGATTCATGCTTAGAGACAGAGTGGGTGGAGTGAGAATGTCAGAATCACGGGACAAACGTCAGTTGCCCAGCTTCCTTAACCCAATAGACATGCACAACTAACAAAACTAATTTCTCTCTCCTTTTGGCTTTAATACTATATCTGATATTTATGAACTGGCCCCTTAATATCACACTAAAACAATATTAGCACACTTGAAATGCCACTGCATGACATTATTATAATTACATATGCAAATTCACATTTTTGACACGACACATTTTTTTGAACGTTAAATTGCTTTTTCAGATATAACAAATGACTTGATCTAAGTTAAGTAATTCTTAATAATAACATGCTACTCATACCTTTAAAATCATTGTGATTACTTCCCTCCATCAATTTTTGGGGGGTTAGATTTGGATTTCAGTGGGCACATCTACATGTGCTAGTAATTTGAAGTAGGCTTACTACACAGTAAGCCTACCCAGGAGCATGGCTACACGTGCTCCCTCTTGGGAGCATATCTACACATACTCCCTCTTGAGAGCAGATGTGCTCTCGCCCTGCAGCAGCCAGGGATGGTAGGGAGCATGATGCTGGCCCCAGGTGCATGGGACCAGGAGAGCTCTGCCAGCTACAGTGGGGCTGTGAGGTGCACGGGACCGGAAGACAGCTCTCCCGCCCTGTGCACACGGGGACAAGCCCTGTGCCCAGTGGGGCTTCCTCGTGCAACCTGGGACTGGCTGGGAACAATCTCATTCTGGGGCAGGTCCCAGACAGCTCTGAGCCGCATGGAGAGTTCCCCGCCCCAGAATGGGACAGTTCCCAGCCAGTCCTGGGCTGTATGGAGAACTCTCCACACAGCCCAGAGCTACCTGGGACCTGTCCCAGAATGGCACAGTTCCTGGCCAGCCCCAGGCTGTACAGGGAACTCTCCAGCAGCCCAGAGCTGGCTGAGACTGGCCCAGAATGGCACAGTTCTCGGGCAGCTCAGGGCCCAGGAAGGAAACTGGGAGCTCCCCGGTCCTGGCACTGCTCAGGTCCCAGCTCCTGCGGAGAACTGAGCAGCACTGGGGATGGGGATGAAGGTGGGGCAGGAGAGGAGGAAGGACAGAGACTTACCCCATCCTGACACTGCTCAGCTCCCAGCTCCTGGTGCCAGGAACAAGAGAGTTCCCCATCCCCTGTGCCCCACTTAGTGTAGGGGATGACTGGGAGCAAGTTTTCTCCCGGCTACTGTCTACACATGTGATACTGCGTGTTAGTTTACTACCTGTATTTATGGGTAGTAACTAACTGCTCTAGTTGCTATGGGTAGTAACTAACTACGCTACTATCTAACTTAAACTTGCCTTTTTGCAACTTGAGACCATTGCTCCTTGTTCTGTTATCTGCCACCACTAATTTAGATTAATTTACTGCACAGTAAATGTATGCATGTTGGTCTACAGCACAGTAAAGCATCTCGTGTAAACACACCCAGTGGGTACATCTATGTGTGCTTTACTGTGGAGTTGACTAATTAGCTCAGGGGCAAAGCAACTCCATCTACATGTGCACTAGTATTAGGGTGCAGTAAATTAACTAACTCTACCGTAAGACAGTACTGTTGGGGACAGTAATATAGAATCATAGAAAATTAGGGTTGGACAGGACCTCAGGAGGTCATCTAGTCCAACCCGCTGCTCAAAGCAGGACCATCCCCAACTAGATCATCCCAGCCCAAGCTCTGTCTACCTTGGTTTCAAAACCCCCCAAGGATGGAAATTCCACAACCTCTCTAGGTAACCTGTTCCAGTACTTTACTGCCTACCTAGTGAAAAAAAAATCTTCCTAATATCTAAACTAAACTTACCTTGCTGCAACTTGAGACCATTGCTCCTTGTTCTGTAACTTGCCACCACTGAGAACAGTCTAGCTCCATCCTTCATCTATCTTAAGCGGAGTCATTTACTGCACAAAAATACATATGTGTATGGCACTGCAGCATTTTGAGCCATGGTAGAGGAGCCCTGGGCTGGCAGCAGGCTTGGGGGTTCAGCTACATGACCCAGTCAACTCCTCTGCCGCCCAACACCCCACCCGGAGCCTAGGGCTGACCCCACAAGTCTGCTGCAGCCCTGTGTCAAACTGCTGTGGTCCCTGGTGCACATGAAGATGCTGCACCCAGGAGCCACTGACTCCAGCAAGAACTGCGCTGGAGGTTACTGAGCTGCATTAAGAGATTATGTAGATACTCCCAGTGGGAACCATATGTTTAAATAAGAATCTAATTGTGCACCTTTCTTACAGGCAGTCTTATACCTTTAGGGCAGCATACAGAAGCAATGCTAACCTATGAATGGCAACTGTTCTCAAATATATATAAATTATGGAAATGAATGTGCTGACCAGCATAGTTTAAAAAGTCTAATATAATGCATATACAAATACGCCCATATCCCAAGACACCTTGCACTGAATTAAGGATACCCTGGCATTTTTGTAGGAGTTTACTTATTACAAGTTTGGCAAACTCTATATCTGTCAGAGACTCCATTCTAGTTGTGCTCTTAGGTATAACACTTAAAATGGGAGGCAGTCAAATGAAGGCACAAAATTATTGATAAAAAAATACCAGATCTGGGGTATTTCATATGTTGAATGTCTTTTTTTCAAAGCCAAAAATGTTAAAAGCAATCAGAACTCATAAAATAAGCTAAATATAGGAGTGTCTACTGAAACTGGCAGTTGCTTGAAGTAATAGAGCTTAGATCACAAGTTCTTCTGGAGTAAAGATTAGTTTTGGGTTCTATTTATAGATCATCCTTAAAACAATTGTGCTGGTTCATGCCTGGAGTTTCAAGATATTAAAATAGTAATAAACAAACAAATAAAAATAAGCTTGCCCGAAGATTACTTATTTAGATGCCCCAATGGGATGTGTTTGATGCTGAGCTGTTTTGAAAACCTATCCTGGATCTGACCTTGGGCCATTTTATCCAAAAATTATTAGAATAACAAGCTTCCCTACTGTTGTTAGCATATTTTCATTTTGTATTCAATCACTGTCTCTTGATTACATATTTACTTCACCTGTTCTCGTCTCATCAATGACGATATTCTTCCCTTTTATAAATATACTTCCAGATTAATTTTTCCTTAAATGCATCAAAAGAAATAAGCCAGACCTAGGATTATGCAAGAGAAATAATATAAATGATTGTACATCTGGGGCACGGTTTAGCCTAAAAAGTAGGAACTGAAGAATACCTCATTCTTCAGGATTTTCACCTAACCATTTTCAGTCATCCATTTTCCTTCTCATGCAATCCTAGTGCTTCATTTTTACCAGTACACTGACATTCTTTCAACTGAAAAGGCTTTCCTGTCTGCTTTCCTAGGAAATATAGCATGATCTTTCCAATTTCTCAGATCCTGCTTTCCCGAGGTGGCATCACATGACACATTACCTTGTAGAGAGTGTATGCATGTGTTTCTCAGTTTGTTTTCTCCCTAGAGGTGAACGTCAGGGCTGTACATCTTCAGCCACTCTCTTTATTTTTTCCCCCTAAGTTAGCTGATACTGTTCAAGTGGCTTTAGCCATTTTAAAATGTCCAGGGTTCCAATCCCAACATAACCTCCAGAAAATTAATTTAGTAAGGCACTGATCATTACATGCTCCTAAAAGCCAGGTCTCCCACAAGGCAACATACCTTGAGACTAGCCAAACCATCAGACTCACAAATGCTTTATATAGTTTTAACATATGGATTACATTTTAAATGACATTCAATTTTCCTCTGGTCTGATACCCTGCCGCCCCCATGCGTGTTTGTACTTATGCTGTTCTTTTAGGCACCACTGCCCTGAAATAAACTTTCACTATTCCTGCAGGATTTCTAGCCGTTCAGTTTAAATATTTTAATAATGAGTAAAAAGTTTTAAATGAAGCTAAAAGACTGTTTAAAGCCACAGACAGTGCTGACAGTTCAAAAAGAAAATGCTTTCTTTGCAGCATCCGTCAACACAGCTGTGATTTTGCACTGCATTTTCAACCCTTCAGATTGTACAGGGTTTTTTACTCTTGTACCAAATCTTTCAGCAGATGTGCTATTCAAATAGCCATCAGGCCAGAATCTACCCAAGACCTACAGTGAAAGCTGTTGTCAAACACCCTGCTGGAAGTCAAACAACGGTTATGTTGGCCAAGGAAGTGGTAAGAACAGGGTGGTCAGAGGATGCAATGATGGCAGTCCATCACAGCCTCTACTCACTGGATCTCCAGCCATAATTTAAAAGCCTGTACACCTCCCAAGCCAGAAAATACATAGAATGGTGATCTTTTCAAGGTGATCTTTCAAAAATCACATATATCTAGGTCAGGGCACTGTAACAAAATGTATTCTTTCCTCTGCTGACTTGGTGAAACTAGGTTTAATGCACAAAATATTTACTAAAAAAGGTAGGAATTAATGCCACGTGGAAAGCACAAGTCCTTTCTTGAAATAATAATAATAATAAGAAGAAGAAGGCATTCAATTATGGTTAACAGAGAAATGTGTAATTAACCTATGGGACTCACTGTTTCAAAATATTATGTCAAGTCACTTGCAGACCTCCCTATGAGGTCTGTTATCTGTCAAAAACACCAACAGTAAGGTAAGGAGTAAGTTAGGAGTAATGGCATCTGTCTTAAGCATTCACCATTATCTATCAAAGATAGAAACTGAATCAGAGTGATGGTTGGCTGAAAAGTGTTTCCCAATGGCATAACTCAAGTGGGGCAACTAGGACATCTCTCTCTGATGCCTACTTTGGGGCAGGGGGGAGGGGAGGAGAAGGGGGAGAGAGAGAGAGAGACGCATAAAAAAGGGGGGGTTGCTGGCAGCTACATGACTGAGATGGCAACTGGAAATCATGCCCCCCCACCCGTTTTCCTGGCTGCCTGGCTACATCGCTACACCATTGGTCTTTCCTACATCTCTAGGCCCATTTCCTCTCATGTAAAGGGGGCATGTGGATAGGGAATAAATATTGACTCAAGGGTGTAATTTTAGAAGTTTGAAATTTAAAAAAAGCATCTTCATTTCAGCCACACACTACACACTTATACAAGCTAAGAAAATAGACTTAACAGCTTTACCCTCCTCCTTATATACTTGCAGTGGAAAAGCTGCTGGGTATCTGAGAGCCAGGCACTGTTTGTTTGTTTTTAGCTATTTATTTGCTATTTGAAAGTCAGAAATATAGTAACATATTGTGTAAGTTGATTTGTCTGGTAATATCCTCTTTCTTTTTATTCATTTCCTGTTTTTGTACAGAATAGTGAGAAAGATTAGGACATCAAATACCTTACCTTCATTTTATGAGATTACACCCAAAACCAACTAGTGTAACAAAGAGTAAGGTATGTAGCAAGCAGGAGGAAGAACATTAAACTAATGAATAGCTTATTCAAGCATCTCTCACTTAATCCCTTCCTTCTATTTTCACTTTCTTTGGAAGTTTTCTTTATTTGTATTACCATTAACAAAAGCTCCATCGCTCTTAATATAAATTGCAAATGACATGGAAAACAGCAAAGGCTAAAATGAGAGAGCTTGTGTTGCACTGAATTCATGTCAGAGGGTCTTTTTGCCAGGGAAAGAGGAACAACAGAATGCAGAACAGTATCTACCGCATAAGTCACCATCATGAAGAATGGGATTCCTAGGTAAAAATCTATTTTTGTAAAAAAAATCCTCCTCTTTTTGTTCTGTGCTATGATGCAAACTGTTTCCATGAATATTGCCATGTATTATAGTTGAATTCTGTAAACATTTTCTCTGCCGATAGAGAAGAGTGCACTTTGCATTCCTTTCTCAATATGGTAAAGCTGAAACTTATACCTCTGACTTATCACAGCATTGGGAAACACATGTTTTCCCCTTATTTGGTAGCATGCAGCATCTGGAAAGGAAAAGGGACGTACTTCACAATACCAACTGTGAAAAGTTATCACAATAGACCTGTCTACAACAGCCCATATGCCACCTAAGTTTGAGCAGGATATAAAGCAAAGCTGCTGATGCTTTGGCAATTTCAGTTATTGCTGTAGTATGTAGGAGTGAACTGAAAGGGAGGAAGGATGATCTTGTACATCAGCACTTGCAGGGACTCAAGAAATCAGGGTTCAATTTCCTGGCCTGCCACAAACTTCCTGTGTGGTCTGTGTGATTTTCCAGTGCTCACAACCCACAATCAGAGTCAGGTTTATGACACCAAAATAAATGGCCAGATGGAAATACCTGCCAACTCAATTAATTAAAGTAAAAAATGATGCCGTCATTGGTGATTTCACAACAGTATGATAAGATGATATTTATCTTAGTCATATATGGCTCCAATTACTGTAGCACCTGAGGGTCTTAAAATTCCTCTGAGGGAGGTAAGTGAGAACTACAGCACAGATATATCAGGGATTAGATACAAAAACAGATTATATGATCAGAATTATATGCTTGAATTTAGGCGCCACAGTTCAGAATCACAAATCTAAAATTCCCTACTCAGCTGGCCCCTAGCCTGGAAGCCTCTAAACTCCAGAGGTGCAACAGGTTTTCACCTCAAAGCTCACAGATGCATAAAACGTTCTGCTTCTGTACATGTGCAGAAGTAGCTCAGTTTGACAGGAGCCAAGCTCACACCTAAATTCAATGAGGATTCTGACATTCATTTGTTCAGCAAAGTCTACCAACAGGTCCTAGATGGCTGAAGTATTTTATCCAGTGGTTGCTGAATGTAAAAGGTGTCAGACTGTGGCCTCAAGCCTGGGGTCTTGCCTACCACCCTGAACCTAGTCACCCTGGCTGTCAAGGCTGGCCAGAAGCAACCAGTAGGGCCCAATCCTCTGCTCACTCCCTGCCACTGGAGTCATTGGCCAGGGCCAGCTCACCCTCCACTTCCCCCATAAACCCCCCTGAGCCAGAAATGTCTAGGCAACAGGACTCAACTTGACCCAAGACTGTTCTGCTGTTCTCTCTGGCTTGACCTCTCAGCTTCTGAACCCAGCTTGTTCCTGGACTTCACTCTCTGTTTTATCCCCCAGCTTCCTGATTCATCTTGCTCCTAGACTCTTGGATTAATCTACTACCTTTCTTACTCGGTTTGACATCAGGTTCTGAGCTGTGGAACCCAAGTGGATGGAGGAGGATCCCCAAAACCCTGTGCAAGTTTGCCTAGGAGTGAATTTTCAGGTACTTCCTTGGCATAACTAGCTAGTTCTGTCTGGCTGCATCCTGACTTTAAGTGTTTCTCTGCACAGTGCATTGGCCATTTTGAGGCACTTGTCTCCTAGGCATTGTATGGCCTGTGTGCCCCACTCAGGAATCTGGATTCCACTCCATGGACCAGGCCCCTAAAAGATGCAAAGTTTAAAATTCTTTATTAGATCTTGTCTTAAATGGTCCGCCCAAGTTCAGGTTATTGACTTGCATCTTCAAAATGTAATACTGTAACTACCAAACCATCCTCCTATCATATATTGTACATATTAAAATCAGTTTAAGACACAATGTGTTCTCATCCTTGGCCATGCGTAACGAAACAAGAGGTGTGTGTGCATGACACTTTAAAGTGGGCTAAATGCTTTTGCACCACTTTAATGGTGTTGGTGTTTGTACTCCTCAGCAGCGTATTGCGCATTAATTCCAGCCGCTGTACGAAATTTGGCAGTGTAATGTGCCTTAAATGACTTGGGGTGTAGCAAATTAAAACTCCTTTGAGGAGTTTTAGTTTGCTGCACCTACAGCCGCGGAGTGATCCACCGGGCTACGTGCAGCTCCACGGCTCTGCAGGAAGCCTTGCAGGCAGCCTGGCATTAGTCTAGGAAAGCAGCTCCACCCAAGAAAAATGGCGAGCCTCTGATATTTTTTTTTTCTCCCCGCTGGAGCCTGTCTGTCTGATCTGCACAGAGCCCAGTGCTTCCCTCTGCAGCTGCGGTGCCCGCTGGGACTGCCTGATCCAGGTGCCTGCAGGCAGGTGCCACTAGGGGGGGATGGGGAGGGTGGGGGCTGCTGCAGCAGGAAGCACCAGCCCCTCCCCACAGCCCAAGGACTGCTCTGCCCGCTGGCAGCTCACCCTCCCCACGCAAGAAGGAAGGTAAGAAGGTAAGTCAGCGGGGTGTGTGCACGACACGGGGGTTTAATCATCCCTAAATTGAAATGGTGTTTTTTAAAACCCGCTGCTTCAATTTAGGGTCCCCATTTAATCTGCACGTGCCCCTTAGTGCTAGAGGAACTGATCCTGAACTTCTTTTTACACTGAAACCTCAGAAACAGTTTTGGAGGCACAAGAAAGACAGGACTGGTCCTGCAATCTGTAACTTAGGAAGAAGAAAAAAACCCAGCAAATCTGTACCATTAAATATGTTCACCAGAATATATGTTAATACTCTATCAAGACACAGGACAGTAATTCACTGCAGCCTTGAATCAGTGTTGTACTGTTTCTAATCTGCCACAGCAGGGCTGTCCAACTTCTAAGTGGCCAGGGACCACATGCTATATGGGCCACACCACCAAGGACCACATGCTCCAGGGACCACAGCAGTGAGAGCCATGGGTCCCTAGGCCAGATCCCGCTCCCTTCTGCCCCATCATGCACAGGAAGCTGTTGCACTGAGCAAGTGCATGGCAGCCCTCACCTCAGCTCCTTCATTACACCATGCCATCGGCTCCTCCAGTGCTATGGGCTTCACTGCCTTGCCTCCTGGGGGGGGTGGGAGCAGGAAGCAAATGCTGAGGGAGGCAGGGGGAGTCTAGAGATGTTGAGTGCAGCAGCAGCAGGAATGCTAGGGGAAGTGGCAGCTGGATAGGAGCTTGAGGGACAGGTAGGAATTAATGCCACGTGGAAAGCATGGGATGGCAGTTGGACAGTCCTGTGCTACAGTATTCATCACAGTATTCATCTCCAGCCACTTTTAGAAGAGACTGGAAGGATCCATCTACAGCAGAATATGCTTAAATGTCCAGAACACTCGCACATATTTTAGTTTGCTAAACGTTCATGTAGAGGACGTACCTTTTTACTGTTACAACAGTCAGTCAGAAGTGCCATTCAGTTTCAATTCATTCATGTACATCTAGTTGAATAACAACAATTACTTCACAGTCAAACCATTTTAAAAACATTATCTCATTCACAACCTCCTTTCTATGGTAGGCAGGTGTGCTTCTTTCCATTTTACCAAAGGAAAAAAGAAACAGAAATGTTAAGTTACCTATCCAAGAGTACCACAGTCAGGAGGAGCAATTACAGCAATTAATTAGACCGCCCCTGTCATGATCTCTGGATACTGTATATATTATACCCAGGAATCCTACCATATAAAGGAGCAGCATATCTTTCCTCTCTACCAACATATGTATTCCAGGAAGAGGACAGGGCAGGGTGAGAAACTGGCTCAGAGGCCTGATCTTTCATTGGCAACAACTTACTTTACAGATGCTATGAGCAAATGTATTCCAGTCCCATTTCTTCAGAGATTCATGCAGCTATTTTTCAAAAACAAAACAAACAAATCCTGGATGAATTTTTATGAAGGAGACCTGCACCAACAGGTATCACAGATAATCACAGACGGAATGCACAAGAGAAGATGATGACAGCAAGAAACAACTAAAGTCCAAAGGGGCCGGCATATATACACTGGGCCAGATTCGATTATGAATTGCTTTCACTTCCACCCAGGGGTGGATGATCTAGAGACCCAGTGGCAGGGTCACTTCTCCCTTTAAGACCACGCTGAGGCAGTCAGGAACTTTAAAGTCCCCTAAGTAGGTAAGAATCTCCTGCCTCTTGGCACCCCCTCCCTTCTCCACCATGCTGAGTAACATTTCCCCACCCTCTCCCTTCCTGGCCAGTCAACCCCTTCCCTGCCTACTGTTACCACTGCCTCACTGAAGTTGGTGGGGGCTCCAGCTGGGCTGCACAGCGATCCAGGCTCAACCAGTATCAGTGGCGGTGCTGGGTGGGTTCCAGTTCCCCCTCTCTGCCAGTCCTCCAGCCTGGGAGCAGGTGCAGAGAGGAGAAACAGGCCAACCACCACTGCTGTCCTCAACTGAGCGTGGCTCTTTGTGCAGCTGCACCCCAGAGCCCCGGGTGGAACAGGAGAGGAACAGTTGGGACAGTGGTGGCAGCTCTCCCCATGGC
The DNA here is from genome assembly GCF_030867095.1 of Alligator mississippiensis. Classification (NCBI taxonomy): domain Eukaryota; kingdom Metazoa; phylum Chordata; order Crocodylia; family Alligatoridae; genus Alligator; species Alligator mississippiensis. Next base: position 25,898,361 of record NC_081826.1, on the reverse strand, counting down.
AGAGATGTAAGTAGATAGCATGAGTGGAGGAGAGGAGGGCAGGGGAGGGAAGATGCTGCTGAACATGGAGGGAGAGGGAAGGGGTGCCAACAGCGTGTAGGGGGAGGACGGGGGGAACAGGAGGAGAGGATGGACTTCTCACCGAATCTGAGGTCTAAAAAAGGTCTGTGGCTGCTTTGACTGTGGTCTGCTCCAACCATCTCTGTGACAACAGTGAGATGCCGGGAGTAAGGGAGTACAGGAGCCACCCCTGCAGTGCTGATCACAACTCCTACAACCTACTTTTTAAATTCCTGTATCCACCTAAGCCTTGACCCAAAACGAGCTATTTTGATAAGGGAATTCTGTGATGACCTCAAAGAGAAGGTACCACCTCCATGTCTCATAAGGAAGGATCATAGCACATTTTAGCACATAGCTAAAATAGCACATTTTAAAGTTTTATAGGAGTACTGACCTTGGGGAATCTCCAGAAGATGCTTTGAATCAGTGCATCCCCCACTTCCAAAGGGCCTCAGCTTGCCCTTTGCAAATTCAAAGCCCTCATTTTGTCCCTGCACCTTCTTGAAGCCCTATTCAAATCACTAAAGCTCTAGTAGCAAGACTGGGGCCTAAGTCTGTAAACTCAAACCTTCAGACCAACTTATCTAGGGACATCATGAAATATCTTTTACCTGGCGTCTTAACATCAGGAATTGGATTTCATGTTTAAAAAAGGTATAACGGCTTTACCAGATTTAAGGATTTGATTCAGGATTTCCTGGTTGAACTTCTCTGACCTCTGTCATGTGGGAAACCAAATTAGAGGTATGGACAAATGTACATTTGAGCTGCTTTAAAAGAGAAGGGAGAGCTGCTGTTTGGGACTACAGAGCATCTCCTACAGTCTAATCTGACTATTAGTTTGTATGATCCTGTAGTGATGCAAATTAGCAAATTGTTCCAACTTTGACTCTATATTCTAGATCAGTGGTTCTCAACCTTTTGCCGTAGTGGGCCACACTCGCAGTTGTCAACGTGTTACGTGGGCTGCACCTACACAATTTATTTCCTGTGTATCCATTTAACAGGCAGTCACATGGGCCACAGCAGTATGCTGATTGGACTGCGGGTTGAGAACCACTGGTCTAGATTATCACAATCCCTTCTGGTTTTAAAATGAGGGAAATATATTTGGCTTCTTAAGTAATAACATAAAAATGTTGCAAAAAGAAATATCTATTTTAATTCATGTTAGCACTTTTATTTCATTTATATGCCACCGTTTTACCAAACATCATGAATGATTAAGTAAATAAGAAAAAGTTAAAGGCAAGGGAGCCCTTATGAAGAATGCAATTGTGCAAAATAAACAAGCCAAACAAAATATCAACCACAGTGTGTCATGTCCAGATACTGAAATCAATTTCTTCAAAAATACACATTGCTGATTACAAACTGCACATCTAAGATATAAAAATTATAAAAAATAAAGCGTTTCTCGTATTCTTTGTCACAAAGCATGGTGAATTGAATGATAAGAGATAATGGAGAATAGGGCTTAGTAGTTCATTGTCAAATCCCATAATAACCTGAAAAGTCTGCCTCTGCTGATTTCTTGTAGCAGAGCATCTTTAAAAGTCACATTTATTCTTCCATAGTGTATATGATGGTATGATATTTTGATTTATAATTTTCTGGACAGCTTTGCCCCAGCAAAATAGTAGAACATTCACAGGAAATGACTCATTCCCAATTCTTCCTGAAAGATATGTCAAATCAGTGTCATTATAAATTGTACACTCAACTGATAAAGATTATATACATTAAGATGCTAGGTGGGTAGCAGTATTTTTTTTCAGAATAAAAAAGACAGATGTGAGATTCTGTCCCATCAGAATCAGTGGGAGTTTTGCTACTATTTCAGAGGGGACAAAGCTTTACCTCTGGAACATAATCCTGTATCAATTTACGGATCAGGGGACATACCCACAAGCAGATTCTAACATTATTATCCACACAAAGTAGAACCTAAGTCTAAAAAATAGCCCAATGAAACATTTAAAGTTAACACAACCGACCTGTTGGGTATGATAAATTATATTTTATATATTAGGATAACTGAATACTTTATTTTCCATTGCACAGATGGAGCATAGATGTTAAAGGTAGAAAAGACATGGTAGGTCACATAATCCACCAAACAGAATATTTTTCCTGTATTAGAGTCCTATGAACCGTGACTTGTATTAGAGTCCTGTGAACATGTCCACTTACAGAATTAAATGAACTGCTGCCACTTGCCACCTTATTTGAGCTCATTAGAAACTCAAAAGCTGTACAAGGTCAGTCTAGTGCAGTACTTGGATTGGGTTGCTGCAAGGAATGCTAAACACGGCAGGACGTGGCACTGGTGACTAAGTTTTTCTCTGCCCTCTGATTTTTTTTCCTGTAAAAATCTCTGGGATTTTCCTTGGTGACTTTAGCAGAAAAGAATTAGGCCCTGTTCTGGCACTGAATGAATGCCCTAGTATAGAGTTAGTTGCCACAGTTAGTTGTTGGAGGTGTCACCAACTGTATAAATTGTGAAACCTTTCCACCACTTGTGATCCATAAAGGTCCCCTCACATTCTTCATAAGGATAAGGTTAATTGTTGTGACCTGACCAGGTAATTATTTTTTTCCCAATTTAATTTTCACCTGAACTTTCATAGAAAGCACTCCTCAGTTTCTACCCTACACTACTTTGTGTTTTTATAAGCTGCTGCATTTTACAAATAGTAGTGCATTTCAGAGATCGCACAAATACTTTGGGATAAACTATGATTACTGAAATATCATCAACAATAAATAGGTAAATTATTTAAAATCATTCTTAGAAACATTAATATTTAACAAATCCCTTTTACTGGTTTCTGTAAGGAACGCTAAAAAAACCAACACCTCCTGATATTACAATAGCTTTAAGGAAGCGTAAACTATGTCCATGTAATATTCTAGATTAGACACAAGTGCAGGTTAGACTTTTTTCTATGAAACAGGGTAATTTTATTATCCAGCTATTCCACTTACTTCAGTTATTTCATTCTTCATTCAGAGAAAAAAGAACTAACCACCCAGGTTTCCTAATTCTCAGACATCAGACTGACTGGCTTATCACCTGGACAGGGAACAGAGGTTCTCAAAAAATGACTTTGTGCTCAAAACTGCCAGTAGAAACGTACAAAGATAAACCATTTCACCTCTTAGGACTCCCTGAGCTATGATCTGATCGAATCCATAGACCCTGTTTGAGATTCAAAGAAACACAAAGCAAAACTCATGTGATACCAAAAATGTCAAATGATTCCATGAACATGTTCTCTTCTGTCCAGATTTACTTAAAAATTGGTCCAGGTTTTGTCAAATTTCACAAACCACCAGCAAACCTGGTCCTGATCGTAAGACTTCTGGGAAACCAAAAAAATCAAGTGTTTCACTTAATTTACTATTTCGTTCCAAAAGTTTCACCCAACTCTAATGATCATTAAAGCATCCTGGTGATATCTACTCAATTTTTCAAACAATTCTTCAACAACCATGATAACAGTGTTGGTACAAATTAATTATTTAGCTGTCTCTCTCCTACAAGAGAGAGAAGCTTAAGCCAAAAAATCAAAGTTGTACTCATTTTCATACACATAGAACTGTTTTACTGTCTGTCTGCAAATAAATCTCCTTAGTAAATAGCTCCAAGGTTGAACTAGAAAATATTGTATGGATCAAAGAATTCATGTCTTCCTGTGTAAAGTGAACAGGCCGCAAGCTCACTTGTTTGTCTAAAACAATTAGGACTGGTATGAAAAGGAGGGGGCAGGGACAAATAAGATACAGCTGATTTTACTTTGCAAAATATTTTGGGGGGTTAAATTAATAACTGGCCAGAGACCCCCAAAAAGTCTAATCTTTGTCAATTGGTGCCAAATTATGCATGGTGCTGCCAATTCTGGTTGTCTAACAAATCAGTACCAGTGTACATTACTTCTAGACTGAAGTCTGATTGATTCTGGTCATTATTTGGGCTGATCTCATTTTCACACATGGAATCAATATTCAGGCCAGATGTTCATTTGCAATGAACCACTGAGTGAAACTGCTCATCTACACGCAACTTTAATCCTGGACTACAGCACCACAGCTCTAATGCATCTTCTCACCAATACAAAGACGCATACAATACAAAAATCTATAAAACATTCTGCTAATATTTCTGTCAGCTGAATGACTTTTACAGCACTATATAAAGTTGACAGATAATACATGCCAGTCCTAATTTGAGATAGACTTTGGGGACTTTAACCATTGAACAAGCAAACAGATTGAGTAGTAACATTTATTGTAAAGCATAAATCATTTTTTTGCAACTACTATGAGTCTTGCCTTAGGATGAAATTTCTGAATAGCCTATGAATCCTAATATGCTACCACAGTTACTAAATTGTATTGTCATACCATGATTGGCTTATTCTTGTGATTGACCAAGCATTCATAACACTTTTCAGGAGTGTTTCTTAACAATCCCTTTATGCACATAGCCTTGTAAAAGCTGTACTACCATTTTTTTTTTCTTTTTTTAACAAGAAAGAAAACACCATTTTTTTCCTGCATTTTTAATTCAATCAATACCTTTTGAAATAGTTAAATGCCACAGGATTTCCCCCATGGTAAATTTAAATGAAAATGTTCCACTGGTTCACTGCAGACACTAAACTAATTGGATTTCACTCTTTCAGAATACATCTTAACTGAACCCATAGGCCCAGTTCTGCAAAAGTGTTGCGTGCGCAAAACTTCCTTTTCATTGTGAGTTGTGCATACAGAGTTCTTACAGTAATTATGAGGAACATATAAGATCCCTGATAGTAACAAGCTCCTAGGAACCAATTCACATTCATAACAATATCCCTTTAGATGGACAGATCATTGCAAAAGGCCTTAATATGAATGCAAATATAACTTGTATATGAAAATCTGTCCCCCAGTTTTTAAAACTGAATTATACTTAGTGTAAGATATAAACAACAGTAGTGAGATTTAAGGTGGTTGTGGCTTTGTTTTGTTTTATTCTGGCAAATAAACTAGAGATGAAACAACTATCCCAACTACAGTATTAATAATGAATCATCATTTAAAACCTGACTCACTCACTATTCAATATATCAGAGTTAACAAAAAGCACTAAAAAAAGCTATTTAAAACACTTAAAATAAGTCATGGTTGGATCTATAAAGTACTGCACATTTTGCAAAAGAAATATATTCTTGGTTCATTTCCACAATGTATTTCTAAACTATTATCTAAAGTAGAACTTTTTTTTTTTCTTTTTAAAAGAAAATGAGACTTTACTCATGATGATGTTTCCATACTTCATGGTCCATCTGTTTCCTCTGGCTCCTCTGCCATTTTTGGCCTCAGTGGAGTCCTTTTAATTGCATTTAGTCTTATCCTGGACTGTATGAGCCTATTCCCAAGGATGTCTGGTTTTCATCAGGTAATGACCATTAATTCTGGCTGTATTTCCTTCTAAATCTTGTTGAATGGCATAAGAAACAGAAGCTTTAAACCTCTTTTTGTGTCTGCGTTATTGTTTTGGAGTTCATGTTTTTCTCCAAGTCCTGCCTGATGTCAGAACTCATATTCTAGAACTTCAGAAGGCTGAAATTCCACCGAGACAGCTCCCAAACGATCTTTAACTATCTCTCCACCATCTTCTACTCCACACATTAACCGAGGTAATGAGAATTACTCCTTCTCTTATTTCCACCTTTACTTCATCCAGAAAACCTCACTTTAGCCTAAGTAATCGTACCTGCATTTACTGTTTAACACCACTTTTACTAACAGAAAGGTCCTCCTCAGACATATAAAAGAATAGATTATGATACCACTGTGGGTCCCCTTTGGCCTTATATAACTCTACCCTTAAAAGACTGCACAAGAGGTAACATTTATGGGGTTTCCAGCTCTCTATCCAGGGCCACAGCTTTGTCATGGCTTTTTAATTTTTATTTTATTTTCCATTTTTGATCTCAGTAATAATGATGAGTTCGGGGACAATACCAAAGGAACTGCGATAACAGAACTTACTTTTGTATATTCTATAACGCGCCATAATTTATACAAGTCATATGTACATGTATTCAAAGCCTCAAGCACTTTCTGGATGTAGCCATGAGCAATTTTTAAAGTTTTAAATGGTAGTGTTTTTTGTTAACTCCGACACAGTGAGGACTGAAAGTATGGGTGAGTCAAGTTTTACATAATGAATCACTTTCGATACTACAGTTGTAATTGCAGTTAATTTGCCAACATACAACACCCTAAATTTTATTGCATGAAATATATTAAACATTCTGATTGTATTATGTCCTTCTACATTTATAATCCTGGGGAAGTATTGATGATGCCAGTGCAACTACAACAGTTTTTTATCCCTACAGGAAATCAAACTGGCAAGATGTATTCACCTGGCACAAACTATTGAATGTTGCATCAACGCATAAACTTTACTTCGCTGCTTTGCCTATTACCCTGATGTTCTCCAACCAATGATTTTCCTAAGAGGGGGTCTCCAAAATAGAAACTTGCAGTCTTATTGCTGGAGGGAGTTTTTGAGGTCTCTCTCCCTTCATAATTTGGATTTTATCATTATTTTCCCATGAAAAAGCCCCAATTTCACCAGTCAATGGAAACTTCTACTAGACTTTGCCTTGGGGCAAAGATGTGACTGTTTCCTAACCTCTCTTCTGTCACAGACCTGTCAATAGAGACAAAAAGAGGCATGTGCCTTTATTCCTAACTGCTGCTACAAAGGAGCATACATAGATCACATACATTATTTCTCTTGGGAAAGTAGCTGCTGTCCCGGTAGAATCTATGGGTGTGTGTAAACAAAATGTGGGCCCTAAATTGAAGTGGTGGGTTTTAAAAAACACCACTTCAATTTAGGGCTGATTAAACCCCCGTGTCATGCACACACCCCGCTGATTTGCCTTCCTCTCCAGCGGGGAGGGGAGGGTGAGCTGCCGGTGGGCAGAGCGGTCCCTGGGCTGTGACGGGGGCTGATGGTTCCCTCCGCGGCAGTGTGAGCCCCCCCAGGTGGCAGCCACTTGCAGGTACCCAGCTCAGGCAGTCCCAGGAGGCACCGCAGCCACGGAGGGAAACCCTGGGGCCCCACGAAGCTCAGGCAGGCAGGCAGGCTCCAGTCAGGGGAAAAAAAGATCATGCTAGCCGCTTTTGTTGGGCACAGCCTGCTTCCCCGGGCTGCTGCCAAGCTGCCTGTAGGGCTTCCTGCAGAGCCATGGAGCTTCATGGAGCCCTGTGCTTCACTCTGCGGCTGTAGGGTTAGTTTTAGTTTGAAGGAGTTTTAGTTTGCTGTGCCCCAAGTCATTTAAGGCACATTACGCCACCAAATTTCCTACAGTGGCTGGAAATAATGCGCAATATGCTGCCAAGGCATGCAAACACCAACACCATTAAAGCGGTGCAAAAACATTTAGCCCACTTTAAAGTGTTGTGCACACACACCTCTTCTTTCGTCTACACACGGCCCATGAGTGTACACATGTTCAGGCATGTTTTCCTAGACTGACCTAGAAATGAACCAGGGTTAAATTGACCTAGAAACAACCAGGGTTAAATTGTTCTCAGGAGAGTTTCTCCTGGGAAGGAAAATGTCTGTACACTTTCCCTCCTGAGAAAAGCCACAGAACAGGCCTACAGCATCCCAGGGTGCTTTGCTCCCCCCATCCCAGGTAGACCCGGCTGAGCTTTACTGTTTCAGCCAGGCAGGGTCAAGAAAACACCCTCTTCAAAATTCCCACATTGTGCTACAGGGAGACTCAGGCTGACCCTGAGCAGTCTAGGACTGCCCTGTTCACTGTTGCTGTATATCTCCAGACAGACTGAGGGAGCCTGCAGAGTATACTGAGATGTGTGCACAAGGGCCCCTTGAATGTGCAGCATCAGCGCTGTAATTTCTCTGCTTTTTTGGCAGTTTGGCATTTGTTCCATTTCAAATGAAGAACACTTAGGCTTATATTAAGTAATATAGAAGCTTATTTCTTTATAGAAACCTAACCTGAAATAACAAATGATGTGAGTTTCTTATGAGATGTGTTGGGGAGGTTATTTTTTGTGATCTATTCTTTAATCTACTGCTAGTTCCCATCACTTGCACTATCCAGAGTTAAAGCAGTCATTTCTATTGGAACAATAACCCTAGACCTTTATCATCCTTATAAATCCCTAAGATAATGGCCAGTGGCGTAACTATGGCAATGCAACCAGGGCATTGATTCAGGGAAAGGGGAAGGAAAGCCAAAAAGAAACCATTTGCTGCCAAAGCCATGTAATCACATTAATAGTGTGAATGCAACTATAAGTCACCTCTATCACAGTGTATGGCAGCTGCCCAGGGCACCTAACTGTGTTGTTACACCTCTGATAATGGTGTTGTTTATGCAATGTTAAGTACACTAGTTTATGAAGACTGCTGTTCTTATCTCTTTCACTATTAATACCAGCTGCATCTATACTATTCATTTTATTTTGTGGGCAAGTATGTGTTAGCACAACAAGCCCTCTATAAACAGTGGGTCTTACAACTGTGTCTTTCTGCATCAGGTAATTCAAATCAGCTGATGTTCCTGGGTGGATCATCTGCAGGAACTGAAGATGGACTCTACCTAAAAGTATGAGTCCCACTGTTTGAGTTTAAGAACCAGGTCCATTAACTTGAAGTCAACAAACTCCTAAAACCTCTACATGAACCTAGTATGTTGCATTAGCATGGGTTATACAAGCCTTTCCTAAAAACTCCAGAGGTAGCAAGGCAGATTATTGCAACTAGTATAAATAGGCCAGTTCCACTGACTCCAGGATGATATAACCCAGGGATTGTCAACTGGGGGTACCCCTAGGGGTACTTGAGAAGGCCCTAGAGGGTATGCATGGGTGGGCGGGCAGGCAGCGATGGAGTGCCACCACGCAGCATCTTGCACTGCCAATGCCCACCTAGCTGGACGTGGGGAAAGCTCACACATGGCGGCTCCTGCCGCTCAGTGTTCGTCCGGACCCCTTTCCCCCATCCCCCGCGCGGCATATCCAGCTGTGCACCACCCCTCCCCTCACTCAGTGGCTGGAGGTTCACTGCTCTGAGTCCAGCCACTGGGGAGTAGAATGATGCTAAAAGGTTGAAAACTCCTGATATATCCAATGGAAAATCCCCCTTGCCAAAATTTTTAGAGCCTGATTCGCTTGTCACTTGCAGATTTGATAAAAGGACAGCTGTGATACAAGGAGAAATGTCAGTTAAATCAGTGGAATTATACCAAGGTCAAATTAGTGCAACCGGGAAGAGAATCAGTCCCTTGGTATGAATTACATCAAATTTTCCTACCTTTTTTTTTGAGTTTTTGTGTTACATGAAGAGATACCATAGTCACATTAGTTTGATCCTACAATTTGCTGAGCAGCAAAAGTTCAGAGCTTTCCCATGCTGTTACATTGCTTTGCAAGGAGCTAGTCCTAGCTAAACCATCTAGCCAATTTTCAAAACACTTTTCAGTTTATGAAACAAGCAGGGCTCATAACAGTCTTTGCACCTTATCATTTTCTTGTGGTGGTTACTAACTGTAGTGATCCTGACCTCCTTCCAGCTACAAAAAAAGTGCAATTGTAGATTGATCACCTACTTTAAGTCATCCTTCTACAATTCAGACTTTTCTTCAACAGCCATTAATCAGATTCTTCAAAACCATACAATGCAATACAACTGAATTTCCTGGGAGTTGGGTCTCTTGAGGTCAACAAAGCACTTTTAAACTTTGTCAGTTGACGATGTCACTCAACGATAAATTCCATATAAAAAATGGTTTTCATTAGCATTAAAATCCTCTTCCATTCAGTAACATACATTGGCTCTGATCTTGGTTTTACTTGGTTAGCATGGCAGCTAAGAAAAAAGATTCTGCTCAGGTCTTCTCCAGTTGTTCACTCAGTTAACTGACTTGAAGTACAGATAGAATTTTGTTCCATTCAACAGTAGTAGATCATTGGTCCTGTTGAACCATGCAACTTCAAGGAAAACTATCGTTGCTTTTCCTTTTTGTCTTATTTTGTCAAGGTTATCAGAATTAATTTCAGAACCTGATGGTTCCAATTTTCCAAATATGCAATATTTAGAGAGGACGTGTCTGAAGATCTACACCAGCTTTTTCTAGATTTACTACAGAACCAAGCTGTTTGCTAGAATCACTACTCTTCATGAACCCAGTCTGTTTTCACTGTGGCAAACTACATCTATTATCACCATATATCTCACAAATTAACATTGCATATTTGGCTTCAGCAAAATTTGTACTGTATCACAAATACCTTTTTCTTTCTAATTGGACATTATCCAATTAAAGAAGCCCGTAATGTGCTTCTGTTACTAACACCTTTGTTAGCAGATTTTAAAAAGTGTTACAAAGAGTCAAAGCTTAATTAGCTTTCATTAAATAAAATACATTCCAACTTATAATTTGGTAGGAAGGCTATATATTGTATGATGATTTTTCTCCCAGAGGTGAAACCACTATTTTATTATACATATACATACCTACACACACACATATATATACACACACACACGCATACACATAGGATTGTCTCTCATTTACTTATATGGAAGTCCTTTAACTCCTTATGTAACTGTAAATCATTTCCTCTGCCTTTGACCTCATTACAATTTTTCTTAACAACTATATGCTTTTTACAGTTATTAACATAGCATATTCTTTATTAATGGGGGAGAAGTTTGCACGTAATTTCTTAAACTGTTCTCAAATTCCTCATTTGGAAGGCAAAATTTACTTGGTTGTATTTACTATCATCCCTTGGCCTGTTTCTTGTAGTAGATGATAGGCCATCCCTGGAGAAATGAATGTATAGTAATAACAGAGGCACTGCTTGTGCTTTTGTCTTCAAGTTGGATATTTTTTTTCTGTAGACTGAAGTAATGATTTATTTAATTTCCCTGCTGTCATAGCCAACCATTAGAAAACATGTTGGGAGTAAGAGAAACGTAGCAACACAGAAAAATGGTTTCTTCCATTTACTGTTTAATTTGGAAAATGATGGTGGCAAAATGAAGATTGGAACAGGAGACTTTATGATAAGTTAATTCCCTGAAAGTTATGCTACCATCATAGTGTACATAATTGTTTTACTTTTGCAAAATTACATGCATACATACGAAACCTCTGGTCAGAATGTGAACTCAGTAGCTTACGGCGTGTGTAGACGAAAGAGGGACCTTAAATTGAAGTGGTGGGTTTTAAAAAATACTGCTTCAATTTAGGGCTGATTAAACCCCCGCATTGTGCACACACCCCACTGACCTATAGGCATGTGCAAAGCGGCTAGTATTTGCTTTGGATTTGGCCGATTCAGAGACAGTGATTTGATTTGGAGGTACAGCTACTGCCAAATCAGCTAGACCAGGCCCATCCCCTGCCCCCTCAGGCGGGTGCTGGTTCTCAGTGGGTTCTGCCAGGCAGGGAGTGATTCCTGCTGCCTACCAGTGACCCAGGCTGCATGGGGGGCTCTGCACAAGCCCCCAAATCCCTGAGGCTGCACCAGGAGCGCTGAGTCCTGGGGCTTTTCTTGACTTTTTTTTTTCTTAAATTTCACAACCAGATGAGACTTAAAGTTCACAACTAGTCCCATCTAGTTGTCAACTTAGAACTAATAAGTATTTCTACTACAATGGGCACATCTACACGTTCATTAATGCACCTTAGATACTGCGCATTTAGCTTAGTACTTCCTTAATAAAGTACTAACTTTATTAGCAATAGCACCAGCACACAGTTATATTGTGATACTGCACATTAGCTTAATAATGCAGTGCACAGTTTTTACCTGTCACACTACTGCACAGTGTTATTAGGCTAATGCGCAGTAAATATCTTGTGTACACACCCAGTGTATAAATCAGTCATCCAATCATAACTGATAATGGTAGTAAGACTCTGCATTATTCATCAATTACAACTCCCACAAGAAAGAATGCAGTTCTTCATTTCTAATGCATTGCTTGCATACTCTGAAGTGTATCCTTCTTCCTGAAAAGTTATTTATAAATTTACAATATATGAAATATATATAATATTTAGATATATATGAAATATATACAATATATTTTCAAGTCCCTAAAATTTAGGAGGCACCATCTGTGTGTTTGTGATTTTTTTCTATTGCAATTTACACAATGAGATCTTATTCTGATTGGGTTTTCTGGGTACTTTTGTAATAATTAGATGTTTAATGATGATAATGCTGGTGGTGGTGGTATTTCCACACTTATTTTTCTTACATTTTGTTTGTCATTTTAAAATCAAATCCAACATTCTTGCAATCTTGGTACAGAATCACAGAATCAGAGAAAGTTAGGGTTGGAAGGGACTTCAAGAAGTCATCTAGTCCAACCCCCTGCTCAAAGCAGCACCATACCCAACTACATCATCCCAGCCAAGACTTTGTTTAGCTGAGTCTTAAAAACCTCCGAGGATGAAGATTTCACAACATCTCTGGGTAAGCCATTCCAGTGCTTTACTAACTCCCTAGTGAGCAAGTTTTTTCCAAACTTGTCACTGCAACTTGAGACCACTGCTCCTTGTTCTGTCACCTGCCACCACTGAAAACAGTCTAGCTCCATCCTCTTTGGAACCATACTTCAGGTAGTTGAAAGCTGCTATTATGCTATTGATTCCCCTCTCAGTCTTCTCTTCTGTAGTCTAAATAAGCCCAATTCCCTCAGGCTTTCCTCAGAAGTCATGTGCCCCAGCCCCCTAACCATTTTTGTTGCTCTCCATTGGATTATCTCAATTTGTCCACATCTGTTCTGTAGTGGGGGGCCCAAAATTGGATACAGTACTCCAGATGTGGCTTCACCAGTGCTGAATGGAGGGGAATAATCACTTCTCTTGGTCTGCCTGCAATGCGGTTATTGAACCACATGAGATTTCTTTTGGTCCAATCCTCCAGTGTATTGAGGTCTCTCTGAATCCTAGGCCTACCCTTCAGCATATCTACTACTCCTCCCACTTCATGGTTTCTAAAATTCATTGACGTAAAGAATTTTTCACTGCACTCTGGTCTTTTTATTTAGTTTACTGCATTATCCAAATCAAGGGAATTTTGAAAGTAATGCACAAAGTTAAAAATATTAAAATAATTGGAAAAATGTTAGCAAGATACTAATTTAGTTCATGAGAATATTCAATTACGGTCATTATTTTGCCAGTATTTTTTGTCTATGTCATGATCAGAGTTCAACTATCATGGTTACAGGTACCTTATAAATTACATTGATAAGATAGAGGCAACACACAGAAATATATATATTGAAAGGAGAGAAGATAAAGAAGTGGTTGTAAAGAAATATTAGAGTAAATGTTATATGATCGATAAACTGTAAGATGCAAATCAATATAGCCAGATTAGGGATTCACTAACTTTCATAGTGTGGATTCCATTTTAATTATCACAAAGACTGCTTCAGATACCATCTGCAATTTATTCAAAATGGCATAGACAGCAATCTGTTTGTGACAACTTCAGCTAGTTGTGATTAGGTGAGGTTTCCATTAAGACCTTGCAGAAATTTTGATTAATATGTTTTAACAAATGGCAAGTTAAATGTTTTAGAGTTGAATGGGTCAATAGGTTGCTTAGTACTATTTATAATATCATCTACTGACCCCAGACTCAAGAGGCACATCTAGTCAAACATCCTGCACATATAAAGGCCATATACAATTGTTATCTATCTATTGATCGATATATAAAATCATCATTCTTCCTGTAAAATAGAGAAGCACAGATGCACAGAAGTTTAGGCCTGGAAGGGACCTCATGAGATCATTGGGTCAAGCCCCGCTGCTCTGAGCAGGAAAGACTGCTGTGGTCAAATAACCCCAGCAAGGTGTGCATCCTTTTGAAGATATCCAGGGTAGGTGCCTGCACCACCCCCGCGGGGAGTCTATTCCAGTCTGCTCACCCAAACTGTGAAGAAGTTTTTCCTCATATCCAGTCTGAAATCTTCTAGGAGTTTATGACTGCTGCTCCTGGTTTTCACCTGGGGCACTCCTGTGAATAGTTGTTTGCCTAGCCCAATGCTCACCCCTGATATATTTGTAAGCTGCCACCAAATCCCCAACAGTCTTCTCTTTTCTAGGCTGAACGGTCCCATATCTGTCAACCTTTCTTTGTACAGGTTGCTCTTCAGGCCTCTAATCATACGAGTGTCTCCTCTCTGGATTCTCTCACATTTCAAGCATCCAAGCATTCACTACATATCTCCCAGGGGCAAAGCACCCCTACTGGGAGATATCTTCCAGGTTTCAGCCTGGAGTTTCTCTCACAACAGTGTATGCGCAGATGCTGCTCCCTTTTTGGCCGGGCCTCGGACTGGAGGAAAGCAGCAATAGCTACTCCCTGACTCTTTCCCAAACCATGTAGTCCCCAGTTTGGAGAAGAGGTAGGGAGCTTTGCCAGCCTCTGCTGGCTTCCTATTACTGCCCTGCACTGCCCAGCTGGGTACCCAGGGCAGGGATTACATAGCCTGGGGATCAGGAATGGGGATTAGGGAGGCTTTCCCAAATCCTGGTTTCCAGCCCCTAGGTCTCAAATACCACCCCCTACTGCTGAGCAGGGTGGCACATGCAGTGATTTAAAAGCCAGGGAGCTGGAACCCAGGGTTGGGCAAACAATCCTCAGCCCTGTCTCCCCGTTCCTCCAGCATGAAATCACCACACATGCAGCTAATCTGGGCTGCAGGCAAGACCCCCTGCCAGTCTAACATCAATCTCTCTATAATTATTCTTCCTTGTTGTTATTCAACCAGTGTATCTACCTAATAATAATTGCAGCTAGCCCACATTGCCTTAGTTTACACATGAAAATATGTGTAATTACATATGTCAAAACCCTCACTGAAGTCCATGTGTACAATACATCTATTGCATCTCCCCTTACCCCCCAACCAGTTACTATTATAAAGACAGAAATCAAGTTGGTTTGGCATGATCTGTTCTTCAAAAATCCATTTTGGCTGTTTGTGAAAACTCCGTTTTACTTATAATCTTATGTAATGCATGTTGTTCATCTTTAACATCTATTAATCATATATTGAAAATGCATAAACTGTGCATGCATGTTCCATTAATAGAAAATGAGACCTGATCACATAACATTTTTGTAGGAACTGCACCAAATTACATCTGTGGAGAAAAAAAAAAATTAGGGCAGCATTTAATATATTTAAATTGTCTTTTAAAGCAATATAGCAGCTGGAAGTCAAAAAACAGGAGCCAGCATTATGACTTACCAGCTATCCACACACACCACTGCTCGAAAACTTTTCAGATGGATGAACTGGGAACAAAATTACATATTTTTAGATATAAAGACTAAGGTTAATTTGCCAGTGCAATTACACCTTTCATTATTGCAAGGAGAGTCTGGCCCAAGACCAAAGTCTATTTCTAACACCTTATGCCTTTGGCAGAATTTAGATTTAAATCCTATCTTTGTGGGCCAAAACCCATAAGTGACATTAACAGAGAAGGTCAAACAATCTATAACACTTTGAGCTTCTTACCAAAGGTTATGCAAATATTTGAAAGAAAACAAGTGTGAATTCAGAGCAAGAAAGCTGCCTACCCAAAGTGTATGTTCTTCCTCTCATCTCTTAGATGATTGTGAAAAGTGAGGTTTTTAAGACTTTTAAAAATTAAAAAATACATCTCCATGTTCAGTTGTTATACAACAGTATACCACTTTCTGTTTTTTGGGTTTGGTTTTTTTTTTTAAGAATACAGGAGGAGAATACTCAACAACAATTTACTCTGTTTACACTGCCCTCGCGCTGGGCAAATATACAGATCAGAACAGAGAGCTCAGAAAAGAAATCTTTTCCTTGCCCTCAGATGTTAGCTCGTAGGCATATTTACATATCTCTCTTCAAGGGTTTCTAAAATGTCCACGTTTTGGAAAACCATAGGGTGAAGAAAGGTTTCATATTTCAGAAAATTATAAAAGGGTGGAAAAAATTTATCCTTTCTCCTTTTACTTTTTAAAGGAAAAATTACTTTCAGACAACTATGGAGGTATATCAAGAGTCTCCTATTTCAAAGAGGATGTTTCTGTCCCCAAGGCCAGAATCCTAAGATGAAAACCATGAAATAAGGCCTCCATGGCTGCAGGGAACTCATATCAGCACTGAGAACTAAGAATCTTTATTATCTGGATTTCATCTTTAAGCAGCCTGATTGAAATACATGCATTGTACCTGTACACACACGCACGAACGCACACCTCTTAATATAAACAAACATTACTTGTAATATTACAAATCTGCTTGGTTGAAAATGGTAATTTCTGTCACTTGCCTCTAGACTTATTCTTTTGAGGATCCAAGGTTTTATTTATTTTTTATAATCATAAAAAACCAAAATAAAACTGACAAAGATTTTGAGCATCTCACGCACTAAAATGGATTAACCTGCAAGGTTCTTATTACCATTTAGATAGATATTCCTTGCTGCTGTCTTCGGTCAGCAAGTACTCCAATCAATGTGACAGCTTCACATGACATAAATCATTGGTTTTCAAACCACGTTCTGTGGAACCTGGGCTTCCACAATAGGTCACAGGGACTCCACAAAGAGATTGAGGGTAACAGCAGAATGGGCCGGTGCATGGCCATTGTGCGGCCAGGTCACCTAGCTTCAAGATGGTTTTTAGGATGGGGTAAAGGTTCCATGGCAGAGGAAGTTTGAAAACCATTGACATAAACCATATACAGAGCAGAAATTTGGGTACTCCCTGGAAAAGATTACAGCATGTACTGCATCCTTCTGAGGTGTGGAGTACCATCTGTTGCAATGATATCAAAGAAAAAAATGCCTTATGCTACTTAATTTTACTTCCTTTTTTAACCATCTCATTTCTGATCTTTGTAGCACCTGCTGTAAAACAAAAGGGGTGCTGCTTAAAGGCCTTTTCTGTTAAAAAACAAGTGGGGGGGGGGCAGGTAAGGCTGCTGTCACAGGCAGTACCATCCACTGGCAGTATGAATGCTTTAAACAGAGAGTGAGCATCTTTAGAGGGCATCCAATTAATCTGCAAGCCTTTCAGTTTAGTATTTTACCCTCTTTTGACTCTATTCTATTTCTGTTATTCTGTCTTCCTGAGGGACAGATATTGTGAAACTCCTGAACAGAAGTCTTTCTGGCTTTCACCCTCACTACACTATAACAGATGATCAAAACCACCATTTTGCAAATGCCATTAAATCTCTAGATAACCCAGAAGATTATTATTAGCATCAAGTTAGACAGACATGTTTTATGCTAAATAAAAGCTTACCTCAAGATATATTTTGAACCTGAACTGTTTGGCAGATGAGCAAAAGATAGCATATTTCAAAGTTGCAAAAGTTCAGTATGTTTCACCAGTGGGTGAATTCAGAAAAAAAAGAAGAGATTTTTAAGAAATACTGTGTACGCCTGCATAACTTTACAGCCGTGTAGAATGGTATAAACTGTGCTAAATGCATAAAAATCTCAAGTGCACAAGATATCGAACAGTCCAAATTCTGGAACAAAGTTCTCTCAAACCTCAGCGATTTTGTTGAGCTCACCTTTCAGGATTTTTAGCTATCCACATTGATACCCAAGAACTTTTTCTATAAAAATGATTATTCTTTACTTAAAAACTTTTACATAAATATACAACATGCTACCATCAATTTCTGACAACAGTTTTGGAAAGGAAATTTTTCATATGTAAGGTAACATTAACAACAAAAACATGATACTCCTACACCAAAGTGATGAGCACAGTATGCAAGCTAAGATAAAATTGATACAGGAAATTAATCTACACTAATTTCTGAAGAGTCATCCAATCATCTAATTCAACTGACAATTTCCCTCATGTGCCTCACTAGAAAACATGTTTATGAATACTTTAAAACATGCTCATGGCACTTTGAACTTTTCAATATTTTTCATCCTCCTCCTTTAATGGACCTGTAGTCCAGTAGTAGTTACACCCGTACAAAATACTGAGGCGAAATAACCTCTGGGTAGCTGTCTTCATAACATACAAAAACACCTGACTAGCAGACAAATTATGAGGTTGAATCAAGTCCTATGGAAGTCAATGAGAACTTTCCAGTGACTTAAGGAAAGCTTGACCAAGTCACATACAAAAGTGGAAAATGACTAGCGACTATTTTTGCAATGAGGTATGCCCTACTGTCAATGATTTGGGTAATTCAAGGTAATCCCTCTTCAAGCCAATAATTCCCCTGCAGCATACTAGCATGTTTAGGTGGCCATGACTGCAAAGACTTGTCAATGTTTACACATGGTATTCTTAGAATGATCATAATTAAAGCTTTTAATACATTCACACTGAGTAACTGAAAACAGACCAAACTTTTTTCTAGTTAAACTAGTTTTCTGTCCAAGGATATATATTCCCCTTATTATCAAATGTGGCAATACTAATACACAAACATTTTTACTGCAAAAGGTCAAACAAACATTGTTCCATGATGTGTTTCACGTGGAGAACATACAAACCATATTTTGATAAGGAGCTGAAATTAAAACAGGTAACGTTTCAATTGCACTACTAGATAGAGACAGCATGAAGACCTTTCTCGCTATTTGTTAACAAATCATATCACAGTTACTAATGCTCCCTAATGACTCTCCTATATTACTAAAGCTCCACAGGTTTCTCCTCCTTAAATTTTATTCTTTGACCAGCTGGCTCTACATGTTACATCTGTGAGCCACATCAGGTTCAAAAGTATCATGTATACCAAGCAATTGCTGTCTGTTACAGTTTTCATAAAGTAGGTGAAAAGGAACTTAATAGCATAGTTGTAAGAGAAGTCCATCACATTTTCCATCCTATAAACAACTCAAAACAAAAAAACAACTCTGGAAAGTTTGGATGTTGTTTATTCCAGAGACATCAAATATGATGCTGAAATTATTTGAAATTTGTTTAGGAAGACAAGTCTGAAATGTATGCAGTGTGTGCAATACTGAGGAATATTAAGAATATACTAGTAACTAAGAGCATACTTATATGTTGACACATTCTCTATCTCTGTATCATCTATAAATATTTAAATCATAATTTTGCATTGTTTTTATGTAATTTAATGCCAAAAGAATATAACACTTCTGAAGAACAGAATGAAATATCTGGGAGCTGGACTCAATGATCTTCCAAGATCCCTTCCAGTCCTAATGTCTATGAAATCTTGAAATCTACGAAATATAAAATGAGTAAAAGCCATTGAACATTGACAAAATTGTCTGTAGAGGCAAGGAAATCCTGTAAATTAATTAAATAAGTCTACAAAGCATCTACTAAAAGCTATCTACAAAACATCTACTAAAAGCTAGAAACAAATATGTATACCTGTCATACAATTCAGCCTCAAATATTGGTCAGAATTAGTTAACAGTCACAGTAGCCAACAGTAAAAGGAGGTCTCTGAACTAACATCTTGTGCTTCTGAGACTGCCCACATAAATGTGGATCAGTATATATGGTAAAACTGTATACAAAGTAGTATTTGAAATCAGACTACAAGTCACAGAATAAGAAGTTTAATCTTGGAAGCAACACAGAGAAAAGCTGTGAGCCTCAATGGATGGGTAGCTAAATGAGACCCTTTCTTTCTGAGCAAAGCCCAAACTAATGATATTTAATGTCTTTAGGTCAATTTTTCTCTTCCAACAGTCTGTAGGTATAAATCACTTTGTACACAGATGAATTGATACGATACTACTTTATCACATGGAAAGGATTCTGGTAGTTTTCTCAGGGATATACCATCCACGAACACTATGGAGCCTTACATAGATTGTAAGAGTGTTGTTTGACTTAGACTTAAGCAGGTCTCCAAGTTACATAAAACCTTCATCACCTTTTGCACCAATGGGGTAAGTTTTGGAAGCAAGCCCACTGGCTGAAAAAATCTAGACTATGACATTCCTTTTCTCCAGATCAGAGCTGAGATAAATTGATGAAGTGAAACAGTAAAGCAGCAGTTCTTAAACTTTTTTTGGGCAGGGAGAGATTATGTAATCCTTCTTAACATTGTTATCCTGCTCTATGACTGTGTTATGAGGTAATACAAAAAGTAGCACATATGCCACTGCAGCCACGCTGTAACCACTTGAGCAATCTCATATAAACTGTAGACTTGTTCTTCATCTTTTTCTTTTCCCTCCTTCTCCTCAATTTATATTTCCCTTTTCCTCCTTCTGCTTTCCCATTCCTTCCTTCTGTGCACTGTCTAGAAGTCTGCCATGTACCTCCAATGGTATGCATATTTAACACTGCACTAAAACAAGAAGAAAATATTCTCCCAACAGGAGCAGTTCAAGGTAAGCATACTTTTACTACCAGCCAGGTGCCAGCCTGAGGCTGGCAGGGGGCACCAGGATCAGATCTGGGCTCTGAGGGGTGGGGGAGCTGTCCTGCCTCTGGAACAGCTGCCTCCCACCCTGCATACCTGCCCCAGGCATCTGCCTGCTGCCCAACTCCTGTTTTGATCTTGGAGTGAGGATCAGAGCTGGCCCTGATCAGAGCAGGCAGCTGCCTGGGGCACGGGACAATGTCCTAGCTCCTGCTCTGATCTCAGACCCAGGGCCTGGGAGCTGCCTGCTGCAACAGCAGGGAATTTTGTCCCTGCCCCACCAACGGGGTCGAAGCCGGGCCTGGCAGCCTGCAGCGGACAGTTCTCCCACCCGCTGATGCCTGGGCTGATGGTCAGCTATGCAACTGTGTGCTACTGCTCATTAACTAATTTGCAGGAAATCTCCTACCTGTAAGGTAGTAGAAAACCATG
The DNA here is from genome assembly GCF_030867095.1 of Alligator mississippiensis. Classification (NCBI taxonomy): domain Eukaryota; kingdom Metazoa; phylum Chordata; order Crocodylia; family Alligatoridae; genus Alligator; species Alligator mississippiensis. The sequence goes on along the minus strand of NC_081826.1, from coordinate 25,877,408 downwards.
CTTTAGCCTATTTTAATCTGCAGTAGCTGCTGCGCATGGTTACAAAATAATGCTTTACTGTGCAGTAGATTAGTCTACCGCTCAGGAAAGCATCTCATGTAGACACACGCAGAGAGTAATAATAACCTATCAATTTAATTGAATAAAAATAAACGCTTCGCCCTAAACAGAATAGAAGCCCTGCAAAACCATCAACCTGTCATGAACGCATGCAGACAGAACAAGCTGAGCATATGGTGAAATACAACACTTATAATCCTTTATACACTACACGAATAAGGAAGGGATCTGCCATCCTGAAGTTGTCCTACACTTCTGGGATGCACTCAGTGTGTGTTGGGATGGCAAGAGCACTTGTGTTGAGTGACTGGACTGAAAGCAAAGCTCTGTTCTCAGTCCTATTATTGAGGGCTGGCTCTAGCACAAACTCCACATGTTACTCTGTTTCTAAGGTATTTTCTCCCTCACGCTACTTCAGCTACAAAAAAAAAAAAAAAGTTAAAAAATGTGGCATCTAACTTGCCCTATATTAGCTCTGGGAAGAATCTGCCAAACCTATAATTACAAACTGCAGTTTAAACTAAGAACTTTTAGTACATTGTTTTCACTTAAATCCATTTTACTTGGACCGCTTATTGGACTTAGAAATGAGGCAAAAGGCTTAAAGCTCATCTGCTAAATCACTCAGCCCAGCACTTCAGTGCATATGAAGAGGTTTGACAAACAGAGGGTCAAATTCTGCTGTGAGTTGCACTGTTGCAGAACTAAAGTAACCAAGGTCTGCAAAACCCTTAAAACAGGGATCTGAAATAGGGCTGATATCATTCCACTTCCAGGTGAGTTTAGCTAAATGAAAATCCATATGGTGATGTTACAACTGCAGCAGTGAGCCAGGACTATTTCAGGAAGACCTACTTATTTATGGAGGGTCCGATTCTGTTCTGCATTATCCCAGTGTAACCATATAGAAACCCTTGCCCAGCACTTTACAGATATCATTGGTGCTGGTGAGCAAGCAAAACAAAGTCCTGCCTTAACTTCAGTTCCACTGGACATACTGAGGGATTCAAAACAATAATAAAAAGAAAAAAGCAATATTTCCTAAGTGTACAGGACAACAGTTGGGACATGAATAAATCTGCTATCATCTAAAAGGGCATTACAAAATCAAAGCAGAAGAAAAGAAACAGTAGAGATTCCAGGAGTGCCTGGTCATGACCCATCAAAAGAGGGCACTGTTTTAGGCATCACGTCATCTAAGGATGTTAAACAGCCCTATCTATTTGCAGGTTCCACTTGCATCATGGCATACTGGTACCCATTTAATTCTTGCCAAAGCATTCTCCTGGCAAGCTGTGTAGATATATATATATATACATATTTTTACTGTTAACGCTGGTAATCTCTAAATGGATAGTGCTTTAAACAAACTTTGGAGCTAGTGCATGTGTGGCAGGTTTAGGATTACTACACTCCTTTAAGGAGTGCTTCCTGTTTCTCTGTGTACAGAAGGGACAGCAGGTGAATGGCCCTACATCTTCCTTTTCAGCTGTCTTTGGGGTTCTGCGTGGCATGAGAGAATAGGCATGAAGCTAGGGTCTTTGTCCATCCCTTAAGGCAGGAATAGGAATTCTGTCCGCCCCCTTGCAGACCCATCACATCTGAGATGGGGAAAATCTCTCTGCATCTCCCATTCCTCTATATTGTGCACATATATCCTGACAAAGCAAGAGACAGTCTTGCCCTAAACAGTTCATCATATAACATCCCGAAAGCAATAGATAAGCCTGGTCTAAAAGGACAGTCCTAAAAACCTGCTTCCATCAAAGTGGCTGAGGAGTGAGATCTAGGTATCATTTGGGAGGGGGGAGGGGGGTTCTTTTTCTCTCCATAATTACTTTGCTTTAGGGTTGTGGAAACCTTTGGGTGGTGATTCGATTAGAAGGAGATTCTGCCCAATTCGGTGGCTGAATCTCTAAGTCTGAATCAAATCAGGGGACCAATTAAAAGGTCTAAATCGATTCAAAGCTCTTCAGAAAAGATTCGGAGAGCTTTGATGATTTGGACAGTCCCTGGTGGCTGCAGCAGGGAGCTGTAGCCGGACTTAGAGCTAGTAAGTACTAGGGACGGGGGACAGGGGCTGGGGGCGGGGCTCTGCCACGAGCCCCCTGACCACCCCCCCGCCCCCAGCCCAGCAAAAAAAAAACAACCGAGAAAAACCCCAAAACTCACTGCTCCTGTAGCGACCTTGGGGCTTTGGGGCTTGTGCGGGGCCCCCCACATGGCACGGAGCAGCAGGGATTGCCCCCGCTGGCAGGAACAATGAGTCCGGAGGTTTTGCTCGTTTTTTTTTCTTAAAAGGCCAGAATTGCAGTGGCCCAGACAGCCATGGGGAGGCTGAGGAAGCAGAGAGGGCTGGGGGGCTCATGGCAGAGCCCCCGATGCAACGTGGGGCAGTGGAGGGCAGCAGGGTTTGCCCCCCTGCCCGGCAATACCTGGTGAGTGGGGGCTTTTTTTTTTTCAAAGTTCCAGGAGCTGGGGCGGGCAGGGCAGCCATTGCTGGCCTGGGACAGCGGACGGGGGATGTGTCTGGGCAATTCAGAGATTCGGCCAAATCAATCCAGGGCAGTGATTCGAATCACCGAACCGAATCACCGTTCTCTGAATCAGCCGAATCTGAAGTGAATATTAGCCTCACAGGCCTACTTTGCTTCACTATGAAACTATCATTCATGCAAGCAAGAGTTTAGTCATGCAAATGAGCCCTCTGACTTTAATGGCCACATCTAGACATTCAGGGGCATGTATCTGCAGCAGCACAAATTGCCACAGCACAAGCACCTACACATGTAAACTGCCCTGGCTCTAGCAGTCCTACCTGGTGGCCTGGAGCAGCAGGAGCATAGGTCAGGCAGCACAGAGGCCTAGCCAACAGTCAGAGTGTTGTTCTGGATAGCTAAGCCTGTGTGTGTGCCAGCACATACTTGTTGAGTGTGCATTGTGGTACTTTTCGATGATTTTTTTTTTTTCAACTACTGGGAAATTCCAGTAGCAAATTTTGGCCCTGTGCTGCAAATTTGCAATGTAGGGCATGTATGAACATTTGCTGTGTGCAGTTTGTGTTGCCACGAAGAGGTTTGTGGTGCTGCAGACGCAAGTGCTTGCATGTGGGGACCCGCCCATTGGGGCTATTGACAGGAGCAAGTACAAGCAAACATGAGGGCTCTGCCTTTGAACACATACTGAGCGCATCAGCACTTGATGCTACTATGGCAATGTAGTGTCCATAGGGATCTACACATGGGCAGCTGCTACTTCACTGTAGCAACATGCCTCCTCCATTACAGCACACTGCTATGGTGAAGTAGCTGCTAAAAATAACCATGCACAGCTTTTGGAAGTACTAAATCCTTTTGAAAGTAGTAATTCATGGCACAGTAACAACCTCATGAATGCAACACACGTAGACGTGCCCACTGTGTTCTTTCATCTTTCTGGAACAAGGTAATCCATCCAGGCCAAGATTCTACATCAGACATCTGAAAGTTGAGAGTTCAGCAATCTGGAGATTTGATGCAAATGATTCAGCTATTACACGAATAACTCCTATTATGAATTGCATATCATATATGTAAATTACAATGAATGAGCTTTTGGAGCACAGATATTGCTATTCTCCTGACTGGCTGTAGCATCTGCTGAGGACAGTGTCCATGTAACTCAAGTGGTTTCTTCAGACTGCGTCACAAGTGAGGCGCTTGGTTGAGTGCTTAATTCCCAGTTTTTGTTGCTTGCCTTAGCCTAGAAAGAAGGATGACTCTGTTGATTCTTGTCACTGTTTGAGGATGCATTTGTTGGGCTGTTGGCTATAGGCACTACCTAAACATAGCCCCATATTGGGGTCCCTGGACATATTTGCCCGCTGCTTGCTAATTCCTGGTTGAAGGTTTTAACATTTACACCATGGGAGAGAGGACAGATTTTTAGAAACTCTGATGTGACACCTCCCTTTTTCCTTGATGGATTGACGACCTTAGCCAAAATGTACAAAATAATTGCATCTGGCTTCACACAGGTTTAGAAGAAAAATAACAACCATTCTACCTAATTACAAACTGAAGAATAGCCACTGATGAAACAGACCATTACAAAACAACTTAAGCAGGAAATATCAACAAAATGGCTGATTTGAATGAAGTTCAAATTCATCCTCGTATAAAATGAAATAGATCATAAACTCAAACACAAAAAAATCTAATGTATGAATAAAGCCAGTTAAACAGCATTTACTAGACATATTACCACAATCAGTCAGCAAAATCTTAGTAAGTCACGTACTGAACTCAGTTGCTCAGAACTATAATTAACTTTAATAATAAATAATAATAATTAACATTAATTCAATGGCTAAATCTAGCTTTTTTTTTAAATTGCTTGAGATGCCTATAAACCACTCACATTATCACTCCAATAACTACATATGTCCTGAAGCAATTCCACAAAAGATCTTTCAGCCTCACTGAAAATACAAGTTTTAAAAAATCTACACATTTTTAGATAATAAATGTTAGCAATTGATGAGCTTTGCAACACCAATATTTTCCCCTCCTTATCATCAGCCATTTGCTGTTCTCTCTAGGAATCTCCTAATCTATCAAATCTCTTGTTCCAAATATAGACTCAGTCTTAGGGACAATAACAACTTGCTAGAAGCTTCCTATTGGCTTATTATACACAGGACTTATTCGATATCCCCAATGGACTTGGCTCAGGGTCTTGTGTTTCACAAACACCCCAACTTTGCTGCTGTGGACATGCTATCTTCTCAGACAAGTGATTTTATTCCACTACTAGGGTGTGGGAAATCTCTCTTGGCATCAGGCTCTGTAATGTGTTAGTTCTAGGGACAGTCTCTGTGTCTCATCCCAACTAGACCATTTATAAAGCATCCTCATCCAATCAGACAACACAACAATAAAGTCCATCTTTCCTGTCTGTCTCATTTTTATCAGAGCTGCTACTGAATCTATGATGATATTCACTTTCCTCATGACCTACTTTTAGTCCCTCACACTCTAGTCTCTCTTGTATTTCCAAGATTAAAATACTGCAGAAGGGGCCAAATGGCTATGCTGCCTCTTCACTAGGATTATGTCTCATTGCTTCTACTAATAATGTATTTAAAAAGTCACCATTGAACATTTTAAAAACAAAGATCTTGTATTTGCTTGTCTTCATTCATTATTTCTCTTTTGAAAGGGGAGCTGACATGCAGGCCAACATTTTATCTTCAAGTGCTTCTAAAGGAAGATAACAGAGGGCAAAAGTCAGAAAAGGAGACCGGGAGTAAAAAACTTCTGGATAGTTCCCAGATATGCCACTGCCTCACTATTCACCATACGTGGGTCACTAAGCCCTACATTTTGTTGACTTGCTTGGGTGTCTTTATTTTGGATAATACAGCTGGGGCCTGACTTTCAGAATCGGTGAGTGCCTCCAACTTCAGCTGAAGGCACTAAGAGTCGTGGGTTTTCACACTTCAAAAAAAAAAAGAACAGCTTTAGGTATCTCAAGTTGTACATTCAAAAACAAAGGCTATGTTAGGAAACCTCACCTTCAACCATTATGTGATTCAGGTAAAATAGCACTAACATCTTTCTACCTCCTCAAGCCTTCTGTTGTCCTTGGATGAAATGCAATACAATGTACAGTAAAACCACAGTATTACTATCTGAGCACTGAACACACAAAAATGGGGAGCCATTTGTTTATTTTTCCCTCAGTATATGAGTGCTGTGGATGATTTAAACAAGAAAGTGTTTAGCTTCTAGGACCAAGTTAACAGCAGCTGCAAAGCAGTAGAGGAAATTCAGTACTCTGTGTTTTAATGTTATCATATCAAGTGTTGACTGATTTCTTTTTTTTTCTGTATTCTTAATGTCCCAGAGAATCACAGATGGCAGGCCAGAAAGCACATCCCAGTTATGTGGCCCATCTGACTGCAATGAGCACAGGACTTTCTTTTACAATAAACTCTTAGAGTGTTTATAACTGAATACACTCTAACTCCTGCAGTTATCTTTTGTGATGTTACCTCGTTTAAAACACAATGCTAATGTACTCAGATATTTGTCTTATATGCTCCTTTAAGTAATGCACACCATTGCATGCACATCTGCAATGTGATCTAATGATCCTGATTTTAAGATCTGTTGTAGCAAAATGAGTTAATGAAGAACTTCACAACTGTTATATTTCATTTACTTACATTAAATATATCTTCCAAAATGTATCTTACAACTGCTAAATGGTTTTTTATGTTTTCCTAGATGTATTTTAGAGTACTAGTTTATATATTTTAGAATGTCTTATAGATTCCCAGTGCAGTTTTAGGTATATGGTGTCTCTAGATTATCTTTTTTTAAACATTATGATAATAAGCTCCCTCCAGAGGTGGTGCAGTCACCTACTCTGGAAATCTTCAAGAGGAGACTAGACGGTCACCTTGCTGGGGTCACCTGACCCCCAGTTATTTTTCCTGCTTGGTGCAGGTGGCTGGACCTGATCATCTTCTGAGGTCCCTTCTGGCCTTGCAATCTATGAATTTATGAGTTGAAGCCACTGCAAAATCCTATTCAAAGGAAGAGTATCTCCTCTCTCACTGGTCCGATTTCTAGCTTGACAGGACCAAATAGCATACGTAATGCTGTGACAAGTTAATGCCCAGAGATACCCTGCATGACAGAAAAAACAATTTACCCAGGCCTGAGGCAATTGCAAGTTTGGGGACAGAGGAAAAAAAATAGTATTAACACAGTAACATATAAGCAAACAAAGATGAAAATAGTTGCTTGAGGGACAGGACATTATCCAAAGCCTTAAGGACATGACTTAGTGGGTATATGATCCATTCCTAAATACAGGATAAACTGATATAACTATCATAAAAGTATGTACCCTATGCCCATGGTATTTTAACATAAAGTCTCTAATGTACCACATGGTTACCTTTTCCACAATGCCCAAAGCTTATTACAAAAGTATGGCTTAAATGCATTTTGCAGATTATCCCTGAAGAGGGGCACTTTTAGTCCATATTACTTCTGCAGAAACTGTGAAAACCTATCATTACACCGAGAGTAGCTTTCAGAGTATTTCACTACTGCAGGTTGCTGTGGACTATACCACATAGTAGCATTTCTCACCTTTACATTATCACCACAAGTTTCATATTTGTTTGTTATCATGAAAGCCATAAAGTACAAAATAAGGAAAACATACCAGGTGGTAACTACTGCATGAGAAAGGTATCAGAGTGCTGTAGTAGCAGAAATCAGCATTTCTGTAGTAACAGAAATAAGCAAATAATGAAGTAATAATTCATAATTGAAAATTAATGGTTACTTTGGAGAACAGATTTTCAAACATCCATTAAATATAAAATGACATTAGTGCTAGTACATTGAGATAGGGATGTCTTCAATTATTATGCATTAAATAAGGGTATGTAGCAAAGATAGAGGATATGTTTTAGAGTCATAGAGTCAGAGTCATAGAGTCAATGGACTGGAAGGGACCTGTAAGATTTTCAAGTCCTGTCTCCTGCCATAGGCAGGAGGTTAAAGAGCTCAAACTAGCTCAATGAGGTGCTTATCCAAGGTCCTCTTGAACATCTTCAAAGATGGCGACTGCACCACCTCTGCCAGGAGTGCGTTCCAGGTTCTAGTTACCCTTATGGAGAAAAAGTTCTTCCTTATGTCCAGCCTAAATCTTCCCTCTATTAGTTTGTGACCATTGGTCCTCATCCTCCGAAGGGGTGCCTTCCTAAACAGTTGCTCCCCCAGATCCTGGTGTTCCCCTCTTACATATTTGTAGGTGGCTCTCGAGTGACCTCACAGCCTCCTCTTACCCAGACTCAACAAGCCCAGCTCCTGTAGTCTCTCCTCAGGGCCTATCCTTCAGGCCCCTAATCATGTGGGTGGCCCTTCTCTGCTAATAAAAAAGTAAACCTGCATATAAAGACTAACATTAAAAACGACTCTACTAAAACTGCAGAGGAACAGAAATGTCCAAGCAGATCATTCAGGAGTGGGATCATTACTCGAACCTGGGACCATTACTCAAACCATTACTTTACAAATCAGCCAACCTTCTGAGGTACAAGAGATTGATTTGTACATCATCTGAGCCAAACCCCAGATATTGTACACAAGATGACAAGTGCCCTATCTAATTCTAGTTAAGAATGTAAAGGGCAAAGCTATCCTATGACCCCTGTTTCTTTTTGTCTCTGACTTACAACTCACCATTCATTCCAACCAGACTTCCATCATCCTGCAAAGTCAGGAACTTCATTCTTTATGACAGATGGTTCTAACTTTATTAGCTAACATCCTTACATTAAACAGCTTGAAGCACAGAACGGAATCTCTGCTTGCTAAAATCATGAGCATTCTAAAAAGACAGAGCAAAGCAAACCAAATCAAACAACTAAATGTCAGTTTTCACTTGCTGCACCAAACCATGCACATGTTATTTCCTGCTTTAGCTAAAGCCTTTGCAGCTACTGCCAGCCATCAGGCCGCCACATCATTCAGTAGTATGGTTAAACTGCGAGGCATATTGCAGTGACCAAAGTAACTATCTTAGCTGTGTACCACTAGATTGACAGATGGTCAAAAGAAGATTCTGAGTTGTCAGCAAAGACAAAGATGTTTGAGAACACAGGTAAAGCTGAGGGCTAGGGAGAATACACAGTAGATTTTGTTCATATTTTTCTTCCAAATCTAAGAATTCTTGCTCCACATATCTGCCACTAACACCACTGAGGGCTGTTCTGGGCTTTAATGGTGCAGACAAATTTTCTGAAAAGTGCTGGGTACACACTGAAACGGTATAGGATGCTGAACACAGAATGATAAAGTAGTCTTTCCTGCCTCCAAAAAAAAATCTCCACAACATTAGCCCATAAAATGCTACATAGAGAAAAAGGATAATTCATCATTACAGAAGTGAAGGAAAGAAGATAAAGGTCAGGTCTGTGCAAGAAGCATACTTACTAGGGGTGTGTAAAATGGGACATATTCAATTTGGATTCAGCCTAAATCGGGGACAGTGATTTGATTCACTGATTCAGATCATTGTCCCCAATTTGATTTGGCCAAATCCAAATCTAAAGATTTGATGCTGATTCGGTGAATCAGCAATTCGGCCATAGACACAGCTTTAAATGTTTTTTCCTTTACCAGGCTCAGCTCATGAACGCTGCAATGATGGGGCAGATGGAGCATCCCACAGGAGCACAAAGGGCCGCCCCCATGCTCATGCTCATGCTCAGCTCAGCTTCCGGGTCTCCCCCTCTGCCGCGCCCCCTGACTCAATGATTGGCCATGAGGGAACCCTGGGAGCCCCCCCAAACCCAGAAGGAGCGGCGCGGGTGAAAGCTCATCGCACCCCAAAGCTCCCCAGCGACCCCCAACTGCTGCGGCGTCCCCCCGCTGAGCCGCAGCAGCAGCCGGAGGTAAGCAGGGCCGTGGTGGGAGGGGACTAGCCTAGCTCAGCTGCAGGGAAGCAGCTGATTAGGAACTGGGGAGGGTCTCGCCCCGCCCTGATCCCTACTTCGCCCAGCCCCTCAGGGAGCCGCACAACTGGAGCCTCGTGAACAGGCCGTGCAAACAGGTGCGCTTGTCTGCCTGGCATGCGAGTTAGCATGGGAGTTTGTGCAGGAGGGCTAGCAGGAGGGCCCAAGGCCCTGCCTGTGTGCCCCCGCCCTAGGGAAGCCAATCCCAGCTGTAGCCAGCCCACCAGCAGCATGCCACTGATGGGCACAGGCCACACCCCGAGGGTCCCCTTGGGGTCTGCAGCCCCTCCCTCTGGCTCCTCAGAGGCCTCCACCCAGATGGAGCCCCTGGCTCATGACTGCTGAGGCTGCCTGTTGATTTTTCAGGCTCTGGGTCCTGGGAGCATGGCCACCTCCCCTTGTGAGGTCTGCTCCCTACTAGGGTCTCTGGTGTGCCAGCTGGAGGAGCTCCAGGCCACAGTCCAGAGACTGCGTGACATCAGGGACTGTGAGCAGGAGATAGATTCCTACTGCCAGGCCCTTCTCCCCCTGGGAGACGAAGAGTAGACTACCGTCTCCCTCCAGGACAAGGGAGGACTCGGGGACTTCCCTTACTGTCCAGCCCAGGGATTGGACCAAGGTGGTCAAGGGCCCCAAGGACTGCTAGACCAAGGCCCCTGCCCCGCTGGAGCTCAGCAACAGGTACGAACCTCTTGCAGCCCCAGCAGAGCCTGCTGAGTTGCCAGCTCCTGCAGGCAACACAGGCTCTACTGTAGCTACTGCCCCCACTCTCACCAAGACCAAACGCAAGGTGTTTGTCGTGGGAGACTCTATATTGAGGGGGACTGAGGGGGCAATCTGCCGCTCTGACCCCTTAGCCTGGGAAGTCTGCTGCTCCCAGGAGCCCACATCCGAGACATTGTAGAGAAGATCCCTAAACTCCTCCAGCCCACTGACCATTATCCCATGCTCCTTATCCAAGTGGGCACCAATGACATGGCTTAGAGCACTCCCAGCCAGGTCATGAAGCGCTACAGGGATTTGAGAAAAGGGCTAAAGGGTCTGGGGGTGCCGGTGGTGTTTTCTTCAATCCTCCCAGTCTTGGGCTATGGGCTGAGGAGGGAGAGAAGGATCCAGGTAGTAAACCAAAGACTGTGGCTCTGGTGTCATTGGGAAGGCTCTGGCCTCCATGACCACAGTCTGCTCTTTGGTGAGAGAAGCAGAGAGCTGCTGGGAAGGGACAGCCTCCACCTCTCTCCACTGGGGAGGAGGCTCTTCTGATCCAGACTGGCTGACCTGCTTCACTGGGCTTTAAACTAAGCCCGCCAGGGGATGGGGGGACTACTGCCACTGATGGCCCGCTCAGCAACCCTTGCAAAGCCAGTGGGCCTAGGCACTTAAGGGAGCCCACCCCTGCCCCAGCCCTGGATCAATCTGTGGGCAAGGGAAGGGCCCCCAAGGGGACACTTGCCTGCCTGTACACAAAAGCCATGAGCTTGGGGAATAAGCAAGAGGAACTTGTCCTCCCGCTTAACACAAATAATTACGCTGTCATAGGGATAACAGAGACCTGGTGGGACTCCACCCATGACTGGACCACAGGTATAGATGGCTATACTCTGCACAGGAGAGATCAAGTAGACAAAAAGGGCGGAGGTGTAGCTCTTTATGTCAAGGAGAGCTACGCGTCCCTGCAAGCCGATATTGGCAACCAGGGTGGACAGCTGGAGACCCTCTGGGTTAAAATCCATGGGGAACATGGTACAGGGGACACAATGGTGAAAATGTACTACAGACCTCCAACCCAAAGTCAAGAGCTTGACCAGGAGTTCACCAGGGAATTCGCTGAGGCCACATGCTCCCAGTCCATGAGACATCAGCTACCCAGACATCTCGTGGGAAGAGCGTTCAGCTAAATCCAAGTGGTTGCAAATCTTCCTTATGTGTGGACGACCTCTATCTGACACAAGAAGTCTACGGGCCAATGAGAGGTAAATGCTGCTCGACCTGATACTGGCAACCGGGGATGACCTAATCAGCAACCTAATGATTGATGGGAAGCTGGGCAACAGCGACCATGAGCTGATCACCTTCACCATCTGCCGTAAAGCTGGCAAGTCAGTCAGCAATACAGAAGTCCTCAACTTTAGGACAGCTGACTTTGACAAGCTCAGGAGGCTTATCAGTGAAGCCCTAAGGGACTACAACCCTAAGGGGAGGGGAGTTCAGGAAGAGTGGTTGCTCCTCAAGGGAGCGATCCTCAATGCACAAGCTCAGGCTATTCCGTCTTGGAGGAAAGGCAGCAAAAGGGCACAGCAGCCCCCTTGGCTCTCCAGGAAACTAGCGGACCTCCTGCAGCTAAAAAGAAAGGCCTACAAAGGATGGAGGATAGGATCTACCTCCAAGGAAGAATATTCCGCACTGGTCCGAACCTGCAGGGAGCGAACCAGGAAAGCCAAGGATGTGGTGGAACTCCAGCTAGCTACAAGTATCAAGGACAATAAAAAGTCCTTTTTCAGATATGTGGGGAGCCAGAGGAAAAGCAAAGGCAATGATGGACCTCTGCTAAACCAGATGGGACACCTGACAATCAACGCCCAAGAAAAAGCCAACCTATTAAATGGATACTTTGTGTCGGTCTTTCATCAGAACCATGGGACACCCATGCCCATTATGGGACAGGGAGGTCCGGGTGAGGGAGATTCCCTGCCCTCCATCAATGCTGACCTTGTGAAGGAACACCTTGAGAGGCTGGACACCTTCAAGTCAGCTGGCCCTGACAATCTACACCTCAGGGTACTCAGGGAGCTGGCTACCATCATAGCCCAGCCCCTGGCACAGACCTTCGAGAACTCCTGGCGCTCTGGTGAAGTGCCCGAAGAATGGAAGAAGGCCAATGTGGTGCCATCTTCAAGAAAGGGAGGAAAGTGGATCCGGCAAACTACTGGCCCATCAGTTTGATCTCTATCCTGGCCAAGGTCTTGGAAAAGATTATCAAGGAAGCCACGCTAAATAGACTAGCTGATGGCAATATCCTGAGGGATACCCAGCATGGGTTTGTTGCAAGTAGATCGTGCTTGACCAATCTCATTTCCTTCTATGATCAAGTGACCTACCACCTGGACAAGGGAGAAAAGTTTGATGTCATATAACTTGACTTCAAAAAAGCCTTCGATTTGGTATCCCATGTTCACCTCTTGGCAAAACTGGCCAACTGTGGCCTCGGGTTCACCACGATCTGCTGGCTGGGGAATTGGCTCCGTGGTTGGACCCAGAGGATGGTGGTTGATGGATGTCAATCATCATGGCGCCCTGTGACCAGCGGGGTCCCACAAGGCTCTGTCCTTGGACCTGTATTGTTAATGATGTGGACATTGGAGTCAGAAATGGACTGGCCAAGTTTGCTGATGATACCAGACTCTGGGGTGCATCCACACCTGAGGACAGGGAGGCGATCCAGGCTGACCTGGACAGACTCAGGAAATGGGAGGATGAGAACCTGATGGTGTTTAACACTGAAAAATGCAAGGTTCTCCACCTGTGGAGAAGGTTCTCCAAGTTTCTCCACAAGTGCAAGGTTCTTGCTCCCCAGATGTATTACCTTGCACTTGTCAGTGTTGAAACCCATCCTGTTCTCATCCGCCCACCCCTGTAACCTGTCTAGGTCCAATTGCAGCCTATTCCTCCCTTCTAGCATGCCCACTTCTCCCCACATCTTAGTGTCATCTGTGAATCTGAACAGGGTGCTTTTTATCCCCTCATCCAAGTCACTGATGAAGATGTTGACCAGTGCAGACCCAAGGACTGAGCACTGCAGAACCCCACTGCCCACATCCCTCCAGGTCGAAAATGACCCATCCACCACCACTCTCTGGGTGCAGCCCTCCAGCTGGTTAGTGATCCATTTGACTGTGTAGGTGTCGATGCCACAGTCTTCTAGTTTTTTAATGAGAATGGGGTGAGAGACAGTGTCGAAGGCCTTCCTAAGATGGCAAAATCAATATTCTTTCTTCTGCTTCATACTCTTTAAATATTTTCATTGGGCAGTTCATGTTTATAGAGGATGTAACTATTTTTAGCAATAGGTTTAGGAGTATTAAAGTATGTTATCTTTCATTAATTTATCTTTATTTTTTACTGTAGGAAGTCTTGACAGGAGGATGTGACAAAGTGAGGTTCATAATAGTCAGTCATGTAAATACATGGCTAGATTTTCAAAGGTGTTCAGCAGGTCCCATTGTAGGTTGCACTAACTGAAAACTCACTCAGGATATTTGAAAATCACACTACTTTGTGGGACACATAAGGGTATGTATTCACAGTAATTAAGAAGGTGTCCAAGGCTAGCACAGGCATAATCAAGCAGCTTTAAATTACTGAGTGGCTGGCTTGAGTGTCAAATTCAGGGCAGCCCTGGCAGCAAGTTACGTAATTCCACCCAGGACTCCGGATAGGCAGATCTAGAGCTGTCAGCACCACAGCAAGGAGTTCTGTGCACATTAGGTTCTCCGAGTACCTCAGCTAGTTATCTTTAAATAGGGTGACCATATGGGACAATGTGAAATCTGTGACACTGCCTCCCCACTCTTAGCTGCTTCAGGCAGAGGCAGGGACAGGGCACCACTGGTATTACTATTCAGGCAGCTAAGCAGTCAATGGCCCATTAATAATCCATTGTTTTCTTCACAGGTGTTAACAATTCCCTTTTTAATGGTCATTCCACTAAAGAAGCTAACTTATTTTAGGGCAATTTTTGCTGTCTGCTAGGGCTTCCTATTTCACAATTTCTGCCACTCCACCTCCTGCCCCATGTCCAGGATGCTAGTTTTAATTTTCACTAGCCAGCCAGGACTGGCCTCCAAAACCTGAGACTGTCCCGGCTAATCCGGGACATATGGTCACCTAACTTTAAACAAGCTTGAGTGTCTACAAGCTGCACTCACACCTGTCTATTGACATGCAGGCATCATCACCCTAGTATGCTTTTGTGTGGGGGGAGAAGAGGATTTTCAAAAACACACCCATCTTATATGAATTTGTGCCTCTGGAAATTTCCCCACTAAAGTCCATACTTAGGCACCTATCCATGAACATTTTGGCTTTTCATTTTGTTTATGAAAATCTGTCTTGGAAAGCAAACAATAAGGCTAGCTACAGACATTCAAAAAGCCTGAGGTGAAATCAATCTAAGTTATGTGGTTTTCTGTAAATGGTATAGCATAGATTGGTAATGAACAGAACTCATATTTGCCCTTTGGGCAAATATTTGGGGGACAAATCTTAGACCAGGTTCTGCCATTTTTAAACCAGTCTGTGTGGACCAAACTTGTGTTCAGTTTTGGGTATAGACTGGTTTTGTGTGCCAAACTTCTGTTTAGTTACAGGTATAGACCAGTTTCCAATCACTTACCCTGATAAAAGTGTATAATGTCTGAACCTGGCCTGAGTGACTAAGTAGGAAATCAATGCTTGCGGGTACCTAACTTCTAATATTAAGAGAGATGCTAGATGGAGGACAGGCAGTATTTTGAATATGTGGTCACCTGCAATTGTAGATGTTCTATGTGCCACCAAGCAATGGACAAAAAATCCTGGTGGGCGTCACTCTGTTTAAAGGATCGGGGCTGTCCAAATCCCAGGCACCTGAGGGCCACACACCACAGACCTGGGGCCCTCACAAGGTGCAGGCCTCAGGCTGAGGGCTGCTCACCACGTGGGCAGCCCACCTCCCAGGATCTCTCCCACCACATGGGTAGCCTAGCATTTCTCCTCCATTATGTGCACAATTTGGGCAGCCCTTCTCTCTCTCCCCACCCAAAGCCACATGTGCCACACAAGCAGACTGGACTGGACCCCTTCAACTCCCTACCATGAGTGCTGCACAGACAGCCTGTCCCTCCCCAGCAGAGCAGGCAGGTTGGCTGCCCCTGCCGCATGTGCATCTTCTTCCCCTCTTGACCACACACCTACCTGCACTACAGGCAGCTTGGTTCCTGCCTTTGTGTTCAGCGTGCAGCCTGGTCCCCTCCTCTGCTGTATACGCACTCTGACCCCATCCCCCGGTGCTTCACCTCTCCCAGGAGCAGGGGGGACAAGACGTAGAAACCGGAGGAGGCTGAAGAGCCCAAAGAACCCAGGAGGAGGAGCAGTGGCAGTCATTCTGGGAGCCTGTGGGCTGCATGCTAAGCCTTCGGGGGCCACATATCCCCTGCGGGCTGCCAATTGGACAGGCCTGAGCTGGAAACCCACTTTAAATAAGCCAGTCACTTCTGGTTCCCTTTGTGATAAGCACATCACAGAACCATAGGGCATTGAACAGGCAGTTCCATATGACAAGACTGGACAACTTGCAGCCCACAGGCCACATGAAGCTCATGAAGGGTTAATTTACAGCCCCTAGGGTCCCACCCAACCACTGTTCCCCTCATTACTCCATTACTCCACATGAAAATGCAGCAGTAGCCCAGATCCCCTTTTCTTCTCCAGCTTCCAATTCCTACCCAGACAGCAGCAAAGTACAGCATGGCACAGCAAGGGAACCCATGGAGAGGGAGCTGAGGGGGAGGCCAGAGTGCTGGCACAATGTAGCAATGGGGAGGTGCCCATAGGGAGGGGCAGTATGCTGCCTGGGGGACTGGTGGGTCACACATGATGTGCCACCCCCACTGGTGTGGCCTGTAGCTGCTTAGAAGCTGGGGAGCCCTACCACATGATGTCTTCCAAAAAGATGTTAACAAAATATTAATGTCCTGATTCCAGGGTTAAAGAGCTATTGTTTTGACTTGTTTATTCTAGAAGACTCAGTCACAGTTTACAAAAGGTTTATATAGGAAATGGGAGGAGAAGAAAGGGATGTATTTATAACTTCTGTATTAGTATATTCCAAGTCCCTGGTCCTAGAATAATGTGGACCGTCACAGGAGACAACCTTGGAACCAGTTGCAGAATCATTGTCTCAGGCAGAATCCCAGGCAATATAAAAATGCAAATCATTCTAATAAATGCAGGTATCATCTGAAGTGACCAACACTCCATCAATGAGAAAAAATGATTTACTGACAATTATCTTGTGCTCCCAAAACATAGTGCAACTCCACTCTAATGTCATAGCCTCTAAAAATGACAGCACTCAAATCCAACTGTATGATAATCTCTCTCAGTTGCAATAACATCAAAGATGAAGAGCAGAGGGGCAAATGTAGTAACTAAGATATTCTGTTACATAAAACCTTGCTTACTAAGCTTCTCTCTAAAATGTTCATGATGTCTATCCTGTTCAAACACTATCAGCACTGTCACAAATGTATTGATGCTAAGTTATTAAGCACAAAGAAACCTTTTGCATCTCACTCCATGATTACATTTATACACGTTTAGTTTAAAACTGAGCTAGTTCAAAAGAGCTGATGCAGAGTAATCCAATTATATGGTAAGGGGGTAGAATTGATAATGGCTTTGCCACTGCCTTAACCTGAAAGTCACATAAAATATAGCATAAGGAAATGCTTACCCAAGGAAATGATCTTCTAACTACCCCCATCAGCAAAAGACTTCCATAGAGCATTGAAGATTTTTAATTACTTTGACAGGTTTCACACCCTCAATCATTGTAAGGTATTTAAAAATAAAACATGACATTATGGGTAATGTAGCCATTCCAGTCTTCATTTATATAATTCAGAAGTTACAAAGCTGTATCCTCAAAATTAGTATAAATCTGCAGGCCTCCAATGTGATCAATGGAGCTGTACCAATTTACAACAGTTTAGGGTCTTGACCAATCATACTCAAGCTTTAAAATTCTGAACTCTGAAAAGTATTAACTTCTGGAGGCATTCCATTTTGTCCTAGGCCACCCGGGGAACAGTGTCACAAAAAAGTGAGATATAAGAGAAGACCAAGGAAATAAATGGCAATACATAGAGAAAGGAAAAATAATCTCTGTGAGGAAGGCAGAAAAAGAAGTAGTAATGATAGTGGCAAACCAAAATAATTGGACATCTCAATAGGACAATTTTTTTCAAGGTTTTAAATTATATGCAAATTTAAAATAAAAAGAGTTCTGGGGAACAACAAACATGAGATTTGTGTCTTCAGCATGCTTTCATAAGTATTAAGTAATATTACTGGCTGTTTACAAATGTAACAAAAAAATAGCACTTTTTGTTAAATTGAATCAGCTTTACATAAACGCTCCGAAAAGCCCAGCTGAAGAACCCGTTCTATACAGATGCTGCAGAGCTGGGTCAAACTAACATGCTGCTTCTCTTCTGGTAAAGGACTTTCCCCACCGCCCTACATCTGCCAGCGCCCACTGATATTGCAATAATTCATTGTCTTTGTGCTTCAATTCATTGTCAAGGTTCCTTCTTTTTCCTTCACTGAGAAGGGCTGATCCAAACCTACTGCAGAAAAACACCCTCGCACTTCAAGAGGCTTTGGAAAGTTCTCAGCTTTCTTCATTAAACAGTTATCATACTTATTCAAGACCCAGAAATCAGATATTATCTTTGCTTTTCATCTACAGTTTGATCTTATGAACGCTACTTTGTCCAGGCTTGGGGCATATTTTATCTCCCTTTATCAAATCTCAGTAAAAGGAGAACTTTTTCCAACCCTTGGGCATCTTTTTTCAACCCCCAGAGTAATTTCTGTGTTCCTTTATCTATTCTTTTCTGAATTTATTGTAAATCAAAAACTCTCTAGAGGAATTCCTAGATTCTCAATTATTGAAAAAGCTAATCAAGTTCCCAGAGAACAATCCTGCTTTTTATGTCTATCCTCACCCACAGTCTCTTCATCAGATTCTTGAGGACTCTTCAACAAAGAATATTTTAGGTCTTCAAAACAAAGTTCTCTAGCACATCTCTTAACTTTGCCGTAACTCTTTTAAACGTGTGATTACTAAAATACTGCCCCAGTCACAATCTAGAGATATTGCATATTGTGCTTCAACATATTGCTTTTAGGTCCAAACAAAGAGTTGAATTCTCTTTGATTACATTAAGTTTTTTAATCCAAAAGGTTTTTGGTGAACCATATGTTCTGCATCATTAAAATCAGATATTCTGGCTTTGATCTTTAAATTCTCTCAGTTGACTGCTTCTCCAAACTACAAACTATTCCTGCTTTTGAAGTTATCTCCTAGCTTTGTACAGCAAGCCTAAACCTTCAGCCAGATTTGATAGGGTTACAAGATAATAACCATATACTATTGTATTTATTTTTATACATGTTAGACTTAGAGGGGAAAACATTTAGAACTTAGACTGAGAAGGCTTACAGATAATTTTAAAATATACACTGCAGATTCTCTATGTATTATGATGTACTTAAGTATATAAGCAAATCTAGGAATATTTTGTTTCTCTTTGCACTATTGTGTACCTAGAGTTAATAACAACGTTATTGTTTCTTTTTATAAAAACAAGAAGAAGCTTGGACAGATGGAGAAAAGACCCCAATGAATCTGGAAAGAAGGTCCTTGTGGTTCAAAAGGAAAATAATATAATTTAGCAGCAGTCTTTCATGTGAATAAGATTTCCTACAAAGTTGGAAACAAGAAGGTCAGAGAAGAAAAGGCTGCAGGAGCTGAGGTGTGAAATTACTAAGGTATGGAGAATATTAATCTTACAAAAATAGGCTTGGTCAAAACAGACTACATCAGGCATTAAACTTCTTTTGTATGGTTCCCCAGCCACCGTACATTTCCCACAATCATTGTGGTGGGTTTGCAGGGAAGCATGGCCATTCAAGAAACTAGTCCCATGGAAGATAATAGGGGTCTGAGGCACCTGAAAATGCAACTCTAGTAAGACAGCACAATATTTCCAAAATATTAAAAGATTTCAGACAAAAATATTTTGTTTTAATTTCTTTTTGCCAAAACAACCCTTACATTTTGTATGATGAAAAGTTATCCAGTCAGATCTAACAAATATTAGCTATAAGCAGAAAATTTAAATATTATTTTTATTTTGATTGTGGGCCTTCTTTTCCATGAATATGTTACATGTGTACAAAATCATAAAGACATAAAAGAATCCAATGCTTTTTGCTGAAAGGAAGTAATGATGCCTTAAAAATTCATCTAATAGTGTCATAGATTTATAATATTTTTCTAGCAGAAGGAAATCAAATACAATACATTGCATTGATACAGCAAGCTGTTTTGCTAATAATTACTGGTTTTTGTGTGTGTGTAAATAAAAAAAACTACACATTCTATTTTAATTTGGAAAGTTATTTTCATTTCAAGCATTCTCTGCATGGGGCAAATGACTTCTGAAGATGAAAACATTTCCCACACATGCTTCACATCATGTAACAAGAGAAAGATCACTCCCAAATTCAATCTCTTATTCGTGGCTTTTTTTCTTTTCTTTTTTCTCTCTTTCCTTCTTCCTTTTTTTTTTTTTTTTTTTTCCTTAAGACTGAGATCTATTTGGCAAATCAACAACAGAAATACTTCAAAAACTGTCCAAACCATACAATCCCAAACTAATTTGGTCTGAATCATGTGAAAAGCAAAAGACATTGTTGAGGAGCAAAATTGTTTCTACACTGCACCTTTTTCCAATTACCCACCCTAGTAACAATTTAATGAGTTCTGAAAAATATCATACATTTTCACTATTCTTGAGTGACTGTGGTACTCAACACCTCTAAAAGTCAGGTACGAGGATTACAGGCAGATTAAACGCTCCAGTCCTACAAGACTGGGTATGTGAATACTCAATACCTTAATCAAATGTGCAGTCCCTCTAAAGCACATATCCCTTTAACAAAGGGCTTTCACTGAGCAAAAGCAGCATACATTATTAAATGTTCACATGATCAGGCCTATAGTTTCTGTATCCTATCAGTTCTGGAGATCAATTAAGATTGATGAAGTCCCAAGTTCAAGTCATTTCAGCAGATATCTTTTCTATATAACACAAATGCTTCTACAATTAAAAAAACACAAGATGACAGCTTCTATAAAGTAGCAGGGAAATTCAACTCTAAGTAGTATTGATATGGATTTTCCAAAACAGTAACATCTTTCAGGCCACAATTATATTTACAGAGAAATATTATTTAATTCAGAGAAAATTTATTTGGTTGTGCAAGAACAATGCTAGTCCTTCATCTCCAGATTATGCTCATAGTGACTTCACAAACAGACAGTAGAATGCCTCTTTCATGATTAGCCACTGCCTCAAAAGCTCTACCAAGGGAGACATAAAAACATTGGCTACTATTGCAGCCCATAGGACAACCAAACAACAATTGTGGAGGAACCACGCTGGACCACAACCTGTAGTAGAATAAAATTTCATCTCTTTCACTTGTGTTAGTCTCCTAACACAAAATCCTATTTGCTGGGATTTTGGGTGGGGAAAATATTTTCATCTAAAATATACATACATTTATATTCAAGTAATAGCATTTCCCTACTTTCTGAGAGTAGAGATACTAACTACAAAATGAAGGAAAAAACAGAATTTGGGCCTACCCCTAAACCCACTGAAATCCAGTAAAAACTATTCTACTGACTTCAATAGGCCATCAGAGCCTTAGTGTTTACTTATGAACATTACTAGCATTACTTATGAACTACAAAAATTATCTAATCATTTGTTCTTGGCTTAATCTTAATCCTATTTTACAAAGCCAACGTTCATCTTCTAATGACAATCTAATTGCTTGGTGCCATGTTTACTGGTGGGAATAAACCACATGCCATTTCACTGTAAGCTCCAGGGAATGCTACAATGATTGGGAAGTTAAAAACTCCCTATCTGTAGTAAGGGAGAATTCTTTTCTTAAGTTTCTGGTACAAATTATTTCCAGGTGCTGATAATTATCACTCATGGCATTTGATATTCTGGACTCTACATCTAAATTTATACTTGACAAGTTAAACTTTTCATCATGTGAAACAATCTCTCAGGCTGAGGACAAGGATAGACAAAATGGTGATGGGTGAAACCAATTCCACTTAAAATAGCAACACTTAATTACAAGTCTGTTGTTTATTTCTTTTCAAAGTATTAAAAAAAATCACTCTTTCCCAGAGGGAGTAATACTGCATATCATTAAATAGATAAGTATTATTTTATTAGCTCAAAAAAAATGTGAACTGTCAAATAGGTATTTCAGGGATATTTGCAAAACTGTGGAAAAAATAATTTCCATGCAAAGGCCAAAGTTTTCCAGTTTTATACATTGAATGATATACTAGGATTACATAAAAACCCTCTGCTTTCATGCATATACATTCAGCAAACATAAGAGTACATATACAAATAATCGTACACTTTCATAAAAGTATATAAAAGTCCAAACGCATCACATACACCAATATGTAGCTGCATGTATTCTCAGAGCAGGCAAAACAATGACAGTGTAATTTTATGAAACTATCCATTTGCATTATAGAAACTTCCTTAGATTCAAAAGTTACATAAAAAGGTGGTCTACATCCAAGTCTATCTTGGATTAAATACCTAGGTGTAACTAACTATATGAACACCCACATTGTTTTATAGGACTGCCTTTAACCTACTGGGCATGGTAAAACTAGTTGTTCAGTTAACTTCAGAGCCATGTTGTAGTAGTTTGATTTAAAAAGAAAATCAAAGAGAAGATTTTAGAGTGAGCAACAGTGAACTATATAACCTCAAGAGCCTCCTATTACAGGACTGGAAATATAAATGCTGTGACAATAAGCAATTTTAATCTTTCACTTTAATTTGCTTTTAAAGAGAAATCTACCAATGGTCCTAGCCGAGTTAACATCAGGATCTACAGCCTTCTTAATCCAGGCAAGTGTATTTCTATGGTGCTTTCAGCGGTTCTGCAACAACAAACACCTGCAGAATCCAAACTCTGAAATGTACCTCTCAATACCTGGAATAGTAGTGTTGACTAAATTGAGGCTGGCAGGACTTGAAATTGAGTCCACTTGATCTTAGGGTCTCACAGATTAAAGTATTAGTTCAGTGAACCATGTCACCAGACTTGTGCTTTAATCTATTAGATACTTCCATGTCTTTGTTTAAAATCATAGTAGGCATAAAAAAAAATTAAAAACGTGGAATATATTGGAACAGTGACAAGTAAAGAATCAGGAATTCCAACAGAGAAGCATGTGGACAGCCCACTCATCCAAAATAATTTCTAAACATTGTCTGCAAATCATAGTACATTGGGCTACATTAAACTGGAATAGAACCTCACCTAATATAATACAGAATGATTTCAATGGATCTATGCCAATTTTCAGAGGTGTGGATCTGGTTTGTACACTTAATTTTCACCCTAAGATTTAGAACGTCTTTTCTTTTCACTGTAGAATGCTAAGCTCCTTGCAAACAATCCCATGAGGAATGTAAGAAAAATGCATCTTGTTCAGCCAGGCAGATTGAGGCACTCAGCTATTAAAGTGCTCACATAAAAGTCCCATAGTTAGTGAGAGATGTACCTTGGAAAAGGATATTTAGTCCTTACAGTCCTCCAAGCTAACCAGTAGAAGTTCAAGCCTCATACTAATCCGTCTACTTACATCTTGAAGAGAAAATAGTTAGCCAATTGAAAACTTGGACATGAGGACTGTGGGTATCTTGCTCTAGTTACAACCAAAATGTAAAAACAACACTGTAATTTGCTTAGTCTACCACCTAGCCCTCACGCTGCCACAAATGAATACAACAGATGGCATAAAGGAAAAGTCAAAAAGAAGTATTCCCTGTTTAGCTTATATTCAATTAGGGTATGAGCTTGGTAGCTTGCAAATTTAAAACTAGAAACCTAGTAGCTACAACATAGATACAGCTATTTTATACAAAAAGGACATAGCATACTGGGGTACCAGAGGAGCTTGCTAAATGTAAGAAAAGCATAAAAGAAACCATAGACAGCAATAGATACAAGCAGAACAAAAGAAACTTAAAATAGCCAGAAGCTTATTTCCTTTGTGACTCACAGAGCACATTGCACAACTGCAGTGAGTTGGCATAAATTTGTCACTTTATGCTCTAGTAGGAAGTGTCTGGTGTTAAAAGACTATCGTTAGGAGGGAACAAGTGAAATGAGCTGATAGGAAAAACAGGAGGCGAGAGACAGTAAAAAGAACTGCAAACTCTAATTGATTCTGTCCCTTTCAATATGCTTTAAAATTATGCCTCTCTCACTCCCACACTGCACCATCACACACGTACCATATTCTTTCTGGTTTTGTACCTTGAGCATTAGTCTGATAATCTCTGCCACAATACGAGCCATACAATTTGTATCACCCTTCTGCCCGCCCCTCTCCCCCCTCCACCTCAATGCAGTTATGCCTATGTTGGTGGGAAACAAAAATAAACTAAAGTAGCTAGCTCCTCTTCTTTTTTCTAATGGATGAAACTCCAAATGGTAAATTGCAAAGGAGTTAAACACTGCCTTCTAGCATATTACATCACTACATTTAATCATTTCCAACATTCTTTAATGTTCGTCTAGTACTTAAAAAGGAGAAGAATTCCCTTCACTCCTGATAGAAGAAATTTTCAAGATTTATTTGTATGTGCTTTCTCTTTTTTTAATGACCACATTCCATCCCCCATTCTTAAAATATTCCTGATACAATTTACCAAAAGCTCTGTAATCCAATACTTATGAAATGAACTGCCAGGCGTAAACTATGCCAGAATCTCTAAAGTCCACACACAGCATGACACAAAACTAGTAGCAACTGTACTGAATTACAACCAATAGGAAAAAGTCACAGGTCAAGGAAGCCACACAGAGTCCTGCTATAGCCAACAATGAAATGTAATGTACTTTCCATGTCCAGAACCATCCGCTATAGAGAATCTGTAAAACAGATTAATGATAATAGCAACAGAAACTAGAAAAGAAATGCAAGAAATGGAAGCTCAGCCAATATTCCATTTGTAATTTGTCACACTACCACACAATAAGACTTCAGCATGAATGTGTTGCCAATTTACAATTCAAATAAGCTGCCCTGAATTTTAAGAGAATGGACTGTACATATCAGTCAGACTGACACAAAAATGCTCTGTCAGGTTAATTTTAAATGTGCATTTTATTTGGTACTGTTAACTAATCGCTATAATTATTTTTGCTTTTTAAATAATGCAGCATTTATTAAGCAAAATGTAACTTTTGATCTCTATCTGGCACAGAACTATTTTTCATTTCTGAACTGTCAGCAATATTTCCTGATTTACAATATTTTTACTTTTACTTTTACCAGCTTCTAAACTGTTAGCTGGACATAATGTATTTAACAGAGACAATGCTAAAGACTAAAGCATTACCAATGGATGGACTGTTCTGGCTTTAGAGGCTGATCCAAAGCCTACTGAAAGATCCAAACCTACTGTGATCCAAAACCTACTGTGGTAATAATAGATCATGGTATGAATATGAGCCAGCAATGCACTGCTGTAGCCAGTAGGGCAAATAATACTCTGGCATGCATCAACGATGCATCTCCAGGAAAACCAAGGAGGTGATTCTTCTGCTCTACTCAGCACTGGTGAGACCGCAGCTAGAGTACAGAGTCCAGTTCTGGGCACCACACTTTCTCAAGCTTATCCATGTCCTTGTTAGAGTTCAAAGAAGATCCACCCATATGATCAGAGTCTTACATGGCAAGCCATACGAGGAAAGGTTGAGGGACCTGGGACTCTTCATCCTGAAGAAAAGAAGGCTGAGGGGGAACCTGGTAGCAGCTTATGGCTACACTAGGGAAGTAAATCAAGGGCTCGGTGAGCTGTTCACCAGGGCACCCGAGGGGAAAACTAGGAATAATAGTCACAAACTCCTGTAAGACCAATTCAGGCTCAACATTAGAAAAAAAGTCTTCACAGTCAGAGTGTCCAGACTGTGGAATAAGCTCCCTCCCTGGGTGGTACAATCACCTATCCTGGAAACCTTCAAGAGGAGACTAGACAGTCACCTTGCTGGGGTCATCTGACCCCCAGTTATCTTTCCTGCTTGGTACGGGGGGCTGGACCCAATCATCTTCCAAGTTCCCTTCTGGCCTTACAATCTATGAATCTATGAAAAGCAATAGATTTTTTTTTCATTTACAGTACCTCAAAGGCCTTTTGATCTGATCCCCACTGGAAAAAAATGTTTCTTTCCTTAAACACTGTATTAGCTACTTTGGATGAAACACCATCAATTTCTGCAATACCATCAGCTTCAGTGCAGTTATCACAGGGATGCATTTGGCCTATCTGCAGCCTCGTTCCTGTTTCAGCAGAAAGGTGTGCTGCTTTAATGATGCTCTCAAAGTCCATGCTGTTTCTGGTGTTCTATTAAAAAGAAATCTGTTAAGATGGTAGTAAAGCAGTTATAGTCCAAAATTAGACTGGCCACAAATGTTAGTATTATTTGGCAAGAAACATTCTTAGTAATTTAACTATGTCCTCATAAAACAAAATCTATCATTGCATTCTTGAAAAAGTAAAAGATACTTGGGTTGCAGAAACACTAAGAGTATACCTGACTTTAAATCATATGAGAGGTCCCATTGAAGTCAATGGATCTATTCATATGCTTATAATTGAGCACAGTCATAGTTTTTGTTGTTGATTGGAGTCTGTAATTGTAGAACCTAGAAAATTAATGTGTGTATACTTTGATGGCTGGAGCTAAATCTTGAAGATTTTTTCCCCATGGCTAGTCTGACCTCCAGATTAGAAAGACAGATCTCGAGGATATTCTACTCAACCCCTGAATCCATTTAGTGAACAGAAACATAGTGAAATAATGTAATGCATAAATTATCAATGCTAGTCTTGAGAAATGACACCTATTGAGATGAATGGAAGCAGTCCATACCATACTTAGAGCCATCTGGCCCCTATCCTCCTTCAACAAAGGTCAATAAACAAAACTCAACACATTTAACACATTGATCTAGTTGAGAGCAGGATGAGGCTCAGTGTCTCCATCAGGAAGTGGCTTTCCAGCTGGTCACATTTGTAAGAGCTTCTCTACATTGAGAGAGAGAAAAATTTTAGGGCCTTCATTTTAAGCAATATTAAAGCTAGAAATCAGTAAGGCGTTGAAGTAAAAATCAATTGAACATTACTTCCTTAGATGGTACTACTGCATGAAAGAGGAGGCAAACATTTCATTTTTGTTAAAAGCAGTGTTTACCATATAGGATCTGACACAATAAGTAGGATGAAAATGTTACAATCAAGCGTCTTAAGGGGAATTACAAAAAGATGCAGTATAGCACTGAAAAAAATTAAAATCCTTTGACAGCATGGTTCAATGTTTTAATACTTTCCTTCTATAGATTTATATGATAGTGAAACAGGAATTCTACTCCCATGCAGCAAACAGGCCACCAATAACATGCATACTTCTTTTGAAAAAAAACCTATTATATATGTATAATCCTGATGCATGTGTTTGGTCGTTGGCAGGAACATCTACATGAGATGTTTACTGCAGAGGAGACTAATTAGCTCCACAGTAATTAACTGCACATCTTCACATGTGCCCCTATTAAATTAATTAACTCTGCAGCAGGATAGTACCTGCAAATACAAATACTATCCTGCTTCAGAATTTTTTACTCCAAGGCAGCGCACGTGTAGACACTGCTCCAGCTGGCTGGGGCACAAGGGTGTTTCAATGTGGGGGGCTGCCTGCCAGAGAGCCCTAGACTGGAGCACCCTCGTGCCCCAGCCAAGTCTTCCACAGCACGTTGAGCTGGAGAGGAGCAGCTCTGGGCTGGCAAGCTGACTCCCCCTGCCAGCCAGAGCTGCTCTGACCCAGGCATACATTCAAAAGGCATGCCTAAGAGCAATAAACTCTGGAGCAATATTGCTTTGCATTAACTGCACACGTAGACATACCCAGAGAGAGAAAAAAATAGTTCTATCAATTTAAAATGTCATTTACTTATAAAATAAAAATCCTATATGCTTTTCTGGTTATAGTACTTAAAAGGAAAAGCTGAGTGCTAACACCAGTTCTAACACCGAAAATAGTTTGTACTGTTCTGACAAGACATATAACTTATGCATTTCAGCTTCCCTGTTTGCAAACTAAAGATACTATTTAATGATCTTACAAGGATATTCTGAAGTATTAGCTGCTGTTTGCAAAGTACTGTATGTTCTGTAAGATCCATCAAAACAGTAAATTTATTACCAAGTAACTTGAAGTGGAATTTAATGTAGTTCTATCCAAGATAGGCAAAATCCTTTGGATAAAATGAAAATACTGAAATTTCAACTAAAAATTGGAGCTGAACCCAAGCTGAACTTTCTGTGAAGTTACAAAAAAACCCAAAACCAAAAACAAACAACCAAAAAAAGTAGCTATTTACACGGATTGTTCCTATTTATCTCTGTGCTTAATTCCTGGTCCTAGCCTGTGGTTATAAGCAGAAGTTCCAATCTCCTGTGGGAATGCATGTTCTTGTGGTTATTTCTGGCTCATTATGCTAGAATTTGAGGGACGATTGGGACATTCAGCTTAACATCTCAATTTTGGGACACTGCTCTGAACAAGGCTGAAGTCTCTGCCATTTGCCAATCACTAGTTATATGTAACATTTGCACACCATTTGGTGTAGGAGGATTTAAATGGGATAAAACCTGCCTAAAAATTACTTGAAAATGTTAAGATGCAACAAGTTATAGGAAGGAAAAATTCCAAGTCCCAGACGTGGCATTCAGGTAGAGACTGCTAAAGGGTGGAGTTCTTAATCCCAAAATTAGGTTAGCAAGAATTTCAGAACAAAGCACCTGGAAATGTATTTTTAAAAGAACTTTTATGTGGTAGCTGAACAGTGTTATTATTCTTTGAAGGGTATGGTATTCAGAGCTGTCTAGTGAACTGAACAAGCCAATTTATTTACTTGTCTAAATTCTATTTTCCTACAGGGCTTCTCCAGTTTTAATAGTTGTGACACAAAGCAGTCAGGCAGTCACTGAAGTTAGATAGAGCTTGACGTTCAGACTGGTAAACAGTATCATCTTTTGCTAAGTGATTTGAAAATTACTTCTTTTAGAAAAGTGTAACAAGGGTCAGATTTGTGGTGTCTTCTTTCTTGGACTGGATGGACATCTAGCCTTTCAAGCAGTTGAACTTAATTATATCACTGTGAGAAAAAATAAGTTCTCCAGTCTAAGAAAATTGTCCATGATTTACAGAGTTGGGGTGCAATTCTGCAGTCCTTCAGCACAAGACTACAAGTAGCTCCACTCGCTTCAGCAAGATCCCTTGTATTTTTCATAACTTTCTAGTACTAAAACTGGTTATCAAATGCCTTGATTTCCACACAAGATTTACACAGCTAACTAATCCAATGGTAATCTTTGTTTTATTGGCAGAGAGGTAAATTAGCCATACTAGTCTCAAGTCAGGCAGAAGGTACCTAACAGACTAACGAACTAAATGAGATATATAGAGAGCATAAGCATCTGTGAACTTGAATTCACTTTATCAGATGCTGTAAAAGGACAGCATAGAGCAGTGTATAAAGTGAAGTGAGTGATTTAAATACAAAATGGAGGAGGGAGATGAAGAGGGAAGGAGAATAGTGCTGGAAGAGGCATATAAGCAAAGAATCTGTAGGAGCAAAGGGATTGCTATGTTTCTTTGGTATTCAGATCACTACATTTTATACACAGGTCTGTGCTGTCCTTTCACAGCATCTGATTAAATAGACTAGAGTTTACAAAAGTTTATTTTATATATATAGTGGACCAGTGGTATATATTATATTATATATATTATATATATAATATATAGTTTATATTATATATAAGTGGACCAGAAGCGCATATTATATATAATATGCGCTTCTGGTCCACTTCCGGGTCTGCTACCAAGCGCACTGGAGAGCCTCCCATACTTCTGCAGCACATTCCATGCCCCCTGGCATCACAGCGATCATGAGCCCCTGCTACCTAGAGGTATGTAGGAAAAACATTTAAAGTGGTATCTATGTCCGAATCTCTGAATCGATTCGGAGGGTTCCAATTCGATTCGGAAAGATTGAAGATTCAATTCAGATTCGGCCACCGGATCAGGCCAAATCTCTGCCGATTCAAATCAGGGACTGAAACTTTGCACATCCCATATATATACACACATACACATATACTTACCTACATACATACATACATACACACACACACATGCATATATACCTATACACGCACACACACACATATACATACACACGCACACATATATCTGTATATATATGTATAGATATATAAAAATAAATTATGACAGTTTTTCCACATCCATGCTTCCTTTCCACTAGCACCATCCCAGCTTATTTTAAAATTGTATATTAATAGCACATGGATTTATGGGACCTACTAACAGAACTCAAAATAAGAAAGCAACCTCTATTAACCACAACATTTCCAAAGTGTCATATGGGGTTTGGGCTATGAGATTCCCATTAAAGTAAATAGGAGCCAGATAGCTAAATCTCCCCAATGCAGCACTAGTTATATAGTCACTAGATTCTACTATGCCGATCTGGGGAACACATTTCTGCAAACAATTTCCAAAATGTGGCAATATTTGTGAAACTGCTTTCTACAGTGCAAGGCCCCTGCTGAGAGTGTTAGATTAGAATTTTATGACATAGCTGTTTGCATCAAGTTCTGAGGAATTTATCTGGTCCTTCTTAATCCAAAAACTAAAAATGCCACCCAGGATGAAAAAAAATAAATATGGGGACATGCACTGTTTCAGAGACAGGTTTCCAAACAATGTCCATTGCAATTTTAAGCACAAAAGTTTCCTGTATTTATTTGTGACATACTGTCCAGTCTAATTTCTGTTAAATTTATCATAGATCACTACATCATTCACTTTTGTTGTACCAGTTTTCCCCCTCTCACTTAATTTATTCGGTCTTTTTTCCCCTTGTGGTTTCTTGCTTCATTATTTTGTTCTTACCAACCATTTTATCCTCTTTCATCTCTTTCCTTTAAATCTTCATGGTTTTATAATACTTTTTTCTTTCCTTTCCTCCCCATCCTCATCTACTGCGTTCTCTACTACTCTCTGATTTTCTGCCATCCATTTCCTTTCAGCCCCCCCTCATTACCACTTCTCTCTTTCTCAACTTAATGCACAGCTCTGCTTACATGCAGAGCTTTGAAACAGTGCCCACCAATTAGCCAACAGCAATACCAAAAATTGGTGAGAGGTGTAACCATCCAGGAACAAGGCCCACTTGAATAAACAAACTATCTCCCTTTCCAATTGCCAAGTTTAACTAGGATTACTACTAAGGTGTTGGCCACTCTGCTTAAAGGGTTTTAGCTTTCAAAATCAGCCTCTGGCTAGTAGCTGTATTATCAACATAAAGCCATAGGTCCATAGGTTGGTGAGAGAGAGGCGCTCCTCCTTCCCCACATCCCCTCTGATACCCTACCCCACTGAGTCCAGTCTTACCTATAGCTGAGAAACTTCCCACTACTCTACTTCACCCATAATCCCTTTGCTGCAATAACGGGGTACAGAGTTGTCAACTTACAATTGCATCAGAAATTTCTCAATAGATGGTCTTCTCCTGAAGTAAACTCCTAAAGTCTCTCAGTTTCCTAGTTAAATATAATCAATTTCTAGTTCCCATGGTTGCAGATTAAGGTTATTGAAGGGAACAGGTGAACCATGAAATGCTTAAAAAGGAAAGGAAATACGAAGTAGGGAAAATATTTGTAAACATAATTTTTGGCTAGTCTCATATGTTTAGAGAATGGATAGAGGGGTCTGGGTCATTTCTTTGCAAACCTGAAATATTCTACTTGCTTTCCCTCAGCTTGTCTGGTCACTGCAAGGATGGGGTTATCTCTACTCCTATCCACACCAGACTCATTTTTCATTCTCTTGATGTATGAATAGTCTCAGTGCCTGACTCTGTTGACATGCCTAGCTTTCTTCCAACACACAGAAGTGAGAAACTGATCCAAATCTTGGCAGTTTCACATCTGTCTATGTTTTTAAGAGAAGCAGTGAACAAAGCTCAAGCTAGTTCTCAATCCACTATTGCATGGAAAACTAAAATTAGCAGCAGATATGCTTGAACTTCCTGCAGACTCAGAAACATGGAAATGTACTGGTTAAATATACTCCATCCTCTGCTTCTAATAATTCCACTTAAGAAACCTTCCTATCTTTCCTACCTCCTTCATGAGGTAGCAAGTTGATGGATTCTTCAAGCCCCAGAGTACAACACTATTGTAGTCTAGTCAGGGACAACAGCAGGGCATATTTAAAATACATTAACAGCACAGGTTTTCCACTTCTGATTCTAGTAGATATTAGAAATGACTATATTTAGTAAGCCTAGCATTGGAATGCATTTTTTTTTTTCAATTCACTAACACCATTTCTAACAAACAGGTACATTTATACACTTGTTTAGGAGACAATCTTTTCTAAATTCTGAACTCTTTCCAGTATTACAACAGTTAGAAATCACAACAGACAACAATACTTTATCAAATTGAGACAGAATAGTTCAAGATCCACTAACAAAGAAAAACATACAGCTGCAACAAAACACAGCGGAATGATCATTCCCTTCACTCGGTGATTTTCCTTAAGGAAAAAACGGCTTTATGGATTACATAAAAAGTAAACTTGGCACTGCTTCATGTCAGTGCTGGGGCCTAGTTAGGAAATAGTTGATATATTGCCAACGATGGGCAGCAACGGTGAAGCTCAGCAGTTGTTTAGCAGACAGGGTCTGTGCTTTCTTTGGGTTTGTACAGCACCTAGCACGGTATGCAGGCTACTAAAAACAAATATGGTTTTTGTCCAAGAAAATGGCCATCAAAAACTGAATGGAGGTCAGATTCTTTCCCCATTATGATTCAATTTGTGTGACTTATCTTCAGGCACCGTATTTACAGATCACAACTGGTTCTTCACTACCAGCAATACAATAGCACAATGCAATAACTGACCTTACCTTAGGATTCATTTCATATAAAACCAACATTCTGTTCACAAATCTTTTAAAAAAATTTTAAAAAGGGAAAAAAGCTAAGTAGTTTTGAAGGTTTTGTGATGGTTTCAATTAGAATGTGTGTATATGAATATATATGGATTTTGCTGAGCTTTTTCTATAAACTATTCTGTACAGTATACACAACGAGCTGATCTCTTAGGGCTAGAGTCAGGTCTGCTGCTGGCACAGTTTCATATCAACCTTATTCTGCCTTCGCTGACATGCCTGCAGTCTGCTCCGGTGAAGTCAAAAAGACTGATGAGGCATAACTTCACAAATTTCAAGGCCATATAGCACAGAATATTCAATTTTACCAGTTATCCTTATACTGAATCCAGTAGTGTATGTTTGACTAAAGCATGTCTTGTAGGAAAGGATCCAGTCTTGATCTAAACACATAAAAAGACAGGCAATTCACCTCTCTCTGCAGCAGCTTTTCCAGTGGTTAATAAACCCCATGGCAAGAACTATACTTTACTTCTAATTTGTATTAGAAATTTAACTTTCAATCATGAGTTCTTGTAGTGAAGAAAGGCAGAATGTAAAAGAACAAATTATTTTCTTCCTGCACATGCATACACTGTAACCGAGTCATCTCAATCTTCTTATAAGCTAACCAGATAGAGTTCTTAAAGTTTCTCACCATAAAGCATTTTCTCCAGCCCTTGAATCATGTCTGCAGCTTTGCATCCTCTCCAATTTTTCTAAAATGTGAACACCAGAACTGAATACAATAACAACATTAGTGTCAGGTAGCTTTGGCCTAGAGGGCTTACACTTATGATCCAGTGGTTCAGAGGGAATTTATTTCCTTAACAGGTATTTTATCCTCTAAAATTGATGCAGAGAAAGTTGGATTCCTCTTACAAGGGAAGTAATACAACTGGAAAAAGTTTTAGAGAACTGCTCAGGCCACAGAGCATGAAAGACAGTGGAGATCTGTGTTGGGAAAATGTTATTGAATCCTTTATTTTCTAAGGGCCATTTATAAAACTGAGTCCATGGATCAGGCCGAGAGTATGGCTCTAAATACCATTAAAGGAACCCAACAGGATAAATGAAGTTTTCTTTTTTATTGGTCATGCTGGGCATGGCCCATTATCTTTAAATGGACTGAATGGTATTGTAGAGAGAAAAGAATAAGGATATTATCTCTACTCAGGCTTGTTATAGTCTCCAGGGCAAAGACTACAAAACAATTAATAAACAGATTGGCTACAAAAGCCAGATTGGTTTTACCATCCCTTGTATGAAATGTTGAAGATGTAGGTCTCTGAAAAGCGACATTTCATAAATTATAACACACACGTAAGTACGTACAAACATACAAAACAATCTCCACTATTAGGGAAGTTCTTCAAGCAAGTAAAATTTGCCCTATGCACTCATGTTCAAGATTTTCAAAACATATTTTAAATAAGGGCAGGAAACCTGAACCTCAGTTCTCACTGCCTTCTGTAGTAATTGTACAGCTATGCCAACTGAAACTCTAGGAACTGGAATGAAAAATACTAGTGAATGGAGAATTCTGGTTTAGTAGCATTTTGCATTCACTTGGCACAAATAGAAATGACTAAAGAAAGGTACAAGGAAATAGAAAAAACAGCATTTCTCTTCAGGTAAATGGTTACAATGGATCCTCATTCCATCATAATCTACCAATCTGCTCTTGACCACCTCCTTTAAACTAATTCTATATCTCAGTCTCGCTCTCTAACATCCCCTAGGAGTTATTTACACAACTTAAGCTTAACATGTTCAAAACCATTTTTCTTGGACCAGCTCCTCAGACAGTGTAATGCAATGCAACTCTATTAACTGAGATTCTGGCCCCTTATCTTTCTTACTAAACTCTTCCTACTTACTCCATCACCGTTGACAACAGAGTTAATGCCCTGTCACCCATACTATAAATTACAAACCATCTCCAGTGACTCCCTGCCTTCTGCCAAATACATTCTGGCAGCATTTAGATCAGGGGTCAGCAAAGTTTTTTGGACAGGGTGCCCAAAACACCCACAACCTCAACTTGTAAGACGTTGGTGTTCCAGGGGAGGATGCCCAGGGACCCTCAAGCAGCCTGATCCTTGTTGTGGTAGCACAGCCCCAGCACCTTCCCTGTCTTTTGTCCCACGGCACACGTACCAAGCTCTGGCACTCGTGCCAGGGGTTGCCTACCCCAGATCTAGATCCTTCCTTCATAACATCTCTGATTTTCCATCGGTCTTTTCTCTCCATCTCCCTTATGAACAGTCTCAGTTAAACACACATCATCTCCAGCTGCCTACTGCGACCTCATCGTTTCTGAGACTGGAATCACCCTTCTCTAGTTCAGGGACATTAAACTCATCTGGCATTGTGGGCCAGATGAGTGGTTTGGACCTGGTCCACAGACCAGATTAACAGTGCGGGCCCAGCCCTGTAAACTGGATCAGGCTCACAGATCCTCTCCCTTCTATGCCGGCTCCAGTGCCCACAGCACCTGCTCCGGTCAACCCAGAGTGAGTACTGTGTGCAGCACTGACCCCAAACTGGCTGAAGCAAGTGCTGGGTCTAGCCACGGATCCACCCCCCACATGCCAGATCCAGGGCCTGCTCTGGCCAGTCTGAGACTGCACTACACACAGTGCCTGCTCCAAGAACCATGCTGCACACACTGTCCACCCCAGACTGGCTAAAATAGGCACTGTGGCTAGGGACAGAAGTTACACGTAAACCGGTGTAAATGATCAGAAACTGGTTTAAACCTAAAACAGAACAGAAATTCAGTGAACATAAACCAGTTTCAAAATGGCTGAAACTGGTTTAAGATAAACCTGGTTGAATGTAGTATGAGACTTGGCTGATTTGGGTCAAACCAGTTTATGAAACTTCTATCCCAGATACCTTCCTGGTTCACGTTCAATCACAGTTGTCCAGCCTCCCAGCATTATTTGCAGCCTTGGGCTGGGCTGGGCTGTTCTGTTTGCTCCATAGAGCAGGGCTGGCCCTGCCCCTCTGTTCCCTAGTTGGAGCAGTGAGGGCTAGCTGACAAATGTAGGGGGTGGGAAGTCCATCTGGGGATGCAGCCCAGTCGATCGACGGGACGGGGAGTGAAGGACTGCCCCCACCCCGGGAAAACCCAGCTGGAGTCTGGGGCCAGGGACAGGGGTTAGACACTCCTTCCCCTGCTCAAACTTACTGCTGGCTACAACTGTGGACCACAAATCCCAGAGGCACCTGGAAGCAGGAAGAGGAAGTGATGAGCAACCCTGCAGCATCCTCCTGGTATAATCCTGGACTGCAAATCCCAGAGACCTCAGGGGCATCGGGAAGAGGAAGTAAACACACAGCCAGAGAGCCATGCTCCCCCAGCACCCTCATTTTCTTCACTAGTTATGCCAACCTCATTTGTGTTAGCGGTTTTCTTTTACAAACTCCTTCCATTTTTTTCAAATCTCCCTTTCTTCAGACTTGTCTTCACTGTGATGGGCTTATAAATTGTCAATTGCTAACAACCAGGTGGAAGATCACTCATTTATTTTATATTAATAAATCCATATTCTATATGTATTTGTGTGTATACATAATTAGCCTCTTTAACCAGATGCTTGTATTATTTCTTTATTTGTGATCTTTTCCCCTCCCCTTCTAAAGTTTGATACACTCTCCACTGAATCTCATTTTAAACAAGCATTTAAATGAAAGCTCTACAGAGCAGGGAAATTGCTTTCTGGCTGTGTTACAGCAGAATGGGGTCCCAAGCCAAGCTGAATATCTTATGTGCATCGAACATAGAACCTTGCAACATGTAAATTGTTGTCCAATTCATAAACTTTGTTGGGTTTATTGGGATAAATTTATCTCTGATGGTGCAGGAGAGGTATATTTAATGCCTATGAGGTATGCTAGCAAGGTAGGAATCTTGTAGACTGAACCTTCCCAGAAAAAAAGATAGACTCCACACCTATCTTTAGTTTTAGTAATGTTCTTTGTTCAATTAGCACCATTTACCATTGGATTTATTCTGGCCACCTTTAGACCTTCAAGTAGAGTAGGCTGGCTAGGGATTTTTTCAATGGCCTACCTGTCATCAGAACATATCAAACCATTACAACCAAAAGCTTTCATGGAAGCATACTAGTTTCAATGAAATTTTCATTGAGAAGTTTTCTCACATGGAGGACTGAATTTATGGTCAAAGAAGAATATAAATAGAGAGCTGTTGAAGAACAACTGGGTACCTAATACACTACTCCAAATATGTAAGCCCAGGGTCAAGTCTCTGTTCTTTCAGACACTGGGTCTCCTACATTCCCTGTGAGTATGCTAAGCACTGGCAAATTGCCTGTTCTGGGGATTCCCTCTTTTGAATTCTTCTGTAAAAAGAAAAGAAAGATCTATTTTTCACTCCCACGTGGAACAAAAATAAATGTTGAAAACATGAGATTTTTTCACAAAAGGAAATTCTTATTTTCTAGCCAACCTTATCTGAATGTGCTTTGTGATCCCTCTAGGCAGATTTTTTTCCCCCCATTAGGGGATAGTAGCAAAAATTAAGAACATGTTTGATCCCAGTGAAAGGAAATGCAAGAAATTTATATTCCTGTGTTCTGTTGAGTAAAGTTGTTAGGCAAGTATGCCATACAAGTTCTAATGCTATGTCCTAATACATCATGTTATGATATTTCAGTGACCTTCTTGGAATTCCTTCTCAGCCACATTTTTTTCAGTTTCTATGCAGTGTGCATTGCCATTACTGCACAAAAGAGAAGCCCTAGATCAGATTTGCTTATAGTAAACATTATCAAAAGGTTATAATTAAACAAATATTCAATCCCAAAGATTATTTAGAAGCTTTTCATTAGCATATACTTCAATAAATCAATTTGAAGAATGCCACTTAAGGGATTCTTTTATTCTCCTATATGTATTCTGGACTGCACACTCAAGATAAAGTATGGTTCTGGAAAGCAGAATGACTACTATAATGTCTATAGAAAGAAAGAAGGATTTTGCTTGTTGTGCTGATAGTGCAAACAGCTCTTTGGACAGAACTGCCAAATGAGTACCCAGGGGCGCTGATTCATGTCCCAAGAGCCTCTTGCCTTTATGGCAACTCTATAGTTTATCTGAAGCAAAATGCTATGTCAAATTCAAGGTACTTCTATTCATGGGGATCCATGTACTTAGAACAATTCAAGCAGAACAGGGTATAATCCCCTAGCAGAAATTATGGGCTTCTCTACATTTAGGAGTCTGACCCTCTTAAATTACCTCCGAATGCTGATAGCTTAATTTTTCATCTCCGTTGTTATCAGAGATCACAGTCCTTTTTGTCACTGATATAAAATTCACCCTGTCAAATTACTGACAAGTAGCACTGAACTATAAAAGTGCTATATTAATAGAGATTACACTGATTAATAATACTATTAAAAATTGATTCAATGGTGCTCCAATCTTTATCTCAGAGACAGATGAAAAGGGGTAGAATACATATTTTGTTCCCTTCTTCTATCAGACTTGTAATTTACAAATGGCAGAGATGAGAATTAGCAAGTGTTATATTTTTAATTAATGATACTTTTTGAAAAACAAATTTTTGCCTGGTTTTAAACAACTTACAATTCAGCACATAGAAAGGAAGAATTATATATGCTGAAGTCAGGTCTTGAGAAGCTGCCACGTCTCTCTTCAGCCAATGACTCAACTCCTCACAATCTGACCCTTGTCACAGATTTGATTACTCTGAAAGAACCAGCTCATCCTTTCCTGCAGATAGATCTGAGGGAGCGAATCATGGCAAGGATATGGTACCCACAGGCACAGAAACAACAGTGTGGTTGGACACATTTTCTTGTGTCTCATGTTAAGGGGAAGAGTTTTAGGTAGCCACAGACTCTGCAAGAAGCAAGCTTCCCAACTTAGTGAGCCTCTAAGATAGACAGTAATAAGAGCCATACGAAAGAGCCATGTGAAAAAACTGTTTTTGTCCACTGCTACACTATTCTCTCTTGTCACTCCATCAGCGATAGCAATAGCTACCTTCTACCAGATAACATAATGATAGTAACAGATCTGTCAGTGACACTCATCTTTTGGCCCTGCAGGACTAATGAATGGCACCAGGCTGGTTTGCAGAATGGATGCTGCCCTTTAGCCCCACGTACCCAGATCACTCCTGTGTACCTGGATCAACCCTGCACCCCCTCCCCTGGACCGATGCATCCCGCTTGAGCCCCACACCTTGCTGGCCTGGCCCTGCACACTCAGATTGGGCTCCACACTGTCTCCACCCAGGCTTACACTCCCAGATCGGGCCCCACACACCTGAATCAGGCCCTGTACCTGAGCTCCTGAATCTGGCCTCACAACTGAACAAGCCCCACACACCTGAGTCTGGCCTTACTCCACCACAGCCCCACGCACCCAGATTCAGCCATACACTTCCCCAACCCTGCATGCCCAGATCTGGCCTCGCACTGTCTCAGCCCCGCACTAGTGTACGGGGCTACCTTATCCAGTCCACAAGACTCCCCAGGGGTCTGGCAATTTGGCAGCAGGGAAGCAGAACTTAATACAGTGACTGCTCCCCAGCTGCCAAATTTTCAGACTAATGAGGACCTCTACAGGATGGATGACCTGCCTCCACAGGCCAGATCTGGCCTGCAAGCCAGGGGGCTGAGCACCCATGCTGTAAGCTACTGCAGGTGAGACAAGGGGAGTTAATGTTAATAATATTAACTTCCAACTAGCTTGCCCCATGGCCATTTTGTGTACCTGCAGTGGATATACTGTTCTGACCTTTCCAAAAACGTAACTCCATGGAATGCCCTGCACATAGTCACAATGGAAGTAAGGTGATATCAGGTATGGCAAGCCATAGGGACAGAGGGATTTTTTAGCATATGGAGAGATTCCTGGAGGGGATGACT
Organism: Alligator mississippiensis; assembly: GCF_030867095.1. Lineage (NCBI taxonomy): Eukaryota > Metazoa > Chordata > Crocodylia > Alligatoridae > Alligator > Alligator mississippiensis. The sequence continues at coordinate 25,837,915 of NC_081826.1, read as the reverse complement.
TGACCCACAGGTTTCCAGTTAAGTTGCTGAATATAAAAAAATATAAAATAGGATACATTGTGTGATAAATGTATGTATAAATAACTGACAAGAAGAAAAAGAAATTGTTCATCAAGAAACCTGCCACTTGCTCAGTTTTCCATTGAAAACTTGTAGAGCAAGCTTTCAAAACCAGTTTCACAGAGTTTATCTTGGTTCAAATGCTCTGTCAGCATTTTCAGGTAGTTGTGAGTTTATTTACTTACTTCTAAGCACTAGTGAAATATGTGAGGTCACATATGATACAAAAAAACCAAAAGCAAAACAAACCACCCCCCTCCAAAAAACGAAGTCTGCTATGCCATCCCTTAAGTCTCAAAATGCCAATCTCTGTATAAGGGTTTGGGTTGTAGCCGTGTTGGTCTAAGGACATAGGCAGACAAGGTTCCTTGGGTGAATTTGATAACTTTTATTAGACCAACCCAAATGGTTGGAGAATAGTTATTAAGAAAGCTTTCGGGTTCAAAAACCCTTCGTCAGGCTAAGGAAGCTTCAGCAGTTGGTGTGTGCTCTCTGCTTCCATCCAGGAAGGGCACACACCAACTGCTGAAGCTTCCTTAGCCTGACGAAGGGTTTTTGAACCCGAAAGCTTTCTTAATAACTATTCTCCAACCATTTGGATTGGTCTAATAAAAGATATCAAATTCACCCAAGGAACCTTGTCTGCCTAATCTCTGTATAAAACTGTCTCTTGAAAAAGAACATACCTTTTTAAAATAAATTCTGGTTTTGTACTCTGGTAAGCACTTCTGTTTGTAAGCCAGTGTCACTCAATAATCCTGGTTTTGACTGGGTTTTTTCACAGAAATTAATATGATACTATAGGTGATTTTGGATGCAATACAAAAAACCTATTTTTTGTAAACTAAGTATGAAAAGTATATGCTAATAAACTTATCATCAGAAGCACTGTAACTCCTAGAGGTTATTCGAGCATATCCTTGAGAGTTCAAAGAAACACAACAAATGACTAATATTATGGTACATCTAGTAGGGTGACTGAAATGCTTACTTAAGTGCTGGGCAAAAAAAGGATTAAAAAGAAGTACCACATATTTCCTAAAACATTTTATGTAATGTACATTTGTGAGAAACACTGTAGTATGGAGCAAAGCTCATATTCAAAGGAAGAACTCAAATATGTTTTTGTAAACATGATTTGTGAAGAATGCATTTTAATGCAATGTAGTTTCTCTTTTTTATATCTGTATTGCTAATACATAAAATAAGCAAGCAAGTTGGTCGGCTTTCACTTCACCATGCAGTGCCAGTCTTTAGCAGGTGTGCCTCAAGGACTCTTCCTTCTTACTCTTTGAATCATTTTGTAGACACTAATGAGCATCCCTCTTCAGCTTTAATTATTGGTCCCTGACAAGTCAACATAATAGGAATCAGCTTAACCAAGCATACTCCCTAGTGACATGTTCAATTACTCAGGTTGTACTTCTCCGCAAGAGGTCTGAGGGGTTGCTAATTTAACATTGTCAAAAAAATAAACAGAGGTATCAGTTACAGTTTATCTTTTGACCCTTATGTCACCAAATCTAACAAGATACATCCTAGTACAATGAATCAGCAGATTAAATACTTAAAGAAATATCTGTTTCTTTCTTTTTAAATAAAATTAACTAGTACTCCCCCCAAAGTTAAGTTATGAGTAATATTTCCTAAACAAAGAAACAAGAACAACCTAGATAAGTGAAGCAAATATCTGTTTCTACATTACTGCACTTACAAAACTTTAATTTCTCAATAATAAAGGATTCAGATAAATCCTAACAACTTTTACCAAATATTTACTGTAAGATAAAATAGTTTTATCACTGAACTTCTGATTAACAAAATGGACCTGCCATTTTCTACATCAAAAAACAATTATAAAATATGGTCGTTTTATATAAAAATCTATGTTACAAGCACGAAATGAGATGAACTTTTATAATCAAAGAGGATAAGCAATGAAGCAGAGACATGCGTAAATCTCTGTAAAAGATTATCTTCCAATTTTAAGGCACAAATCACTCAATATTAGTTGGGCAGAAATTTTCCACAGCTTTGTAAGAGTTTTAGTCAAGTGACTAAGACAAGATTTATTGCCAGGCCCCTGTCGTATCTAGGTTTTACTTTGTTTTTCAGGAGAACTATGGGGGTAATTAGGAATAAACATGAATACAGGCTGGATGTGTTCCTGGCTTGAACTGCGTGTAGTGCACACACATACACACACACACACACACACACATATATATATACATACATATATGTGAAATACATGTGTATATAAACACATATATGCGTATACACACACACACACACACACATATACACATATTTCACTCTTCTTAGGAATTAATCCAAATGTATTGAAATAAATTCCATAGATTTTAAGCCATATGAAACCAGGATAACCATCTATGCTAACATTCTGTATAACAAAGGCCCAAGAATCTCATCCAGTAATTTTTGTTTCAACCATTACATTTCCATTGGCCTCAATAGATCCCTTTTGCCAGCAGGTCTTAAACCTACCCTACAGTTCATTTCTAAGCCTCAACTAATCCTGAAGTGTGATCATGTATGGCTTTTTATTACTATTATTTGCTTTTAATAGAATTATTAAAAGTTTACAGGAAAATGTTTAAACTGTTACGCAAAGTATTTTCAAAGAAAAATAAGAATACTCAAAATGTCCATTTTTTCATATTTTGTTAAGCTAAGAACAGTTTTCCACATTTCACGGAACAGTAACGTGATACAAGCAAAAATGCAAAATATTATTATGGAAAATTTAGCCAATTTCCTGAGTCAGGCTTTGACCCAGCCAGAGTTTAAAATTCATTTGCAAAAGTAAAAGGTAAATTTCCCTGATCTAGTGTGCCAGCTACCAACAATAATTTACAGTTAATATTAACAAGCTTTAGATTAAGAATCTACTTTATGATGTCTGTATATGAAAGCATGTAGAGGGTCACACATGCATTTCAATGTGCATTAGTTTATATTAATGTACATTAAAGGTATCACAAAAAACACATGTACTTTCACTAATGCACATTAAAATAGGCTAATGTGCCTTTTTCAAGTACCTCACAATGGACGGTGCCTGATCACGAGAGTGGAGGCTGCTCCGCCATGGTGGAATTCCAGCGTATTGAGGCAGACTTAATTAATCAAGGCTTCTGGAGTGTAGCAATTGCAATCAAAGAGTCAAAGAGGCTCCCAAAGAGATTTAGTACCTCCAGGCACTTTTACACATGCCCAGGAGTGGAGAGAGGTGGTGCTTTAATTAGAGCACCTCCCCCTATTCCTGGAGCATGTGTAACAGTGCCCAGAGGTACTAAATTTAATGTGCATTAGCAAAAACACATTAATGAACATGTAGATGCACCCACTATAAACTAACTTCTGGACAACATGGAGTAATTCTTATTGAACCTGCAACAGTTTGGTAAAACAGTAAAGGAAAGATTTTAAAGTGAATGTTGGACAAACGTTAGTCTGGGATAGTTTAAATAGGGATGATCCTGCCATCTCCAAAGAGCTGGACTAGGTAACCTCTTGAGTTCTTTTCCAGTTCTACTTCTATATAAGTCTATAAAGACAGGTTTTATGCTTCTCCTAGCCAAGTTACAGTAATTTTTTAGCATGGCATCAAATAGCATAGTGTAACTGTTCTGCAAAAACCTCAATATATCCAAAGTCCAGGTATCTGAATTTACCCTAAAGCATTCCTTCTGTCTGTCTGCAAAGAGAAGGATCTTCTTACTATCTATTACTCATATTACCAGCCAAAATACAAAAAACAAAAAAAAACAAAAAAACTTGGAATTTGCAGATGGAAAGAAGAAACTAAATGAAAAATGGTCAACTCCTAAAGAATGTAGGCAGACATAGCAATCAGTGCAGATGAATATATGGCTAAGGCCTACTTATCTCTCTTTGACCCTTGGAATTAAATGTTAATAAAGATATTGTTTTTAAGGAAAAAGAATCTGTTTTTATCAACACAAAGATAGTAGATGACACTCGGTGAACGGAAAGGTCAAAAAATAATGGAAGTTGCTTAGGTGTTATTAAGAATATTACAAAGGACACTATATCAGGATTTTGTTCTTCATCAGTAAGAAGAACTTCTTCCAATGTAGCAATCAGAATAGCAAGTTTAATCTTAAGGGATGTGGTAATTTTTTCACATAAAGGTAGGGCCTCCAGCAGAAAACATTGAAAGGAATCAGCCACTTCCTCTGGGATGTTTTCCAACTCAGACAAACAGACAATTCTGACAACAGTTAGACTGAGGACATCTGTTTCCCCCTCAGAGGAGAAAAAAGCATGTCTCAATAGTTCGCAGCCTTTCCTAACTGCCATCAGAGACTACATGCACTGAAGTGGATGGCTAGATATTAGAAGGTAGTCGAGTAACAACAGAAGCAGATTTTGCTCAACTAAGCTACAGGAAAGGGTACTGGGAATTCTTGTCTGTCTAAAAGCTTTACAACAGCTTTTACTATCTGAGAGATAACAGGATGGGTGGTGGTAGAAAAATTAGCTCTCAACAAACTAGATTCATCAACATGGGTTTCCCATTTATTGGGTAGACTTCCATGCGTGTTATTCTAAGTTACCATATTTATTCGAATCTAAGATGAGTTTTTTTGTTCTTATTCAACATGGGGAGAAAAGCTCCTTATCTTAGATTCCAGTACAAGTGGGGTTGGAAAGGCATACTCTGCAGCTCTGAGTCCTACCCCAAGCCTGGGGTCAGAGTCAAAGCCACTGCCCCCTGCCACTATCTGTTCCCTGCAATCTTTGCTGACCCTTTGGACCTTTGCTCCCTACTGCCACTTACCTTCCTCTTGTAGCTTCAGTGCTGGCTGGGGCCCTACTCCAACCAGGAGAATGGAGTATGTGTTACCTCTGGCCCCCAGCCTGGCCCTGTAGCAGCGGCAGCAGCTCATGGCTGAAGCTGCCATCACTGCTGTATGTCTGACCTGGGGCCAGATGTGCTCTGTGCTCCCAGCCTTCCCCTTACAGCTGGAGTAGGAGCTGCAAGGGGAAGGTAAGTGATAGTTGTGGGAGCAGGGTGGCCGGTGCCAGAGGATACAGATACCATGAGAAGGGGCAGGCAGGAGTGGGGGCAAGTGGCAGGGGTCCAAGCAGAGAGAGTAAATGCTGGGGGGGCAGGTGACAGGGGGTACAGGAACTATAGAGGCAGGCATGGGGTATGTAGGCACCAAGTGGAGGAGCCAGCTGCCACAGCGGAGGCTGGTAGTAGGAGGGACAGGTAGCAAGGGGAAGAGGTCAGGCCACTTAACTCCCCTGTCACCTGCCCCTCTGCTTCTGCTTGCCCCATTGCAGTAGTGGGAAAGACAGATTTAAGACAACCCTCCTAAAATTAGATTCTAGACACAGAAAATTATAACCCATTTATAAATTTTCCATGTCTAGAATCTAATTGTGGGGGGGGGTCTTCTTAAATTCAGGGTAATCTTGAATTTGGGTAAATATGGTATAATACCAAGACTTTTCACTTCCAGCAGGTGTCTGTCAGAGAGTCTCAGTTCAAGGTGAGAGAAGAAGAGGGAGACAGATTTTGCAGCCTCAAGCTCATGTGGCTCTGCACATGACCAACATTTCTTGCTAATCTTTCAGGGTTCTCTCCCAAGTTACTCATGCTAAGTAATTGTTTCCATGTCCTTTCCTGTCATGAAGACTGGGTGTGATTTTAAGTTCATGGTGCCAAAGCATTTGGCTGGACTTGTCTACTACAGGTCTGTTTTTTAATAACACAATGCCTCACCCAGCAGTTGCAAGGTATAGGAATATGACAGAAGCAGCCTAAATTGTTGTGCTTAAACATTAATAGAAAGTGAAAACAGGACCACAAAACATACAGTATTTTTGTTGAATGACAAGCCTGCAGTGGCCGCATTAGCTGAGTGTTATTACTGATGCATCTTATTCCACTGAACATTAGCAAAATCATATACAGGTAAAAGTAACATATAATGAAAATGAGTGAATGCAGCTCTTAATTTGCCTGAAAGTTTTCAGTTCAGTAGGTATCAAATCTCATTTCTGTGCTATTTAGCGCAATTAAAGAAGGACTACGGTTCTTCCCAGTCGAGGTTCTACCACCAGCAAGCAGCTTGTGCTCATTTTAAACAAAACACATCAGAATATAATAAACCATCTCTGAAGCCAAAGTATGAATTTAACTGATTCACCTCTTTGATGTGTTTATGTTGCAGTTCCTGATTAAATTTTATCTGAATTCCAAAACACTGAGATACCAATTCAAAAAAATCAATCTATATAAGAACTCATTGTTGGAAAGCCCCAAGAACACAATAACAACTTTAAGGCAAGTTTCTTTGGGTAGATGTGATATCTTTTATTAACCCAACTGAGTAGTTGGAAAAAAAGTTCTTAGTTCTTTCCAAGCTTTCCGGCACAATCACCCTTCAGGCATAGGGAGTCTCTGCTGTTTTGAGACTCCAAAGAATGAAAGAAGCTAAATGTGACAGGATGTCAGTGAGAATGTAAATAGGTGAAAATTGGAAAAACAAAAAGGTAGCGGGGGGAAACAAGGCAGAGAAAAGGCCAAAGGTAAGTAAGGGAGATTCTACTGCAGTAGTTTTCCACGGTTGAAAAGAGGCTTTTTAAGTACTCAGTTGGTCTAATAAAAGGTATCACATCTACCCAAAGAACCTTGCCTGCCTAAGTCCTTAGACCAAAACGGCTACAGCCAAAAACTCAGCATAATAACTTTAAACCACTCTTACTGGCAAAGCAAGTTCTTCTGGTTCATTAGTCAATACCAGACTAAGTATCAAAGGAATATTTTACGGTGCACAGTGCTACAACAATGCAGTTTGTCAGCCTATGAAAACCAGTATATACTGGTCTAAAAACCAGTATATACTGGTTGAAAACCAATATACTGAGGAATCCCCAGAACCTCTCTTTTTCTCCTGCCTACAACCCATCCTCTTTTCACACAATATAGTGAAAATTACTGCACAATAGTAGAAAAATTTCACAGCATGTGTCTGCTGCTGTCATATGGAACACAATTTAAGACGACCTGAAATATGAAAAGATTTACATAATTCAAAGAGGGAAGAGGGATGGTAGAAGGCAGCCACTAATGCACACTGTTTTCTACAAATTGTGGCAGACAGCTATAATCATTTGCTCTCTGGGCAGTAATATAGTAAACCGAGTAAAATCTGCACTGGGTCATAGCTGCAAGCAAAACTACATCTGTAACTTGTCACTGACTACTCACCTGTAGTTTCTGTTTATCACCAAACGCCCTATTTGAATCCTTTCCTCAACAAATTAGGGCATGTCCAAAATCAACACGGACAAGATCTAGTTCCATTCCATTCAATATATAAAAAATAAAACAAAAAAAAATAAGGAGAGTTCTAAAACATAGCCCCATAGCATGGTGAACTAGGAAAAGGAAGGGAAGGTGAGAATGATGATTCTGACTTACACCCCGATTAAGAACGATTATTACAGTTACCACAAGTGATACCTCCAAATCTTTTACTGCAAATGTTTGCAGAACAGCAATCTCCAGACCAGTCTAGCAGCTGTTTTGCAAATGCTTGCTCAAATGCTGTGCCTAGAAAGATAATAGCTATTTGTGTTCTGTTGCTGATTTACCTGTTGAACATCCCACATGACATTTGCACAGGTGAAGATGTTTTTTGAAGTGACTAATATAGTAAATAAACAAGTGTTGAAAGAAGCCAAAAATAGGTTAAATGTCTTGCCCTTCCATTTCAATTTTGGAGTTTTTACCACCCTTTTTCATGCTTCTGCTTTATTTTTAACTTCTTCACAATATAAACTGGATCTGTATACTAGCTAGACAATAATGAATTCAGCTGAAGCTCTATACTTTCTGGATGCCCAGTTAATCGTGGCAAATTTGACTGCATACAGAGGTACAAACCATGTCACTTCAACACCTACTTTATTAACTCTAGGATCCTTGGTGTACAGGTAAAAGAAAAAAAAACAAACTTATAATAAACCTTCAAGTTGTTAAATAGTGTTTTCACATATATACATATACATACATACACACACACACATATACACACACATACATACATACACACACATATACATACATACACACATACATACACACATACACACATACATACATGCACATACACACACATACATACATGCACATACACACATATACACACATACACATATACACACACGCACATACATACACATACACACACATACATACACATGCACACACACATACACATACAGACACATACATACACACACATACATATACAGACACACATACATATACACATACATATACACACACACACATATATACATACACACACACACACACACAATATTATATATAAAGAAAAGAAAAGAAAAGAAAAGAAAAGAAAAGAAAAGAAAAGAAAAGAAAAGGAGGAATACTATCAGATTTGTTAGGAATAACTCTCCTTTCTTGCCACATTTCGTGACTGTTTGGGCACAGGCACAAGACAGCATCAGCTTAATGGAAGACAGAAAGAAAAAAGACTGTATATAAAAAGTACAGTAGATGAAAATACACTGCAACTATGTATGGAAATAAAAAGCATGCCTGGTAGGTCTTCTTTCTGCTCATGACAACCAGGACTATACTTTACTTTCCAACGTTCATAAAACAGTATCAAAGCAATCTGGAGAAGAAGTTCCGCTTTACAGATACCCTTCTTCCTTACTCTTACTAAGATTCTTGGATCATATTCTCTTTTCACATTTTGCTGATTTAATAAAAAAAGCAAGACTATCCAAGATTAGCTGAAATGTAAGCATTTAAACCTAATTAGACAATTACTAATTGTTTTACAGTAAGCTTGTTTTAGTGATACATATGGAAAAATTCTAACTCCATATAATGTAAAATAAGAGGGATCCAGGTATTTTTCTTTTCTTTTTAATAACAAGTATGGATTTAAAAATAAAAGGAGAACAGAGTGATACGCATTCAATTTAATCACAACAGATGTGCTACTGTTGCTTCTTGGTATAATGTCATATAGCTAACAGTCACTCCTTTTAAAGAAGCTAATCATTTTTATTCAACACCCAGAGGACAGTTAAATACAAAAATAAATGTGAACTTTAAAGGAGGGCAGACGCATTTGGGAGTATGTCAGTCTTAACAATGACTCTTTAAGAGGATTGCTGGTCATAGGCTTTGAGCTCTACTTTGAGATCATAGCACCAAATGCTTAATAATATTTAAATGACAGACATTGGTTAGGAAATGGGACAAACTCAGAACCGATATGCAAATATATGCAAAGTAACCAATGAATGTGTGTTGTAGTATTATGACTATGATATGCTTAGGACCATTAATAAACATTTGAACTAGTCAATGTTAAATTCATTATCATACAAGCACTAATAATTCAATTTTTTCTTAATTTACTAATCCAAAATACATTATTAACAATACACTTCAATAAACATTCACCTTGGGGTTACTTAATTAACCTTAAATGCACATATTTTTTATGATAATGAGCAATCTTACATAATATACCCACTAGTTTTCTGGACAATTAAGATTTCAAAATATTTTAGTGTGATCACAACACAGTAATTAGGTTTATGGAATTATATATATGTATCTTCTACTTCTCTAAATTAGATTAAGCTAAACCTGGCATATACGCAGCTCTGTTTCTCCTTGTGACAAAGCAGTTGCAAGGATCTCACTATTACTAACAATGGAGAAGAATTCTTTGGAATGCTAATGTAGCGATGAAAAAGGGATTTGAAATTCTTTACCAGACTAATTTTGCAAAGACACTGCCTCGTTTCGACCCTCATTTGTATGGATCCCATTACTTAGAGAGCATTTTGAGCCTTCAGTTCCATAAAACAGCCCTTGCAGCCTAAGCAACAGTTTAACTACAGTGGGTTTAGTGGATAAGGGGCAGGAGAACAAATCTGGTTATTTCAACTGTGAAAAAGCATCAACTTAAAAATCTCATCATCAAGGTTATGGTTTGCTCCCCGTGATCCAAAAGTTAATTTTAAATGAATTTGGCCAAGTCTCTTGATAATTATGAGTTGTGATAAGAGTACATATGGGATATATCCGCATTTGTTCTTATGATGATCTCCTATATTTAGTCTATTAATATCAATAAATGCAATGAGTATTTAATTGTTTTCACAATAAGGCCAGCTAGTATTCTATATTCTGACAACCTGTGTTGAAACATGAGCCCATAGAGGAAGGGGGGGAGGTGGGTGGGAAATCAGATGCCATCCTCCTTCCTTACACAGACTCTTTATAATTTAAATTATAGTGAGCCTGCACATTGCAGCTGTTCTGGACATAGAATTGGAAGGGACCTCAAGAGTCATGTAGTCCAAGCCCCTACCCAAAAAACATTTTAAAGTTATGAGTAGCTATTTAGGCAATGACACATTCTTGACATGAAGCCACACATCTGCCACACACACAAAGGTCTACCATATTCTATGTATAACTACACCATGGCAAGAATTAAGCACAGCCCCCTGTATCACTACTACCTTAGCTAGAGGCCCAGGCATTCTTTTATGTGATTATTAATGTAGAGTGGGCATGTCTACATGTGAAATTAATACAATACAACAAGCTCCAGAACATATCACACTGGAGTTTATTGCTCCTGGGTGCCGTAACTTCACACGTGCTTGGGACCGTAGCATGCTAAGCCAAGTCAGAGCAGCCCAGCTGGCAGGGGGCCCAGGGAGTCAACCTGCCAACCAAGGCTGCTCCAACCTGGCTCAATGTGCTGCAGAGGGGCTGGCTGGGGCACAAAGACTATTACAGAGCTAAACGTCTCATGTAGAAGCACCCAGTGTTTCTTTCCCTCACCCCTGCTGCCTAAAACTGACCTTTTAGAGATCTCAACATTATATTTGCTTAACAGTCTTATATATTTGCATTGGTTTGGAGTAAAAACCTATCTTGGATTTCCATCTGAAGTTTTAATACTTGGTCCTCTTTTTGAAGCCAAGTACATAGACTGGCATTCAAATGAGATTAGAGTAAGAAGTCAGCTACCCAATCAACCCACAGTTTTCTTCAAAATCAATATAGGCAAGAGAAACAAACACTGAAGAGAGAGAACCCATACTACACTTCAACAAAAGTTGTAAGAAGTGAAACTACTGGTCTGTTATAAAGGTCGCCACAACCCTAACAATGCAAAGTAGGATTTTGATTAATAGAATTTAAAAACCACAATGGAATGACAGAAGAGAACACCATTTTTAATGACTTTACAACTTACTGAACGACGTGACCAGCATGATTTTACAGTACCAACAAGATACTTGATTAAAATAAATGATTTGCAACAATCAATGCTGTTAAAATAAAGAGTGACTACTACATTGCAGCATTTACCTCCAGTTGAAGTATCTGAGACACTCCCTACATTTAATGGGAAGCTCTAAAAATACTGAGGCATTGGGGCGTAAACAGATGTTTCATTTGAGGCAGTTCTGATTGTCCCAGTTTTTGACTCTGATCAAAACAGGAGCAGTACAATTGTTTATGCACGTAGCCTTTTCAGGCTGTATTGCTTCTACTCTGCCAGTAGGTGGCCAGGGAGGACAAACAGGCTTGTCCTGGGAATGAGCCATAATTATCATATTTAATCCCATGTAACCTATACCTTTCCCCCCTCAAAACAGCTGTGGAAAATCGGGCTTATACATTATATCTGAGAAAAATTTCTCCCCACCGGTCTCAAAATTCATGTGGGGGTAAGGGAGGGACCATGAAGCGGTGGCAGCATTAACTCTATAACTCTTAGAGTCACAGCAATTAACATTGTCACCGCTCCCTCCTTTCCTCCTTACCACCACCAAATGGGGATCCCCCTTCCCCAACCACGCACTGGATCAGGATGCCATGTGAGTCTAATACATGGTCAGATCTGGGGTGCCAGGTCCAACCTAGCACATGGCCCCAAATCCAGAATGTGGCTCCAGAGCCCACATGCCATCCCAGATTCAGCATACAGCCTTGGAACCAGTGCATAGGGCTGGACATGGTGTGTGGCCTCAGAGCCAACGCGAAGTTCCGGCAGACCTGGCATGCCCACCACGTGGCTCCAGGACCAGCATGCCAGATCAGATTGTGCCAGAGCCAATGCATGGCCGCAGCAAAGCCAACATACCAGATTGGGCCCTGCTGTGCAGACCCAGATCCAGTAAGCCAGAACCTACATACAGGATTGGGACTCAGTACATGGCCCCATACCCGACACACCAGGTAGGTCTACACACCCCATCCAAAAGATAGGGCAGGCAGCCAGACTGCGAGCAGGCTCAGTTCTCTAGATGCTGCTACCCAGTTGCCAAAAAGGACAATTTTTTTTCTCAAGGATAAAACAGGTGTGTACTATAGTCAGTTGTGTGCTGCATATGCAAAAATATGGGACAGGCATATCTACTCTGCCTTCTGTATGTTAAATGAGCCAAAACTAACTTAGATGCCCACAGCAATGTTTCAGGAAAAAACTCTTCATACTTTTTATCCAGAATATTTCATAGGTACTCAAAGCAGGAGAATGGGTGTGAGCATCTGGAGGGCTCTAGCACAAAAGACTCTCTCAAGAGAAATGCAACAACCTTTAAAGCCTTACAGTAATGTAGTCCATTTTTAAATGCTCCAACTGTAAAATGAACATCATATCATGGATGTTGCTACAAAATCAAATTTAGGGGAGGAACAAATTCTGTTCAGGACCCATCAGGAACATTCCTCTTGAAGAAAAATAACAAATAAATTATAGCTATATATAAAAAGCTGTGTGTTATACAATGCGTGGTTGCATATAATATCAAGGTACAATTCATCATGAGTAATGGTTCCATATTCCAGTCTTTCATCATCAGTTCTGGCTCTTCAATTTGTGACCATCTCAAATACATCTCAAAGTAATAGTCTAGGCTTCACTAAAAATGAATGCTAGCAATATCCTGAAGTGATAACCATCCAACTTCTGAGCTCCTATCATACTTACCTTGATAATCAACAAGGTTAATGAATACAATAGCCCTTTTCATTCTCATTTTGACTGTTGATATATTAAGGTTCACCACTCTCTGCTTCCTAGTTAGCACTGTAATGGGAACTCAGCAGGCAGGGGACTACGTGGCCAGAAAGGGCCAGGGCTTAACTGGAAGACAAGCCCGGGGCCAGAGCTGGGGCAGGCAGTCTCACCCTGGCTGCTGAAATGGAAGGAACTCCCGAGCAAGCAGCAGACAGAGGGAGACTCTGCACTCCCAGGGGTTAAGAGGAAGCAGCCTTAGAACTGAATTTGGGTCCGGTAATTTAGGGATAGAGACAAGGGGCAGTGATGGTCTCAACCATCCTGGGAGTGGGGTGGGAGCCCCAGGGGTTGGGGCCAAAGGCCAAGGAACAGGGCCAGAGAGCACGAAGCAGGCCTGAGGCACTGGGATGGATGCCCAGGGAAACCGAATATAGTTCAGGACCAAAGGACAATTAAAGAGACAGAGATCTGAGGCACGGGATGCCTAGGTGACAGATTTAACAGATGTGACAGGGACCCAGGGCATGGGGATGTGCCTGGAGAGAGACGCTTACTGGATGGGACATAAAGCACGATCGGTAACATCTGTGAAGCATGGGCATGCTGTAAGGGGTAGTTGGATCCATGCAACAAGGCCTTAAGGTGCAGAGCAGTGACACCTGAACAGCAGCAGGGGATCAGGGATCCCCGAGGCAGTCTTACTTTCCAAGGATCTAGTAACAACAAGGTGTGGCAGGAAAGGTTAAGGGGAGCAAACCTAAGAAGCAAAGGCAGACCAGGAAGCAACACCTGGGACCAAAAAATAAAGTTTTGTACTCATAAAGCATCTTCTATCTGGAATCTCAAAACAAAATTTAGATTAATCCCTGCAATTTCCTCATAAATATAAGTAAATGAAAAATGCAAACAGTTTCTACGAAAATTTTTGTGAAAAATTAGTCTAAAAAATTCTGACCAAAATTTTGAAATGATTCAGCTTGCTTTACTCATAAAGTAGGTACTCACATACCTGATGCAAAGTGAATATTTATATGGCATGTTTCACTACAGCATTAACATAAAAGGCAAGCATCTATTATGGAAGTAAACTGAAGCATACAGGGATTGTCTTTGCCCAAGAGAAGAAGGGAAATGAAACCCAGGCACAGTCTTCTGCTCTACTGCCTAGCAATGCTGTCCCCTAAATCACATAGATAAAAGTGCTGTCCTCATTAGTTGTCGAGATTCTACAGAAAGGAGGATTAACATGCCATTTCAAGGAGGTCTCGAATATTTAAAGTGATGGTGAAATAGTGACATCTCTTTTCCAAAGTTAATTGCTGTCAGCTTTCTAGGAGTACCAACGTTAATCATCTACTATTAAATTAATTATTATCTAATCTACAACAGAATGCGACAAATTCGCCTGTGCAATTTGCTGCTGGGATCTGAGAGAAGCATTAAATATTTTTACCAACCATGGACAAATAATTGATGGCTGCTTAATATTTTTTCCTCCATGTGGAGATTAAATTTCATTAGATTCAAACTGTTCAAGCGAGGGTGCAGGGTGCAGTTATCAAACTGGGCAGCACTTTGCACAATTGGCCTGAATACTGACTTGGCCCTTTGAAAGCCATCTCAATAAGAAAGAATACATAAAGAGTAGAAAGTAATTTCATCAGAGACAGGGTAAGGAAGAAAGAAGGGTTAATCAGAAAGGACTTAATATTAGGTCACCTCCACACTGGGAGAGCATCTAGACAACAGCAAGACAAAATGAAGCAAGTATCCATCAGACCTGAATCACTTACATGCCCAGAAAGGAAGAAGGGTAAACCATTGGAGGACTAGCTGTCAGATAGCTGTTCACCAAGAATAAACCCATTTCTAAGAAGAGGAAAGGAAGAAATATAGGCAAAGTTGGTTTGTGTTCATTTATCAGAACCTCAAGATGTAATTATGAGAACAAAGAGGGATTTTAAGAAAAGAAGTAAAAGAAATAAGGGGCAAGAGAGTTCTGTAACCTGAAAATGTACAAATATCAGAAAAGAATGGCAGTTAGCCAGGGGTTCAAAAATAGAAGTCACACATCAAAAGGAAGAAAATTTAAAGCATTCATGTTGTCTTGTTTCCAAGCCCTCTTGCAGTAAGCGCACTGACCCTGCAATAGGATCCTTGTAGTTAGATGTAGTTCAATTGGACTAACTGATTGTATAGTTGCAGGACTGAGCTTGTAAAGTATACAAGCAAGGCAAGCCCTGATAAACACATGCATGGGGCTAGCTTAAGTGCACAGATACATTTAGTAAGGAAGTGCCGTAAGAGCAGGGTTCCTGTATACATTTTAAGGGAAACAAACAAACAAACAAATAATAACAACAACAACTGCATTGCATTCCTTATCTAAAAAATAATATGCAATAACAACTGGCACGTCCCCAAGGGTGAAGTAGTGCCAGAGTCCAGTGCTTATAAAACTGTGAAGAATGTTACATGGTGGGACCAAATCCTGATTTGGGGCTTTGGAAACCACCTCAGTAGAAAAGAATAAATCAAGAACAAAATGTAACATCATCAGAGACAGGCCAAGATGAAAAGAGGGGCGAATCAGGAGATTAGGAATGGGCAACCTCCAGAATGGCAGAGCATCTTGACAACAGTTAAGGATGTGTATGCAACCTTCACTTTGTCATTTTCTGACTTTAAACTGCTGAACCATGCAGCTTGAATGTTCCCTTCTGTACCACTTCGTTTTTTTCTTTTTCCTTTTTTGATGGGACTGATAAACATTGTGAAAAATTATATCCCTAAAGCCTGGAGCAACATACAAGATTTCAAGATTATTGTTTAACACAATGCAAAGTGCTTGTGAAAGTTATTATGACTGAAACTGTATTGGAATTTGCAAAGATAAGTTATTTTGCTTTCTTAACTTACAGCCTCTGTATTATTTAAGCCTAAGGGTAAAAATGTGCCACCATGTCTTGCAAATAAACCAAAACTCAGAATTAGGTACTTCAAAAGATAACTTCGATGGCGGAAAAAATATTCTGCCCTTAGTATTTACATTAATTCACTGACTATATTTTAATCCAGGTCCTAGAAGAAAGAAAGAGGAAAGCTGTAGTCAGGTGCTAACAGCCTTAAATGTTTGTTTTTGTCACTGGCTTGTTCCTAATTAGGCATAATTTCAACTCTTGACAAACCAAAGCATCAAAAAAAATGACTTGAGCCAACTCCCCTGAAGTCAGTACTTCCCTTAAATAAATTACAGCTTGTTCAGGACTGCAAGCCCCTGGTCTACATGTTTTACTTCTGAAGCTTTCCATTTACTCTGTTCAGCTGGATGGCACGGCTACCTCCTGTTTCGCATCCCTCTCCTCGGATTCCAGTTGCTTCTTGTTTTTTTAATTCTGAGTCCATGTTACTTGGAAGAAACACTTTGAGTATTTCACATAATACTTTGATTAATTTGGTCGCTTTGTCAAAAAAATTCCAAACCTCCCTCACCACCCTACTCCCCACCCCCCAAAAAATCACCACACACACAAACCTGCGCTGATTTAACTGCCATGCATGAAAGACTCCACACAAAGGCCTCAACTAATGCATAACTCCAATTAACATAAAGGTTGCTAAAAGAAACAGGAGTGTGTAGAAACTCAATTTTAAAGCTAATTGGGAATAGTCTGCTTCTAGACTGCATGGAAGTTTTGCTAAGTGTTTTCATTAGGCTTTTCGAGTATGAAGCCCTGAGGTAATAAGATAATATATTGTTTCCATTTCCAAAAGGATATAACTTTCTTTCTCTTAAAGGAAAAAAATAAAAAGCAAGCGGGAGGAGATGTATCTTATAAAAAGGGAGGGTTGCATATTTAATCTGCTTCTTATGACACTGCTGACATCAACAGTGAAAGCAGGACTATAGTTCCTGTGGTTTTTTCCCTCTCCATTAGTTTTATGAGATTGGCTAGGATTTACATGAAAGGTTGCTGATCACCTAAGGCAATCAGCATGATCAAATAGATTAAATTAAAAGCAACCAGCCTCAACAAGAAACACATCGAATGCAGATGCTAAGAATGACATGCGTGTCTACTGTACCTGTACAATGTAAATCATCAAAAGGATATCTTGAAGGTGCCAGACAGTCACAGCATCACTAAAACATCATGAATCCTAACACTTTTTTTCTTCCAGAACAATTAGCCTCTTGGAAGTTGAGAGCAAGGATGTTCTTTGAAAGATATTTTTTTTCTTTTCTCCTTTCTCCCTCCCCCCTGCTGCTTTCATATTCAAACACTTGGGGCAAGGCAATTTGACACTGGTTTCTGTAACAAACCTGGTCAGGCAGGATTTCTCACACACCCTGCACAAAAGGCTAACCTCTCACAAAGTACTTATTTCAGATTTACGTCAAGGTTGAGTGAACTGCAGCCAGGGAACTGAGCGAAAAAACACAATGTGAAAAGCTCCTGTGCTAATCACTAAACCAATGGTTTAGTTGGAGGGACAAATTAAAAGAAAAAAAAATCTTTGCACTGTTTCATTTCCCTTTAAGAAACCAAAATATTAACGTATTAATATTATAATAATAATTACATGGGAAAGTCCTAGCCCCTAAATTTATCGATTTTTCAGTGTAACTAATAAAACATCATCTTTTAATAACAAACATGGGGTATTTAAGCAACTACTAATCTTGCCTCCTTTGTACCATTTTTTGCACGTCTCCTACTTATGGTAATATATTAATGGATGATTATGTGATGCTGTAACTAACTCAGACGTTGATCACAGTGGTTGCTACAAATCATTTCTTAAGGAGAAGAGTCTATTGGATTTACAAGTGACTGTCAAAGGTGAAACTCTGTTAGACAAGCTAACTGATAAATTAAGTGACTGACAAAGTTTGACAGACCTTGTCCAGACTTGGGGGAGTGGGAGGGGTGCGGTGAAAAGAGTGTTATGCCCAGAAATTCTAGTCCAGGTAAGGCTCTATTTATTTGATAATGAAGTAATTTATTGTTAGATTTGAACTGGATTCCCAAGTAGCCAAATAGACATTCCCTCAACACTGTTCTTTACTGACAGAGAGCAAGGATCGAAAGTTAGCTCAAATCTCACTTGCATGTAAATTAGGTTTGGCAACATCCTTATGGGTTCTGCTTCCTCAATTTAACATTTTAAACAGTTGGTGAAAAAGTGGAGACTAAATGATCTTTTAAACTCAAGTGCTGCAAGGTGCTCCAGTAAAGTAACACTAGGAAAGATGCATCATGCTCTTTGCATGTTCCTCTACAGGGATCAAAGCAGCCAAACCTTTCTGCCCCTGCCAAGTTGTTTTGGGCCTTTGAGAGGATCTGGGTGAGGGTGAGAGTGAAGATGAATTACATCCACTGTGAATCACTTTTGCACTAACTTTGACCTACATTACTTTGTATTTTGCAAATCTGTTATCACGTTAACATTGCTATTATTTCATAAAACAGAGTACTTTCTTAGTACATAGACATTTTATATTGGCCCTATTTGATCCAGTTGCTCAGTAATTTTATCCCATGTAATCCCAGTCTCACACCACCCTACAGATAGAGGCATAAGAATACTGTATTGCAGCCTGCTGGTTTCCCACATGCTGTCAAATGTCAGCTTTAGGGGAGAAATGAAAGAATAACTGAGATGAGAGATATTAGTCACTAAACCCAACACAAACAGGAATTTACATATCACTTAAAAACCAAACAAGGTTGCCATTTTGTAACTGCAGTTATAAACAAAGATGTTAAGAAAGATTTTCCTCATATTGCAGCAAGAACCCCAGCTGCTGAGAATTAGCTGTTACCCTGTAAAGCCAGGGTGGGGAAATTCCCTGCTGCAATAAAAATGGCTTTATAACCATAAACAAGAGACACATCATCAGTTTGCCTTAAAAAAAGAATGGTACAACTAGCCTTTCATCATTAGAGTGTCTGAAGGGTTTAAACCCACTTTGTTGCCTGAAGATAATTAGCAGCATCACCACAATCCCTAGCTCAAAAAGAGTTTTAAAGGAACTGATTCCCATTTTTTTTTAATGGAATAGAATGGGGGGAAAAAAATAAAAGTATTCCTGCCAGGAAAGAGGACAAAGCTTGTTCATTAGGAAGAAAAAGGATAAATATTAAAAGAGATATATTCATGCAAAGCAACAATGATACAACTCCGAAATGCTCAAAGAATACTATCCAGACTTGAACATTTGGAGGCATTTTAAAAGAACGTTCCATATGATGGCATTTGCACTTGATAGTGCTGTAACATATTTCAACTTCCTATTGCCTATAATCCTCTTCTAAAAGTGGTAAAAATATTTTCTCAAATTATTTGCTCTTTTCAGCTAGGCAAGCTGTTTTTTTCTCATTTTCAATGGATTAGAAATTCTCACAACTAATACTTAACAGCTAACACCTGCATTTTGCTTGGCCACCAGCAATTCAGCTTTCTGGTCTGAAAACCCTGTGTGCTAGTTAACTGTTAGTGCAGAATGAGCAATGAATTTCTTCTGCAAGCACTTCTGTTTTTTTCTCTGATTGATTAGTTCCCGGGGGCCGGATAAGGTTAGGAGATCCTTCAATGGACAGTGTTTAGGATTGCAAGGCATTATTTATGTGGTTCATTTGCAAACAGTTCATGGTGGATATTATGACTATATTCTCATTTACACTAACACTCTTTTAAACTCTTCTGGCATAATGTTACGTGCTTTGCTTTAAAGCACCTTTGTACTCTCAGATCAGTGTAACGTGATGTTAATGTAATTGAAAACCTGGCCTTATGGATTTAGGATCGCCCACCACTATTTTCCTCTGAAAGATCTCTCACACTAGATTACTACATATGACACAAAGCTCTCAACTTCTGCATGTCAGGATTTCTGCCCATGCTTGTACCCAATCTGCATGATGGAAACATGTTGCGAAGGTTACTGAATCATGAGAATCTAGTCATGTAGCCCTTTTTGTTCTTTTGAAGCACTCTAATTTTTTTTAACTGCTGTCCACACCCTTCACTTAATCGTGAGCAATTACTACTAAGACATCATTGAATGTCTGGTTTCAAAACTTCAAATTACAGCATATCCCATATACGTTGAAAAACAAAGTTAACAGAAATTCATCACACACACCTGTGAGAGATTGTTATGTCTGTGTAGCTTAAATGAGGTTCCATAGGAGTACATCCTGTTACAGAACAGCTGAATGCATGACTGGGAAAAATCCATGTACAGTAAGTTATTACCATATACAGTATGCGAAGGAAGCCTAAGGCAGATCTAACATATGCATTAGTTAGGCAGATCTAAAGAGCTTTCTTTAAAATCCATATACAATGTTTAATGTAAAATCCAGATGTTCCTTTTCTTGTTTATTCTAACTGCATCTCAGCTGCACAGCCTTCTGGTATAACATAGAGGCTTTCACATGAACATAAGAGAAATACAGTTTAGTGGTTTGTAACACTGTGCTCTTTTCTCCCAAAAAATGGCTGTGCAGTGGTTCTCTACTGTTACCCACTAAACAAGTCTACACATTTCACAAGGGAAGGTCAGACCTACCAGTGACAATCAGATAATGGATGTTCAATATGTTTCAGTCACAAGGAGACAACCCTTTTAACTTTATTCTCAGAGGCCATGTTAGTATTTCCCAGTCCCAGACAAATTCTCTCCTGCTAAGAAGATATCACTGACAGCAACTGACCCACAGCTAGTCTTTCTATCTGGAAGTAGCTTGACTACCATTGTGGTTGGCCCAAGGAATGAAAATGGGCTGTTTCTCTCTGTTGTTTCATTGGCAGTGATTGCTGAATCCTGGGACTTCATTCTAGATGTCCACATCTTCCAGCTCTATTGACTTTGTTGGCCACTACGGCATCCAGCAAATGTAATTTAACTCTTGGAACAAGGGCCATTACAACCTTATTAGATGGAGGAACTTCTGGTAGATTTGCTTTCAGCAGTAAATAGAAAAAGAAGAGTGAAAGCACTATTAAATCAAAGCCAAAACTTCCCTTTACTTCAATGGAGGTAGGCTTCCACCCTGGTTCTACATCCAACTATATGCATTTCATAGTTTCATAGTAGCTAGGGTCAGGAGGGACCTGAACAGATCATCTACCTGACCCCCTGCCACAGGCAGGAATGAATCCTGGGTTCACAAGACCCCAGACAGGTGATCATCCAACCTTCTCTTGAATTTGCCCAAGGCAGAGGCGAGGACCACTTCCCTGGGAAGTTGGTTCCAGATTTTGGCCACCCTAACTGTAAAATATTACCTTCTGATCTCCAACCTAAACCTATTCTCCATCAGCTTATTACCATTGTTCCTTGTCACCCCAGGTGATGCTGGGGAAAATAGGGCTCTTTCTATTTTCTGATGATCTCCCCTGATGAGTTTGTAGGCAGCCACCAGGTCCCCCCTCAGCCTCCTCTTGCTGAGGCTGAACAGGTTCAGGTCCTTCAGTCTCTCCTCGTAGGGCCTGTCCTGCTGCCCTGTCACCAAGCGGGTGGCCGTCCTCTGAACCCTCTCCACGCTGGCAACATCCCTTCTGAAGTGTGGCGCCCAGTACTGGATGCAGTACTCCAACTGTGGCCTGGCCAAAGTCACATGGGGTGGAGTATCACTTCTCTGGACCAGCTTGAGATGCACCTTTGGATGCATGACAAGGTATGGCTGGCCTTGCTGGCTGCGGTCTGGCATTGGCAGCTCATGTTTATCTTAGAGCCAATAATGACTCCAAGATCCCTTTCCGCCTCTGTGCTTTCAAGAAGGGAACTCCTCCGCCTGTATGTATGCTGTAGATTCCTTCTCCCAAGGTGCAGCACCCTGCATTTGTCCACATTGAACCCCATCCTATTCTCTGCCCACTTTTGTAGTCTGTCTAAATCTAGTTGCTGCCTCTCTCTCCCTTCAAGGGTGTCCACCTCACCCCACATCTTAGTGTCATCAGCAAACTGGGACAGCATGCTTTCCACCTCCTCATCCAAGTCGCTGATGAAGATGTTAAACAGTGCGGGCCCAAGGACCAAGCCCTGGGGTACCCCACTGCTCACATCTCGCCAGGTTGAGTACAACCCATCCAGCACTACTCTCCGGGTGTGCCCCATCAGCCAATTTTTTACCCATCCAACTGTGCAGGTATCAATGCTGCAGTTGCTTAATTTATGGATGCGGATGGGGTGAGAGACAGTGTCAAAGGCCTTCTTAAAGTCTAGAAAGACTATGTCCACAGCGACACCATCATCCAAGTATTTAGTTGCTTGGTCATAAAAGGCAATCAGGTTGGTCTGGCAGAACCTGCCTTTGATGAACCCATGCTGATTGCCCCTGAGCATGATCTCCCTTTATCTGACCATACCTTGTTGCATTCTTAAGTCTTAATAAATTGTTTTCTTCTTCTTCAGTATCATATATTAGCCCTTTTCAGTTGACATTCCAACTTAAATTTCACTGCATGGACTCACAAGACGATAGTAGATTCCACTGAAGTCCTCTACCCGCACCTACTCCTATTCAACATTTCACATCTCTTCAGCCTCTCTCTGATACAAATTACAACTTCCTAATACAATCTGGATTTCCCTGGCCATGTTTAGAGAGCTTCCTTAGAGGCCTCAATTTATTTTGGTGGCTGCAACAAACTTCTCTTCTTGCTGCTGTCATGATTCTGTCTTCCACAGCAACTTTAGAGGCTCTCTTCAGTTGTTCCCTACATCCCTACTACCTAGATGACATGTTTATTACTCTTTTTGTTCAGTACTCAGGCTACCTATGACTTGAAGGTAGGATAGATATGCACCTTAGAAATGCATAAGTTTTTGTAAGCAGCAGCTTTCTTCATCAGATGCTATGAAGGCACTGCAGGAAGCAGAACAGCTAAACAGAAAGCAGAGATTAGAATTCATCTTGGAGGTCACTCAAATAGCAGTGAAAATAGAGACTAAAGCCATATCCACACAAGCAAAGCATGTGTTCACAGCAGCACAAACAGCAGCAGCAAAAATTTGTGCCAGTGTGCTGCATTGCATGCCCCTGCCTGTGTGCTTTGCAATGGGACACATTGTCCTACTGCTCCATCTGCTGCAGTGGGGGCTGGCTGGGGCACAGGGTGCATCAGCATGGGGCTAGCTGGCAGGCAGCCCCCATGCTGAAGCACCCTGTGCCCCAGCCGGCTGGGGAGCAGCAGGTAGAAACAGGGGAGCAAGCATCCTTGGGCTGCCTGATCCCCCATCTCTGCGTGCTACAGCCGGCCTGACACCCTGAGCTCCAGCCAGCCACTCCCCAGCTGGCTGGGGCACAGTGTACCTCAAGGCAGGGGAGCAAGCAGCCCTGGGTTGGCTGCTCCCCATGCCTTGAGGTACACTACACCCCAGCCAGCTGCTCCGTGACTAGCTGGGGCACGGTGTGCCTCAGCACAGGGACTCCGCATGCCTCAGTGTGGGAGCTCCACAGCGCAGCTCACATGCTAAGGCATGTGGCAACAGGGAAGCATCCAGCCCAGGGCTGCCTGCTCCCCAATCTTGAGGTACAGCATACCCCCGAGCAGGGGCACCACAGTGCATTTGTTTAGGCGCATGCCACTTTGTCTTCATATTTGCCCCAGCACATGCCACATTGGCATGCTTTGCAGTACGTTTTTCTTTAGGGGTTTTTTGGGGGGTTTTTTTGCTACCAGAAAATCCCGGTAGCAAATTTTGTCCTGGTGCTGCTAATCTGTATTGCCACACATGTTTTAATGTGCAACGTATATGGTTTGTGGTGTCACAAGTCTGGATCTGGCCTAACAGGTCGTCACAGACATGGTGAGTTATAGGCTTAAGCTATCTGCTTTAGATAGTTCCATCTACCAAAACTGACTCAGCTACAAAAATCAAAATTAGGAAGACTAATTTGAAATATTAGACATTTCAATTTAAAAATAAAACAAACAAAAAACTAAAATCTCTGTGTTCTAACCAGCTACAAGGCTGATCAAAATTTCATTTCTAATTTTGAATTACATTTTTCATTGCAATTCAAAAAAGTAGAATGAAGCTTTCAGTATTTTTTTGTGGTGAAAATCCCATCATGTTTTCCAGCCATTTTTACCAGTAACAGAAATATTTAAAAACCTTATATGACTTTTTAAGTGGGTTTCTCTTTAAAAATATTAGGGTGTGGATTAAAGGTTAGGTACTTCATAATATTATCAAATTTGTTCAGTAGTTCATTCTCATTTTCCACATTGATCCTCATTATGATGGATATTTTTGCAACATCCAAACCAAAGGAAAAGGTTGTTATTTTGAGTTTTTCATCAGCACTTTGATACACACTAGCATAATTCCATTTAAAAAAACAACCAAAAAACCCAATACCAATATAAAAGCATGACATCACATGTTCAAATAGCCACAGTTATTTTAGGCATTGAATCAGCAGAATGATAAATCATCAGTAAAGGTAGAAGAGTTATGGGGTATATTTATTAGTCTGATCCATAAATTATATTTAAACTGTGTCAGCAAAAATGTATGCACTTCAAAATTGATGTTTACTCCCAGGCAATAAAAGAGATCTCTGTTTCACAAGTCTGACATCACTGGAGAGCAAGACTAGTTAAAGCAGCTCTGATGACATCAGAACACTGAAATATAACTTTATCCAGGTTCCAAAAAATTCCAAAACCAAAGGGTAGGAAACTAAATAAATTTTCTGCCCTGGAAGGTGATACTGTGTGTGCTGGTATTTTGAATATTTGGTAGTTCTTTAGCCACAATCACCTTAGATCTATCTAGTGGAGGAAAAGGGAAGTGGTTGTGAATATTTTGACAGAATGGGGAGCTCGATCAAGTTTGGCACTGAGCAGCTTAATCTTCTCCTGTAATCAGTGGGAACTGAAATGACTCAATGTCTTCCAAATAGGTTCTTTTGGCATTTTCCTTTCCTGTAAAGATAGCTTTTATAGCTTCAAAAAAATGGCCATGGGGAATTTTCTTTCCGTGACTACAGTTCATAAAAACTTTAAGCGCCAAAAAAAAAAAAAAACCCCACAAACCACCAAATAACATTTGCTTTTAACAACTCATCTAAGTAATCTACATTGTTGAAAGAAACAGTGCTAATATAGACAATAAATTTAGGGGGGGGGGGGGGAAAGAATGGTTTTACTGAGGTTTTAAGTATGCAATACATTGCTCAGGAAAGCCATGATAAGAAAACAGTGACATTTTGACATGCAGGCCTTTCACGTTTCATTCTCATTATTACCATATTCTCACTAGCTGCCATGATGACTGTATAGACGGGTCATTCATTTGCATGGTATGCTCTGATTTATAAATGTAGAACATTTGAGGGTCAGACTCGATGATCTATTGAGGTCCCTTCTGACCCTAACATCTATGAAACATACTCAACACGGAGAAATGTAGGGCTGAGTATGCAAAAACATGCATGTGCACCCACGCAGAAAACAAACACACAAAAAAATCATAAACAGGAATGGGGCTAAAAATGTCCTCTAAGAGATGTATCAACGGGTATATTAAGCCACTACGTTCTTCTGTCTTCATCTGGAGGGATACCATAAAAACATCTGAAAATTCATGGACTACTCTTTTATATACACCCTCGATTCACTCAATCCTTTCTTTTTCCATTTGACACCGAGCGCAGACTTCTTAGTCATCTGAGCAAGTTTACATTTTTTCCTCAGTTATTTCTAACAAACCACAGCAGTTCCATGGCAAGGAGATGAAAGGTTGAGCAAGATTCTCAAGGCTCGAACATAAAGCCCCTAACAAGGCACAGCTGATCTACAGACAGACAGACAGACAAAGAGATCAACCATGTGTTGAAAATAAACCATTTCAATAAATTCTATAAGCTTGAAGGACATGGGGACTAGCATGCTGACAAGGCTTTAAAAAAGTGAGAGTGCCGCTGTCATCTCACTCACTCGCCCATTTTTAGTCCAGTGTTACAAGTATATAGTTTATACATTCACAGTCTCATTACCATAAGTCATTCTCACCATCTTCACCTGACATGACTGGTTTCAAAACCATTTGTTCATGTCAGATGTGCAACTGTATCTCAGTAAGCCAAAGCCGTTTCTATAAAATAGCCACCCTAATAAAAGTGAATAAATGCGTATTAAACATATACAAACTTAGTTAATAAATATCTCCACTTTTACACTGCTTCATAATTAAGTCTGTCAGACCACTTTACTAACAGTTATTAATTTAATACCCTTTAGAGGTAGCAAATAGGCACAGAGAACAATGTAATTTGCCTAAAAACATCTAGCAAGACAGAAGCTAGACTAGAACCCAAGGACATTTTTACACGTACTCCACGGGTAATGGGGGGGAGGGGGCACTTTAATTAGAGCAGCTCCAAGAGCCACTCTAATTAAAGTACTTGCAGCATTTCATGTATCAGCATCCCCATGCTTCAAAATGGTGGTGGGGGCACTTGAACTAAAGCTCATTGAACGAGTTTTAATGAAAGTGCCCTGCCACCATTTTGAAGTGCAGAGATGCTGATACATGAGACAGAGCACACTGCAGCGGACTTGATTAATTAGCAACTCCAGCAGACTCAATTAATCAAGTCTGCCCCAACACACTGCAATTACAGCACATCGAAGGAGCCTCTCTGCATGTCTACAGGCACCCCAGGAGTCCTGAGTCCATTCTGTTCTAACTATAGCATGCAAGTCCCCTTCCTCTGTAACTTGAAGTGTTTTACTGTTTACCTGTCTAGAAATAAAATAGCACACATCAGCTTAATATCCTGGGGGCTGAAATGCTTTAGCTTAACTAAACTGAATGGGTATTGAAGTAAAATCTGATATTTAACAGTATGCAGGAATTCAGATTAGATGACCTAATAGTCTTTTCTGGCCTTAAATGCTACAAATGTATACCCTGCATCTCCTCATTGATAACTTTTAACTCTAGTACCTCTATCATCTGCCAAAACCAATCACAATATAAGGAAAAGAAAAACAGGCTTCAGTCCACATAAATGGCGATGTTTACACACAAAATATACATGGGCAAATAGACAGACCATCAAGAACTCCTATGTTTTATAAACCATAGTACAAATTTCAAAGCATTATAAACACGGGAATTGTTAGATGATCAAAGAACCCTCTGAAGTGTGATGTATCCTGTAAGTAGCCTCTACAATGCCACTTTAAAAAAAAATTGATATACACACACATTTCCCATTACGTCTCACAAATATTACAATCTTCCATTATAAGAAGTGCAGGATCCTGATGTCTTCGGTTACACAGGAAAAACTACTGCAAGAACATCAAGCACAGTGTAAATCTAGGCTCAGTGTCTCAGAACATAAGAAAGGAACTGAATAATCGGGACAAACTGGACACGTCCAAAGAGTTTTACGCTTCAGATGGAGGAAAGGATGTGTGTAACAAAGGTAATAACACTCACAGCATCTACAGTCTTCCAGCAGCCCACACAGAAAACATTCCAGTTGGTCTAAGCTTTTGTTCATTAACTTTTCCTCTCAGTCTTCTGCAAGCTTCTCGCTGTTGCACACTAAAAATATTCTTTCTGTTTCTGTCTGTATAGCCACTACGTATTTCATCCTATTAGAATTCCATTACATGAGTAATTCTGACGCAGTATCTTCCTGTGTATTATTGGTATGCAGTATTAAAGAATAATGAAATGGCCTTTTTGGGCAACTATATTTGATTTACACCAAGTACTTTCATTTTAAGAGAGCTGTGCATTAAAGAACATCCAGAAAATATCACAATACAAGAGCAGAGGTTAAGGTATATTAATAGAGTCATGCCTTGCTCACACATCTTCCAAGTCATTAGTTTGTAACTCACAATGCAGTAGTTGCTCTTGGGCTTCCATCCCTTTCACAATAATTCAGAAATTTACAATGTGGTATACATTAGGCTTGACAAACCGTGTTTTCTTATTACTGTCTAAGCACAGCATTTTATTTTCTACATTTCTCACATACTACCTCCTTTGGGAAATCAATAGTTCAGCTGTTGCAATACCAGGAGAGGGGATGGGGGGCCTGTGATTGCCTTAATTCAGAGAAAACTCTCAATTCAATCACTATTTCTACTGAGATCAATGAAAAATAAGGTGGTTGTCAAAATGAGTAGGGGCACCTGAATTGGGACCACAGCAAATTTTAGTTAGATTTAAACATCCAAAGAACTATATAGTTGAGCGCTGATTGAGAATATATATTATTTATTAATTATATGCATGAATATTTATTACATTGTTGAATTCCCGTGATGAAAAGTGATTTAAACTGTTCCACCTACAACAAATATATAGTTTAAGAACTAATGACAAGTTAAGACAGTTAATCTAACCCACTGCATTCCTATCCCCATTTTACAGCTGGGGAAACTGACACAGAGGCAGGTGACTCCCTGCTTGCTAGTTCCAAGCATCAAGCAAGCATACATGTGGTGTAAGCATTGAGAGTGAAGTGCACCCAACTCCATGCTGCCACCACACCCACTGATGCTGCCTCCAGCCAGGTTGCAGCCCTGCCAATGAGCCCTGCCTTCAGCATAGAAATCTGAGGGGCCTGTCAGACATAAAAGACAACTTCAAGGAGTAGATCCTCAGCTACTGTGAATGGCCCTAATCCCCATCAACAGAGCTATGATAATTGACACTAATTAAAGATCTTCCTGCAAATGAAGTCATTCATTGGTACTTAGCAACGTTAAGAATCAGGCCCAATGCCTGATTCTTCGGCCGGACAGCACTTTAAAGTCATGGATACACATAACACTTAAAATGACTTAAGCCCGAAGCAGACATATATACATATCTGATAACCCTGCTTAAATCTTCCTAGAACACAAAAGTGTACCTGAAAGATCAAGCACTGCTTTGAACTGTTTCACTGTGAACTGGTTCTGTGTTGTGTGGACACCCAGCAGTCTGTGATAGGGGTCTGGTCAGTCCTCCAGGCAGCACACACTGCTTTGCCTCCGCACTCAAACTGCTGCAAACTGACCGCTCTGGTATTTAGCCAGAAATCTTGCCTGCATTTTTTTTCCTTTTGTTGGCACTAGCTAGCGATGAACTCCCTTCCACTACTTGTTCAAACAAAAGCTATCTAACAGCCAGCTGTGTCCTCACTCCCTATTCAACCACAGCCACTGCTCATGTCTGGCAGTCCCCAGGAACCCAAAAGTGGGGGTTCAAGCACCCCACTCCCACCAAGTAAGTCAGGCAAACACACTGCAGGCTTTGGTCATTTGCAGGCTACTGATGTTTATTCAACTCACATTTAAGAAACAAGGGAAAGCTGAAAAAGTGACAGCACCCACAGTTGCACATCACTCACACCCTAAGATTCCCAAAGCATGGGTGCAAGCACTCATCCTCCCACTCACTCACCGTGCGGCATGGATTTCACACAACTGTGAATTAGTTCCCAATTGTTAATAATTGTTAATAATTTTGTCCATTAACCAAATATAGGCCATCTCATAACAAAAACTTTCAGCAGTTACTATGCATCCAGTATTGTTCAAATCAAACATAAAATGTCTGTGAGTGATTCAGCCCAATGACACACTGTCTTGATAGTGCCATTTTGCTCTAACACTTCATCCTGCCTCTGGCTTAAGTTTGGTTAGTGGTGCAGGTACCAAAGTACTTGTAGGACCGTTCACACCACTGTTTATGTGTATGACAGTAAGCATTAATCAAGAGTGAATTTTAAAAGAGCTTATCAAGCTCTCCCTACCAGGAGCTTTCCAGATTTAGAATTTGGGTATATATGGACCAAATCACTGTTATAAATAAAGTGGATGGAAAACCTGAAAAAGATGCAGAGAAAGGGTTTTGAAAGCTCCTTTAATATTTTTTTTCTCAAGTCTCAACATTCAGACAATGTAGTTACATCTACTCCTTAAAGTCATGAGGTCCAGAAACGGATGATGTAAAAGTATGTACAAAGAAGAAAGTGTTTGAGCACTTCCTTGCAAACCAAAAAAAAAAGCAAATAAAATCAAACAATCCCAAAGGGAAGAAGTCCTAGTAAAACAGCAGCATTGTTATTACATTTCTTTGCAACTTTTACAGGCAGGCAAGCAAGGGCAGGAGATTTCTATATTACTAACAGAAGCAAGAGAGAGAGAATGTGGAGACAAAAGGCATTCATAGGCAAGGCCTGGCATCAGAAACATTTGCCAAGATCTCTCTACACCTCTCAAAGTGCTGGACATCCCTCCTACGGTCAGTCCAGATGGCCTAACTGGATATGCTTAGGAGAGTAAATTTCCTCATGCTTTTTAGATCCAAAACCCCTGCCAACAACCTATGAAATTGTCACAGATAAACATTTTTCAACATTGTGCTTTTAAAGTGCCTTTTCTTTCCAGCAATGAAGTGCCTGTGGAACCAGAGCCTGAAACCTCTTTTAGTTCATCCATCCTAACAAGGGGAGCACCAAGAGAGCTTTCAAATATCAGTAACAATGCCCTCATTCTGAGCTGCCTTTTCACCCATTTAAATGCTGCAATGGAGAGAGTAATCAATTGGGAGGTCTAGCTAATGCTGTCCACTGGAGGCTGCAAAGGGTAATGAAACTCCCTCTCCAGGAACTTGAGATTTTCAGAAGCAAAAAAGTCCAAGATCAGTTTTCATTGAATCTGGGTCTCACATTAAATAGAATAATAGTACATTGGATCATCAGGCCAGGCTAGTCCAAAATGAGGGATCAAATTTAACAGAAATCAAGTATCTACTTTATTCTTGTAAGCCAAGTCCCTACATCAAATCTGCTCTGACAGTTGTTATGGATATCCATTGCAAAGACCTCTACCCTCCAACAGTTTAGTTAGCTATTAGAAGGCAAGGACAAATTGATTAAGTGATGATTAAGTTTACAGTCCTTTAGGCATGAAAAGAACTATTTAAAAATCAACCCAGATTTAAAACTTCTGCTAAGCAAAATGTAATTTTCAGTAATGGAAAAATCAGTATGCTTGGAACATACTCTCTGCTTTTAAAATGATTAACACTAGTCCTATAAACCATTTTGCTAAATAACTGCAAAAGACGCTGTGATCAGAGAAGAGACCTTTAATTTTTTTTAATTAAAAAAAAATCTACTTACTTTCCTTATTGTATTATTTTAAAACTAGTAAACAGACTAGTAAAAAAAACACAAACACACATGTGTAAGTGCCAAATTGTTTACAAAAACCAGAAACCTTGAAGCCTAGAAATTTTTAATCAAACCTGCCATTAACCCCCCACCAATATGCTAGAGTTTATAAAAATTTTAAACAAAAGGAAAAAATCTAAGCTCATTTATATAGTGTAATAAGATATAAAAGAATTTTAGTAATTCAGTAACAGGTGACATAATCAAGAAAACACTCATATACGGATGTCTCTCTTCATTATCAGCTATAGAGTAGAATGCCAAAATGATCCTCACAGTTGACTGTGTTAATTGGATTCTGAGAAAATACAGATTAAATGTCGCTTTAGAACAGAAGATTTTCAATCCTCAGTTCAGGCATGTAAGAGCATTCATATTAAGCCCATGAGGACAGATTCTGTTCCACCTATTGCAAATGTAAGTAGACTTAGGCTCCTGAGTGTGATTCTGTTCCACTCTGGTTAAGTCCTTGAAATACTGTTAATAAACAGCAAGGAAGTCCTCCTCCTCCTCCTCTTCGCTACTTTTTGATGACTCAGTCTTATGGGTAAAATGACTTGAACAGGATCACACTTAGGTACCTACTTAGACATCCAATAGGTGGCACAGGATCTAGCCCATGGGGTATGCCAGAGGGAATAAATTTCCCTTTATGATTCCAGGGATTAACACCATAAACTTTAAAATAAAAATATATCAGGGAGGGAAACCATAAATATTTAGAGACACTATTCTCTAAGTGTCTTATAAAGGATATAATAGTGGCATATTAAGTTTGCCTTTGATTTAACTGGCTTTACTTTGCACTATCTGCCTTACAGCTTTTTAGTCATGTACAGACTGGTGCAAGGAAAGCTTTGAAGTGCCCAACTTCCAGTGAAGTTTCTTATTCCTTTCTCTTAAATCTGAAGAAGCTTGTGTGTGATTTACTGTAATTTCAGAACAAGCTCAGAAATACATCCTGACACAAAAGGATGTAATTTCTTTATAAAAAACATGACACACTCAATTAAAATTCGTCTCAGTTTCTTAGGGGGATTCCTTAGGCAATGAGAGTGCATCAAACTCAAAATACCCCACGCATGAATGATGGTACATTCCAATTTAGAGGAGCCAAGACAAAAGATGGAAGTTATAGTTTTGTACGGATGTGTTTCATTTCTTTGCAAACGTTAAATATGGTTCAAATGATTCACAGCTAATTTTATTTTTATAATTGTAATGAAACAGCTGTGACCAGACTCTATTTATGGCATCATAATAAATTTGCACCCCACCTACTAAAATTAGTTTTAAGAATCCAAAGTTCCCATTTGAACATCTGACTGAATAAAAACAGGCAACGCTTCATGCCAAAAACCGGAGGAAATAGATCTAAAATATGCCATTCTCTCACCAGAAATTGTAGGCTCCCAGAATAACATGTGAATTAAAACCGATCTCCAGCTTGTTTGCATCTCTCCTCAGCCTCATTCATAATAAACTCAGTGACAACTGCTCTGATTATTTCTTTTTCTAAAATTATTATTTATTTAAAAGGCAATTTTCAGATCATAAACTAATCTTCAAAAAAAGAAACAGACTGTGGTACAACCAATCTGAAAATGTACTGGATGGAATATTAGTCTCAGCAAGTGCTGATGGCAATTGAAGTCATGAAAGGCTATAGTTTAAGCAAACTTATTTCCCCAGAAGTGAAAATGAGTATTTTGCCATTGTGGACCTCAGAAATATACAAACAAAAATAAGGTCAAAGGTAAATAAAAAACACAAATGTCCTGATCCAAAAGAGTCCATGATCTCTCTTATGTCGACAGACATTTTAACAAAGGAAGTATAAAGTGCTAATTGCAACCAAGGCACTTTTTCTTTTATTTGTGCTGTGGCTCTGCTTATGGCATGATACACCTTTCATTGAAGTTAATGGCAATGTTTACATGAATTCAATCGGACATCATATTGGGCCCTTAGTACACAAACATTATAAAACAAGATTTGCTAAATTAGTAGAACAGAGGAAGAAAGACATGACTACTCACAGTAAATACCTTCTTGTTGACCTAGTAGCAACATTAATGAAATGATGTGCTATTCTGTGTAAGTCAGGATATCAGAATCGTATTCCATAGTGTTGCCAAACCTTTATGAAATATTCTCCACATATTTGTTGCATATATGTTGCTCCTATATGTAAATTATAGCATAAAAATGCATCTCTGTGACACATGAAACAGGACAAAATGTATATTATATCTTATATAATGTGTGTTATGGAATTATAAAAACAAGAGTTTGATGGAAACATTTTTGATTGGTCCCTTATTTTCTGAAAATAATCTAATTTATGAAGGAAAAAACAGGGATTCTTTCTCAAGAAAAATACTGAACTGCTGAAATTGGCAAACCTCCCCCCACCAGCCTCCCCCTCCCCTACTTAAATGAGGAAAGCAAAATATTTGGATTGGCACATGTCACCAGAATGCTTTAGGGAAGTGGAAGTATCCCTCCAATTTCTTCTATAAGTTGGATTTCCCAATTGGACTTTGTCTCCCATGTTATACAAAAACCACAGGGCTCCCATTCTGCATTGCTCCATTTCACCAACCAGGAGAGCCAAGATTTTGAAACATGAGACACTGAAACTACAGTTGCAATAAGATGCTGGAGTGTACATTCCCTAATCAAAACTTTTCATTGTGTGGAAGAAATGTTTCAAATTTAAATTTCACAATGAATCTTTTTCTGTGGGAAAAATATCCAGCCCATCCAAAATACTCCGTTACAAATGCCACAAAAAGCCATAAGGATAGATTTGCCCGACTCTTACACCAGTATACAATGGTAGCACTGGGGAGCAAAACTCAAAGTGTATCTCCTCCCTATCTTCCTTGCATCCAGGCCAGGGAGGGATATACCTATTTTACATATATAATTAAGCCCATCCAGTAGGATATATAAGCTCTCACTTCTATGGGAGATAGGAATATGCTAGGATCCCCATTTTACAGACATGGAACTAAGGCACACACAGAGTGTGGCCCAGATCCACCAGAACAAACAAACAA
This sequence comes from Alligator mississippiensis, assembly GCF_030867095.1. NCBI lineage: Eukaryota > Metazoa > Chordata > Crocodylia > Alligatoridae > Alligator > Alligator mississippiensis. The sequence goes on along the minus strand of NC_081826.1, from coordinate 25,803,469 downwards.
AAGAAAAACATTGGGATTCTGGCACTTAAATAGGGTAATGGCATCTCTACATGCCTGGAGGGATTTGCACAAGCTGGGGAAACCCATGTCAAAGCCAAGAACTGCACAAGTTGTAGACCAAGATCCCAGCAATATGGAGATGCACAACCTCAGCAAGGGCTGTGGAGAAACACGGCTACCGTGTTACCGGGCTGACTCTACAATCCTCAGCAAAGGGGTTGGGTGGTCATACCTGTCCCCCTTCCACCACACCTTTGAGAAACCAGCTACTAAGCAGGATGCAAAAAAGACACTGCACTTCGTCCACTTCCCTGACCTTTGCACAAGCCTGGCAGAATCTGATCCTGTGACTTTAACTTAATTATAAATACAAGACAAACTGCAATATATTGTGTTGAATTTGTCCCTCCAAGGGAAATGCCAGTAGTGACCAATGATGTGGAGCTGATACTTGATGGGGAGGCACAGGTGGGAATGGGAACAATGGCAAACTTAACTATAGTACTGAATTATCCACTAGGTGAATTAATCAGAGTTTACTGTGCGTGTCAGAGAGAGAGAAAGAAACAGAGAGATCTATGTATAGATATGTATATATACACACACACAGAAAATACTGTCGCGCTCTCTCTCAAAATACTATATATATATATATATATATATGTATATATGAGAGGGCAATAGTATTTTCTGTGTGTATGGATACATATATCTAGAGAGAGAGAGAGAGAGAGAGAGAGATTAAATTATATACATACATATATACACATATACATACATACATACATACACACATACATACATACCCACACACACACACATAGGAGGGTGTATAATATATATTAAAACACACACACACAATATCTTATTGTTTAAAAAATATTAATAGATTATAAGGCCACAAGGGACCTCAGAAGATGATCAGGTCCAACCCCCTGCACCAAACAGGAACGGTAACTGGGGGTCAGGTGACCCTAGCTAGGTAACCGTCTAGTTCCTCTTGAAGATTTCCAGGGTAGGTGACTGCACCACCTCTACAGAGAGCTTATTATCATAAAGTTTAAAAAAAATACCTTATACCTAAAAAACCAAACAAACCTGCACTGGGAATCTATAAGACATTCTAAAATATATAAACTAATACTCTAAAATACACCTAGGAAAACATTTTTAAAAATTTAGTAGTTGTAAGATACATTTTAGAAGATATATTTTATATAAGTAAATGAAATATATCAGTTGTAAAGTTCTTCATTAACTCATTTGTGCTACAACAGAGATCTTAAAACCAGGATCATTAGATCACATTGCAGATGTAGATTTCCTGGATGTAGATCGCTACACAAATATTTCTATTGCCATCAGTTTTAAAGTAACAAATGGCTTTCCTAAGTGCCTCATATATTACCCTTTTACTGCTTTTTTGTTTCATCATACATCTGTCCATGCAATAAAACTATTTTCCATGGTCACCGTTCTTACTTTGATGTATTCAAGTCTTAGATATATGCATGGAAAAACAGCAAAATGTGTGCATGCATTGTTTATTCACAAATCTGTTTTTAAATCTGTACCATTCTGAATTCATTCAGATGTATACAGTATCCAAGTTTCTACAAATCAATTAAATTAAAACACAGCCTTCCTTGCCCAATAGATTAAATATTTTATATTACACTATGCTTCTTCAAAAAAACTGGATGTATTATGTCTTTTAATTACCAAAAGTGCATCTCTGAGGGATGTCTGAAATTCGACACAGCAAACAATCCTGTACTTCCAGATGTTGAAGGTATCCTTGTGTAGCTTTTTACTGTTCAGCATCATTCTACTTCAGGCAAAAATAAAATTATGTACAATCCTTGACTGCATTCATCTATGAAATTTAATTTTCCATTGAAAATCTACAAGTTAGCAGCAAATTCTGTCTTTGGACATGAATGTGTGGTTCCTATTGAATTCAATTTGGCAGAATTTAGCCCTTAGTTTCTAAGGGCAATTTCAGCTCCCATTTTACTGGAAATGTACACTCAATGGCTAGACACACATAAACCTAAAAGTGAATCATTATTATATTCTTTTTGGATTCCTAAAACTGATCTGCAGGCTGCAAAGTATATTTAGCAGTTTCCAAATGTAGAAGCACTTGTCATTGAAGTTTTCAGAATTGGTTAGCTTGACCAACATCATTTGTTTTGGTGTTTACACTTGCAGTGCCTAAAGCTGCATTTTGTACAGTTATAATATAATAAATATAATTTTATAATATAATTGTATAATATTTTTATGTATATAATTTTATAATATCACTTTCTCATTAAAAAATAAGGATGTTTTACCTATAATACTATCAAAAAGTACCCCAAGTTAAAATTAAAAAGTAGTAATGCATTTAAGACTACAAAATAAGTTGCTTGCTGATATAAGGCTTGTTGTTATCTAATTAGTCTGATAGAAATCCATGGTACCATTCACATGAGTAAAAGTTCTAGGATCAGGCTCCTTCTGAAAGCAAGCAACAAAAGCAACTAAAATGTACATAGGGAGCGGTGCCTCAGTTGATGTAAATTGTCCTAGCTTCACTGAAGTCAATGTAATTGCAACAAATTAAATACACCGGCTAAGAAACCAACCAAAGTCCTTCCATTGCTCAAACAAATTTAATTTAAAAATAGTGGCATATATAATAAAAGATGGTGATCTGATGAGAAGATACACCGATATGTAATCAGAGACATGTAAGCAAAGTCATTATTCATCATATTCCTTTCATGTCTAATATCTATGTACATATTTTACAAAATAACATAATTTCCATAAAAATCATATTAACTTCAAAATCCCTATTATGTAAATGACAATACTCTCTTATAGGTAAAAATAATGAAACCACGATCCAACCAGGAGCACTCTGTAATCAGGCATGTGAAATATTTTGCTACTTCTCATTGAAGAAATTATATTGATGAGTTAACAATCAAACCAATAAGAAGAAAAGTACAGTTTTTGCATCTCAAGTAAAAAATCAGAATATAAAATTCAACAAATGATATATTATACTAAATATCAATCTATTTCAGCCAATTTTTTCATTATAGAAGGGCAGCTTCTCCTCCCCCCCCCCCCCGCTTTATTATTGATTTAACCAGCCAAATGATGCAGCTCATTTTAAATTAAGAATCATCTTGGTACTCTCTGCTTGAATCATTTTGATATTGATCCTAGCAACTTCAAATATAAACTACTGCTTACTAAATGGCCAGAGGGCTGGTTGCAATGTTTTCACTTTGTTCTGCAAACTGATTCACCTTTTCCTCAAGGTTTATGATGAAACATACATCCACAATATTATTGCAGTCACACCCAAATGATGACTTTACTACTTTAATATACTTCTGTGCCCCAATCATTTTCTTTTCCTTCTTTTCATTTAGCATACGCATCTATGGGTAGGTAAATTAAATATCCCAAAGGTGGAGCTGTCTTTCCATATGATAGTCACTCCCAACACAACTATGTTCAAATTCAGTCCACACAAACCAAAAGCATCTAATTTAAATGGGCAGGTTAAACATCTTTTAAAAGGTTCTTTCTGGTTCTATCTGATCACTCTGCCATGATGAGTAAAGCCAAACATTCAATTTCTTGTGGGTTTGTTCCAGTAGTTGCTAAAAAGAGCCAAGAACATGTTTGTTTCTAAACTGCTTAAAACCTTTAAAAGTTATTTTAACTTTACTTACCACCCATACACCGACAAGGGGATTTTACCATCCTCAGTTACATGCAGGAAACACAAGATTTCAATACTGTTTCCAATCAAGTACTATCTTTTTGACACTTTCCTTGCTGGATGATGATTTCAATTTTCCAGGATGTAGTTATACTAAAAAATTAACCTCCCCCCAACCTCCCCAAACACTGAATTGTGGAAACAGGTGCTTCTAAAAAAAACCTGAAAAAGCTCGGCAGTTCTTTGACCTAACATAGCTATGTGCATTAGTAAGACACAGTGCCTGCTGAGTTTCCCTGAGTTAATTAGAGGACCCGTATGGCAATGAATGGCCTTGACTATAAATACTTCCTGAAAGATCCCTAACAGAGTCAGAGGAAATGGGAAAAAAATGAGATGCAGCTACAGAGAAACTATTTCAGATGTTTCTCCTTCAGACAGCTACTTTTTAAAAGACTGGGGGCTGGGATACTGAGCCCAAGAAATCAGCCAACTAAAGGAAAAGATATACATTATAATGATATGCTTTCTAAATGTAATACAAAATCATCATAAATTTGCTTCTGTGGCTACTACTACTGCTAAAACAAAACAAGATAAAAAACAAACACAAAAAATCCCCCTCAGCCTCAATTTTTTTGCATTGCACTGTCCATTGATGAGGTACATCCGTCATAAGCTGTTCAAGAAACTTTTAAGAACATATTTTGTATATTTTTCCATGCTGGATCCACTTTGTCTCCTGTGAAAATAATCTGCAAGTCTTCTACATGCTTCAGCGGATGCAGGATTTACCTCTAAAGTATGTGGTCTTTCTGCAGCCAACAATCTGATGGTTATCCACAGAAGGGGATGGTTTGGAAAAACAAAAGGGGAGGTATTTTTACCAACTTTTCATAATGACTTTGGCACTTAAACCTTCTGAAACCTCCCTCTGTTCAACAGGAGTCATTCCTTTAGAACAGAAAATATCTGTTCATTCACCAAAGTGAACCTAACGAACACTGTCTACCATACTGTGACTGTAACAAAGATCAGTTAAAAAACTGAAAGAAAACTTTTACTCAAAAGTAGTAATTTTTTTGCTAATTTCACATTTTGAAAATTTCAACCAGATGTATACCTGTTTAGAAAAAAAGGGAAGGGAAACAAACCCCCAAGAATTCATCAAATATTAGGATTCAAAACATATCAATGGCTCTAGCCAATTATATGCAGTTCAGCATGTGAAACATTTGAACTAACATTATCACAGGCTAAATAAAAACCACCACTTCTTAACATAAACTGAGCCTCTTTTGGAATACCACCATTTCTTTTAGTTACACAAATGGTCCAATCCTTCATGTTGCTGAGTACCCTCAGTTCAGTGCAAGAGCTGAGTGTTTAGCATATGATTGGGGCACAAAAAAAGAGTACCTATAACAAATTTTAATACAAATTTTAACACACAGGTTTAATATTACGATCCTAGATCTCCATTTGCTACACTTTGACCCACCAACAATCTCTCTTTATCCTTCTCCAGTCCTACATTTATATGACTAGATGGTAGTGTGTTTGCCACTTCCACAAAAGCACAAGCACACACCGGTCAGTGATACTTTATATATGCATAGGTTAATTATGAAAGCACTGCATTTGGAGTTGCATTACCCTACCCTTTTGCAGCTATCCCAGTGTATGTTATGTGTGCCTGTCTTGGGGAAGGTTGGGCAGGGGGATGTTGCGGGGGGGACGGGGACTCCGTTTTGCAGCATCAAGGAGTAACAAAACAGGGCACTTCATTTAAAATCAGTTTAGCAAAAAGTTCTTGCTGTCCAGAATCAGAGCTGTCAAAGCATTAAACAATGCTGCTTGGCTGAGTGTCCACTGGCTGCCAAAGTACTGCCCCGAAAAGGAACATTTTTGCATCTCAATAGACTTCTCCAGTATCAACAAATCTTTAAACTATAAATTCTGCTTCTCTAAGGATGAAAGGAAATAACAACTACATTGTACCATGCTGAGGTACATTTTTTGTATTCCCACTTACCAAACTTCCCGATACTCTCTAAGACAGCTACTAGAAACATCTTAATAAGAAAAATAAATTAAAGCTATTCAAAAAGTGTAACAAGTCCTTGAGAAAGCTGTGTTTCACATGTATGGCCTAGTAACTTTCTCCTAAGGAAGGTGCATCTGCCATGTATGTGTTTGCACATACACAGATTACAAACTATCATAGTTGTTATACTCAGCTTCTAAAAGGATACAATCTATCTGGTGTTTCAACCACTAAAAAGACAAAGCAATTCTACCTCACTTCCTTCTATGCTGTGTATGGCATGACAAAGATTGGACAGTGACCACTGCATATAGAATGAGAATATATAAACAGTAGGGCTGTGCAAAATTTTGGCAACCGTTTCATTTCAGAAGTGTTTCAGCCCTTTTCAGCACCCAAAACACTGAATCCCAAATGAAACAGAAGGCTCTGAAACATCTGAAACAAAACGAGACCATCCAAAATATTTTGGAAATGTTTCAGATGTTTCGGAGGCAGGCTTCTGGGGAAACAGAAACCAAGAAGACAGAGGGAGAAGGGGGAGGGAAGGGCTGCTCTGATATTGACATCTGTAGCTGCCCAGTGTCTGCGCTCTGTCCCTGAGGTCCCTTCCAATCCCAGTATTCTGGGGGAGGGATGGCAGCTTGCTGTCATCCTGTGTGCAGATCTGGGGGCCCACCCCCCGGGAAGAAGCCCTGTAGCCCTCCTTTTACAGTGCTGGGAGACTGGGGCCGGGGCCTGGGCAGGGCAGCCATGGGGGGCTTCTCCTGCCAGGGCAAAGGCAAGCACAGCCAGAGGAGCCATGGGAGAAGCCCCCATGGCTGCCCTGCCTGGCCCCCACTCCCCTGTCTGGTCCCAGCCTCCCAGCATTTAAAAAAAAAAAAAAGGCCCGCACTCACCACCTGCAGCAGCGGCAATCAGGGTCTCTGAGGGATCATGGCAAAACCCTCCGGCACAGTGTGGGGCAGTGGGGGGCAGCAAGGGTCACCCCTCCCCCAGTTGACACCCGCGCAACAGCTGTCACATTGCACAGGAGCAGCACATCTTGGCAGGGTGCCACGCACTGTCTGGGAGCTGGGGCTGCTCCACCCTTCAGCCACAGCCTGGCACTGCTGATCCCCAGTGGCCCCAGCTCCCAGACAATGCGCAGTGCCCTGCCAAGTCACGCTGCACCCGCACCATGGGGCTGCTGCGACGCAGGGACCAGGCAGGGGGGGTGATCCCCACTGCTGCCCACTGCCCTGCGCTGAATGGGTGGCCTCTGCCACAAGCCCTCAGAGGCCCTGATCACAACTGCTACAGCAGGGGCTTTTTTTTTTTTTTCTTTTTAAGTGCCAGAAGGCTGGGGCTAAGTTTGGAATGGGGGCAGGCAGGGCAGCCGTGGGGACTTCTCCTGTGGCTCCCCCCACCCAGGGAGAGGCAGGCACAGCCAAAGAAGCCGCAGGAGAACCTGCAGCTTCCTGGCTGTGCCTGCTTCTCCCTGGCCTATCCGAATCTCCAGACTGGTGCCGAAACAGCGTCAAAACTCCAAAACAGATTTGGCCAAATTGAAACAGAACAGTGCTCTGAAACATTGAAACAAATCACTGTCCTCTGAAACAGCCAAATCCAAAACTAAAATGAAACATAGCCATTTCGCACAGCACTAATAAACAGCTGATAACCATGAAAGGTTCTGCAGATGCTTTTTTAACTTAAAAGCTTACAGATGCTAAATAAATCTGACAACATAATTTGCCATATGTAAAATTCCTTCCCAGGAATTACCCCATAAATAAAAGATTTTGTATTTTATCCATACATGTGTGCGCACATACACACTTCTTTTGCCAATTAAATCGATCAAAATCCAACCCTGAGTTCCATGCAATATCATTCAAAACAGAGCAGCCAGAGGTTTGAGTAGTGAAGTAAAAGTTCAGATCCTAGTATTGCCATTGGCTTGCAATTTGATCTTGGGCAGACCACTAAACTCTGTCACCAAATGACATGTAGTGGCCTTAATAGCCAGCATTTTGAAAAAAGAACTAGTGATATGACTGCCAAAATAGGTATCAGCGGGAAGCTTTGGTTAGGGATCTCTTACGTCATATGGACGCTTACCATCTCCTCCACCTAGGTGGGCAATAAAACAAAGTGTATGTAAGCAATAAAAGATATTTGTGGGTACAATTAGTGACAAATTTCGGAAATGGAAGAATAGCAAAATTAGTCTAAAGAACTTCTAACTTTGTGTTGGTCAACTGAGGTTCTCTTTCTGATAAATGCCAACCACAAAGATTCCACTGGATGATCTCCTGATCCCATTCAAGTCAACAGGAGTTTGGCTCTATACACGTCATTCATAACTCTGCACACAGTGCAGCTAAAATCAAGAGTTAAATATGGAGTTAAATCAAGCTAAATCAAGAGTTAAATACGGAGTTCAGTGCTAGGAGCCTCTTCCATTAATCCAGTGGGCATCTGAGTCAGAATTAATACTAAGCTTCCACATTCTATTATTCCCCACTTGTAACGATAACCTCAAAAAATGAAGGCTGAAGTCTAAATATTTTCCTCTTCCCTCAATAGTGATGAAACATACATGATAAATGGATTCTGTTCAGCATACACTTACTAAGTATAAAAAGATGATTAATTGACTTAAGCAATCTTCAAAGAAAAAAAAATAGAGGCAGGAAAATAAAAGGAAATGGGGACTGAGGGGACTAAGGGAAAAACACAACTGAACAAGTTCTAGGTATGCTGATTCCAACAACCTTAATCAGAGTTAAGTTATATTAGTGACTTTCAGTAAAGACCTTTCAAAATTTATTTGAACTCGTTGTACAGAAAGGTATAGAAAGTGCCTACCATGTATCTCCCTTTTTCTCCAATAGCAAATGGTCAGTTAAACAGAAAAAATAAAACAGAATTACACTAAGATTTGAGGACTGAGCTTCTAAAGTGTCTGACCATTCACAGAACTGACTCCATGCATTACCAAATTATTTAGCCATTTAATTTTAACTGACAATTAGGTTTAGATGCCACTGAAAAAAGCATGAACTTTAGCCCCAACTGGGTAGCATCCCAAGGTAAAGATGGTCTTTATGAAGAGAGCCAACAAAAAAATCTATGCATTACAAAGCATCATTAAGTAGGATTTCAGGCTGTGCACAGGGTGAATTTTACTTCAAGTTGGGCCTTTTTTTTTTTTTTTTTTTTTAATAATGACAAGTGGAAGAGGAAAAAACATTAATATTAAGTGTCCACGGACAATTGTCCCATGCCAAAGGATATAAACAGAAAGACTTTTATGGCTGGGGACTTTGACTGGAAAGTACCAATGCTCCTGCTGAGCTTGAAACACAGAGGCCATGTCCAGATGAGCATGGCCGTCGGTATGTGATGCTGCCAACATATCTGCAGTGCCACATACCACATGTACAGCTGTTCTCCGGGCTGCAAAGGAGCAGCGCAGGGGGGAGGGTTACCCCATGGAAATCCAGGGGTCAAAAAAAAAAAAAAAAAAATCTGTGCAAAACGAAGAGTGGAGCAATACGTACGGTGGCAGCGCATGCCACTCAAAACTAGAGCCTGGCTGGCTGAAGCCACGGTCTGGTTGCCAGCCAGACTCTGAGTAGCAGGATCATTCCAAACAAGGTGTGCTGCTGCTAGTTGTCCCCAGGGAACCAAATATCAATGGTCATGTGGACATGGCCAAAGGTTACTGGCTAGAGGAATGGTCATGTGGACATGGCCAAAGGTTACTGGCTAGAGGGTCTTCCCCTCTGTTCAGGGCCAGACCAATCATTATATTTGGGGTCAGGAAGGAAATTTACCCCATGGTCAAACTGATGCAGATGAGGGGATGGGGGGGAAAGTGTTGCTTTCTTCTGTAGTGGAAGGAATAGCCCCCTTCCTTCCTTAGGTGTCTCAAACATTTTAACACTCCTTGTAGCAGCAGGACATTGGCCACTGCTGTCCCCATGCCTTACCTGTGGCAGGTTATGGTGTTATCCCTTGTAGTTGTGTCAGGGTCAACTATGTAGTTTTACTAATAGTTAGACAATGGATTTGTGTTGGATGGTTTGGATGGGAATGATCATCCTCTAGCAGGAGTTGGACTAGATGTGCTCTGAAGGTCCCATCCAGCCCTACTTTTGTATGATTCTATACCATAACTACTATTCAAACAAGTACAATGACACCAGCAATCATTCACAGCTTATGAAACACAAGAATTTGGTTGCATAAAGCATTTAACTTAGAAACATATGATTTTAGTAATTAGAACAAATAACAAGTTTTAATCACTGCTGATTAGTTCAAGAACATTTCAGAACATTTTTATAAATACATAAATATCTAAACATAAAATCAGAGTAGGCCATAAAAGTGCGCATCTACCCTTTGTACTCATCTGACGTATTGTACACTCAGATGCATGTTGGGTACAGTGGTGATAAATGTCCTTAAAACAGAATTAGAAATGCAGCTAATCCTCATTTCCATTTTCATTATTGGCTGAGATTGCATACAGACTGTCAGCTACCGTAGCAACTTTCTAAGAGATCAGATGGGAATCATCATCTAGCGAAAACAGAGTTAACCTAAACATAATGACAACATTTTCCCCCCAACACTCTTGTTCTCAAAATCTGAATTTTCTGAACCTCAAACTTCTTCCCAATGGAAAGTACATACCTTGAGTGAGACAGGAAAAGCCCATTAAATGCAATTTAGTGCAAGATTTCAGAGACAGAAACACTATAGTTTTGTTTTTGAGGGAGACAAGGTAGGAATATTCGGCAAGATGCATAATTTCTCTTTCACAACTCCTTAATTCCCTTTTTAATTATGCTTCCAAGGCAACCAAAGTGACAAAATGTGTATGGAATTATGTTCTTCTAAAAAAAAATTCTAAACAAAGAAATATTCATATTTGAGTTGCTTTTCACATTCTTAGCCATTTAATACTGTGAAATCTTACTTATATATGAACAGTCATACCACCTCACAATGTAACTGATGATTAGTTGTGTTAATACAACAGGTATGTAGCCTTCTAGGATTCTAAACCTTCCTTTTCCAAATATATCAATCGTCACCTTGCATAAATCAGCAGGAATGATCAACCAAAATTTAATCAGATCTAATAGCAAAGGTGAAAACAATTGCTTACTAATACTACGTCTACTTTGTTGCTTTATATAAACACTTGGGAACATTTACCTGACATTTTAGTTTTACAAATTTCACTCTTTGATGGGTCTTCATAATTTTCCTCTTCACCTTGGCCAACCATTCAAAAATTGGAGAAATGAATTGCATACACATTATAAAGTAAACACAACATACATGCAGTCAGGATAAAAAAGAAAACCTTACCCTTAACAAGGACTGGGATTCATCCTTTGCCTTGTTATCACCTGATCCAGGATACTGCTGAGTGAGTGGTCCAGATTTCTCTCCACCTCCTGCTGGCACCCCCTGCAGGAATCCCTTGGGCTCAACAGCCAAGCCATACATGGGCCGCGCAATGTGGGCAGCTTCTACGTTTGGACTATTCCTTAAAGGCTTTGGCTGCTCTTGGCCAATGGACACTGGAGTCAGTAGGCCTAAGCTTGCTTGTGTATATGATGGGCTACCTCTCAAAATGTCTGTTCCTCTCCAAGTCACACTGCGAAGATCATCATTGGAGCTGTCAGTCCAACCTTTTTCCTTAAGCACTTCCTTATCTTCTAGCTTTTCCCTCTTCACTAGACTGTCAGAAATGGGCTCCCCCATTTTGGGGTCTGGATTGATCAGACTGTAGACCTTTAGGTCAATTTTTGGCTCTTCCTTGATAGCCAAAATGCCATGACTGTCCTCCCCATTGGCTGTAGTGATGTCCATCTCCTGACAATGCACAGTGTTGAAGTGCTCTAGAAGTGACTGAGTGTCAACAGCTGTAAAGCTGCACTGACGGCATTTGTAACAGTTATGCACTCTCCTGAAAGAAAATAAAGAGTGATTTAAAATTAGAATCCCCTCACCTTCCCCTATCCTGTGAATTCTCACAAATACGTGATAATAAGTATGAAACAAAACACTTCCCAAACCAGAAATGAAATTATCTGGTTTGTTCAATTCTAAATAAAGAATGTGGGTTTATTTATGTTGTATCAGGGATAACACAATAATTAAACCAGTTGTGAAATACCAGAACAACTGGTTTGTTAACTCTGTTATTTCTGACCCACTTAAGTACACTTGGACACAACCCCATTGTTCTGAACTCTACCTAAATTTCATTGCAGATTTCAAATGACTTTTCAATTTGAATCAGTATACTTTTTACTTCTATGACACAGACACTAAGGTTAGATATTTTGCAACAAAAAACAAAACACCTGAGAGGACATATTTCTCAATGACATCTAATGAAAAGCCTTTTTGTATAGTGTGACACTGTATTTAAAAAGTTCCTGCTAAATTGTTTTAAAGAAATCCTTTGCCTGTTGTCAATTTTAATTTAACCATAAAGAGGAGTTGAACTAGTGTTCTGGTTAACTTATAACTAAAGATACGTCAAAAGATAAGATTTCTTTAAATGAGCGACTATTCTTTTGAGTTCTTTATGGAAATTCTTGATACCATTTTGAAATGAGACCATTAAGAGAAAAAAAAAAAGTTCATTGTGTAGTTATATCTTGCTTTCTACTATCAAATACAGAAACTCTGGTGGAGAATGAGAAGTTTTCAAATAGAGAGGTAGAGAAGTCATATAACATGTAAACTCTGATATAGCCCACTACAAGGTGAAGAATACAGTGGAACAATATACCCTCCTGCTTTCAGTTTAAAATTCTATGCAAAGTATTATATTATAAATTTATATAAAGCATATGTTACTACATTAGAACAATATGCTACCCATTTACTATACATACCATAGGAATAGAATGCTTTGTCATATGCTATGCAACATTATTATTAATAATTATTCATTTTATAGAAGTGTCTAGAGTCTACAGTCAGGCTTGTGGCTGCACTGTGCTAGGCAAGGTACCAACACAAAGTAAAAGACAGTCCCTGCCCTTAATCAAAATGCATATAAATCTGTAAATCCTTCTCCCTACAGATACACTCACACATCCACACCCTATGCATACAGACTCACAGTAGAGACTCTAGCCAAGTTCAAAAACTGAGACCTTGACTATCCACACAGGACAAAACTTGTATGAGAAATCTGTTATTGGCATGACAACTCTAGTTGTTAGAAATTAAGTCTTCTGAGGCCAAAACGTGGTCCCAGTGAAGTCAATGGCAAAACTCCCATTGACTTCAATAAGAGCATGATTTGGCTTGTAGCGCATCTGCAGAGCTGGAATGGTAGACACAATGTCCCTTTATTTAAGCATGATACTTCAGAAAAGCTAAATTGCCAAACTTAAAAAAAAATCTTGTCTATTTCCTTTTCTTGAAAAAACAATCCATATGTTATTTACATTGTCTGATTTTCATACAATTGTGCCGGCCTGCAGACATGAGTGTGTGTGTTTGAGTATCAAGATCTCCAACTCTTACGTAATATAATTTTTCTCTTTGTCATTTTCAGTGTTTTATATACATCTGAAAAGACTAGATGGGCTCCTTCAACCACCAACCCTCCCCGCCCAGTAAAATTATCAGTCATTTAGCTATGTTGAAAAGGAGTCTGGTGGTGGGACAGAAAACAGAGAGTTAAAATCTTTTTCTGTGTTATTTTCCCATTCTAAAATAGCTCTTCTTTAAAAACTTCTCTGAGTGATGCAAATATACATTCTCTTATAACTCACTTCTTTTTTGAACCAAGCTTAATTTTCTTCTGAACCAAAAAAGAGAGAATGCACTCTGATCAAATCTATCTAACAAATACAAACAAACCAAGTTATAAAAAAGGTCAGCCACATAAAGGTGGGATATCTTTGGAGAAGGCCAAGTTAGACAGGGGTTAGTTATTGAAAAAGCCAAATTAAATAATATGCTATTAGGGGCTAACAGCCCAACCCCAATGTACTCCCTCTGTGAAAATATATCATGCCTTTGGGAGGCTACTTAGCCTTGAGTATCTGTTGTTTAATTTGGCCATTCTAAATAGCTCACCCCCTTTTCTAACTTTGCTCCTTTCTACAGACATAGCACCTTCAGACAGCTGATCTTTTTCTGACCAACATGGCTCTTCATGTGTTCACTAAGTTTTTTTTCTTTTTTTTTCTCTTTTTTTCTTTCTAAATCAAGAATGATATACCTGACCATTATGATCATACGAATAAAGGTACAATGCAGAGGCATCCAGCCAGAAATTTTTACCGTATATCATATCCCAGTAGACCTGCTTTTATTACTTCAACTAATTCTTTTAGACAGAATTTTGCTTATCCACCAAAAATTACATAGATTCCTTAATTTTCCAGTGCAATTTTTATAAGAAAGCTTGCCTGTCAGAAGAGATTACTGCTGATTCAGACAAGTACAAGAATGAGATATGGCCTGAAAGGGCCTATCGTTTTTCGATTTCACATTTAAAAATAAATAAATACATCTCTGATGCCAATCTATGAAACTGGATACCTCAACTATATAACACTGGCCAGTCTTACTGATATTTGTCAATAGCACAGTGAGCAAAACAAGACTTGGAATTTCTCAACATAGGCCACAGAGCTGAAATTAAATTGCTGACATTCCCCAACCTAATTCGGACAAGGAAAAAAATAAAAATCATATGCCTGAAATATTTTAATCAGAATACAAATTCATCAAATGCAAAAAAACCCCTCAAGACAGGAATCGTGTCAGATTTTTCACGCTAACAGGGATCCAAGAATTTTTTTTTAAAATGAGCAATTTGAAGTCTACCCCTTCTTCCTAAAAGGCTAGGCCTCTATGAAGGCTTGTGCAGTGACTCCTAAAAGACTGAACAAAACAAAACAAATCTTAAAAGCAAGTCACTTAGCACATTATATTAAACATGTTCAGTATGCACTATGTTGCTATAACCAACTAGGTGGCTGTTGTATCATCTGAAGCTGTAATTTTAGCTCATAAAACACAGAATACTAGGACATGTGTTGATCAAATCATGAGAGATCACCAAAGAAAAGCCAGATGTAAAAAAAAGTAGTGTAAATGTAAAAGCGTGTAGTATTTTTCCCTCTAGGGTCTTCCTCAAGCACTGCTCTAGTCAAGGGAGTTTTTCTACTGGGTTGACTAGTAGCTTGATAATTCAAGCTTTAAATTCAGCATGATAAATAGGCATTATCATACTATTTTTATTGCAATGTAAATCTAAGGTTCTGGTCATTTGGGAATATTAAAATATATAGAATAAGGGTCCACCAGTTCTAGTAAAAACTCTTGCTAAATAGTTACATTCTGCCTACCAAACAGATTCTTCTCATTATTTCTTGGTATTACAGTGGCTGCTTGCATTAGTTACTGTACCAACACAGAGGTTGATGTAAGGTGCTGTCCTGAGGATCTCTCTACCAAAATCATTGCAGATGAAAATTTGGGGAAAAGGTGCAACACACAGGAAAAGTGTCCTGGATGAGGGCATAAGCAGGTCATAGGTTTTGTTAAAAACATAATGACAAGTATACAAATTATTTGCTTAATTTATCTTCAGTTTAGGATACGGTTTATTTTCTGGGATAGTATAAAGGTCATGAAGGGGGTAAAGGAAGACACCATTAGAGTAAGAGAAAACAGCAGCTACAGGAAGAAGGACAATTAAGGGGAGAGATATAGAAGAGAGAAGGAAGATAAGCAAATGGAATGAGGCTGAAAGTGCAAGAGTAGTGGACTAACGTGGAAACAGCAACCACTGACAACAAAGTGAATAAGAAAAAAAACCAGATATGGAGACCCTAGATTTCAGGAGTTGAGTGGATTAAAGCACATGGCAATTGAAAGGACTCTTCTGCCTACTGCTACTAATCCCTAAATAATAGGCAGGTAAAATATCAGTTTGTTTCGGGCTGGTCACACGGAGAAGAAAGGGTTCTGGGAGGCCTCATTTTATTTTCTCCCCCTTAGCTGCAGCAAATGCTGGTTACTTTGGAGCTAAGTCCCAAGGGAGTGGAATTTCTAGCATCTGTACATGTCTTTGTCCTCCTGCTGGCTGTGGTCGCTCTTCCCCCACGTGAAAGGAGTAGAGGTAGCCAGTCCACTGTCCCAAATACATCTCTCTAGATTCAAAAGATACGAGGGCCTAAAAGTGCCTGTACTCACAGCAGCAGCTGGCCATGGTATATAGTATTCTTCATTTTATTTTATATAGTATTCTTCATTTCCTCTTCCATCGTGCTGGGTAGTGTTAAATGCTCGGCTGGATAGTTTGTCAATCTGACCTCAAGGGCAGCTGCATTTCAACAAAGTGAATCTTCCTATTTACTGTAGTCATAACATTTAAAGTCAGATGCCCAGCTGCATGTATAAATGGATGCATCTACACATTCATTAATGCACCATAGTTACTGCATATTAAATTTAGTACTTGTATAACCAAGTACTAAACTAATGCACAGTAACAGGCATTACTGGGCAGTAGCACTGGCACATACCTTTTTAGTGACGCTAACTGCGCAATAGCCTAGTAATACTGCACAGTAGCATATTAGCACTGTTTATGCTGTGATGCAGTACTGCACAGTATTATTAGGCTACTACGCAGTTAGCATCTTGTGTAGACATGCTGTGTACCTGATTTGTATCCACAATTGCCACAACTGCATACAAAAAACAAGCTGCTCCCCCCCCACAACGCCATTTCTAGCAAAAAGACTAATTATAACTTGATGGTGATCTGCATGTGTGAAAAAACAATTTACTGTTGCAACTGTGTTAACTGCAAGCATGCATTTAGCACAGTTTTACACTCCCCCCTATCTCCCCCAACCCCGACTACATGCATACTTTTTTGAAAATCAGGCACTTTTTTGCTTGTAAAAATGTTTTAATGTTTTGAATGGCAATGGTATAAAAGTTAATTTTTACATTATCAACAGAATATTTCTGTTCATTGGAAAATATGATTCTGCTTCCAATACAAAAAAGGTTTTGTCTCTTTTGGAGCAAGAAGTGATGCCCTCCCCCCCAAGTCTTTTCTTTCTGTGGTTGTTGTTTATGATGTAAAGATTTATCCTACGGTTCTTCTAAAGAGGATTGTCCCATTTTTCAGCATATTATTGCTGCTGTTAGATCCTAGAAAGACTGATCAAATATTTTGTGTTAAAACATTTCTTGACAGCAAATGACCTTTCAGTTAAATGGAAATGCTCATGGTGGGGGGAGTCTAGTTTCAACAAGAAATAGAAAACTGTCTTCAGTTTTCTGGCAAAGAACTCTGTAAAAAAAAAAAAAAAATTCAGCTGCCAAAATAAAATAAATTTATTCTTCAGGTTTTGGAGTTTTTAACATATACTTATAAAATATTTGTGAAAACAAAACCAAAAAAAATTTGTTTTCCTCTAATTTTTTTCTTTTGTGAGGAAAATAATTTCAGCAGCATATCAAAGCTCCCTAGAATCTTAAATATTTTTCTAATCTGACTTCATATATAAATATATGATAATAATATCAAATATAAATAACACTGAACCCATATGAAATATACTCTTGTTCTTAAATTCTGAATGAAAGCAAAAGAAACCTACTGACTCTTCAGGAGGAGAATGGAGAATAATCAGCAGTTAACTAACTAGGAAATGTAGGACATTGAGCCTTTGGGGGATTTGTTTGTGAAAGCACATTCTAGGCACATCTGAACACAAAGAAACTGAAATGCAATAGATTCATTAACTTAAATTTAACTAAACAGCCTTCAGATCATGTCAAGGAAAAATTGAGTGGGGATTAATCTCAAATACATATTTCTGTAGGCAAACCACTTGAAAAGTAATGGCTCTTGCAAATTCAAATGTTGTTAGTAACAAAGGGCAGCAGAGGCAGGCCTGCACTGCAGATGGATAAGACTGGAGAGCAGCGATACAGAGATAATATTTTAGGCAAACAGACAAAAATGAAATTACAGCTATACAGCCAGAATAATGCGGAGGAATAACTGGATAGCCTGTTTGTGTGGCTGACGCTGAAGTTAAAAAGATATGCATACAAAGTAAACAAAGATGCAACCATGTGGGCAGGACTGAAGCAGGCCTACAGCATTCAGCATACAGCAAGGGTAAATTAAATATGGAGTCTAAAAAACACCATTTCTGCCTATACAATGCCTAATTACATGTTTATAGTTAGACTTTGTTCAGCTCCTTCATATATAAATTGGCAACAGCCATTTTTGTTGCATTTTCTCCTTGCAGTGGCGGAACTAAAAGTAAACTCTTTCATATCTATAAATACACAACGTGTAGGGAAATGCATGATGTTGTGGCATAAAGGCTTTAGTAGGATACATTTAATGAAGCCACAAAGAAGGTCAGCCAAGATGAATGCTGATAAGCCTTTATTATCATGCCATCATGCTTTCTTATATATGCTACATAATTCATAGATCCTATTATTTTACAGAAGTTATAGAACACTTTTTTATTATTAGAGCTATTTTTGTACCTTTCCTTCATAGAGATGGATCTAACTGTATGACACTCAGCTGTAGAAAGCAAATATACATGACTGATAAAGTTAAAACTTCCCTAGAACTGAATTACTGAAGATAGAAATGTAAGCAATATACCATTATACAGGTAAATATTTCCATTTGCTTTTAGCCTGATAGATCAAAAGATATAACATAATATTAATGTATATGAAAAAGCCGTTTTTGATTAATTTAGTAGAATTTTCTATATACAACAATCATAATTTTTCCATCAGAGTTAAACTGAAGAAGTATGACTCCATAGGAAGGGGAAAAATAACACCAGTACACATTTAAAAGAGGACCATGTAAAAAATCAGGAAGGATGTATGGGGAGGAGGTTCAGGGGGTTACAGAGCTTTTATTTCTTTTTAAATTATATAACATCTACAGGGTATAGGATCATGTGATGTACCAAAAGGTTTAAAAAATTCTCTATAAACTTTTCCAAAAAGGACACTAGTTTTGGCACCCCAGTCACCTAGACATCTAGAGTATCTATACACATGCTCCAGAGTAGAGGGGGAGGCATTTTAAACTAGAGCAGTTCTGAGAGCCACTGTAATTAAAGCACCCACCGCATCACTTGTATTCAGCAGCCCATGTGGCAGCAGGGGCAGTTTAACTAAAGCTTGTCAAAAAAGTTTTGTTAAAGCGCCCCTGCCGCCATTCTGAAACATAGGCACACTGAATACATGATGTGGAGGCTGCTGGAGCATGCTAATTAGCACGCTCTAGCAAACTCAATGAATCAAGTGTGCTCCAACACATGCTAATTTGCATGCATTGGAGCAGACAGCCGTCACATGTATAGGTGACCCTAGACATCAGTCACATTAAACTTAGGCAACTTGTTCAGTACCTAAGATAAGGCACTGTGCTTGAAAGATAGTGGCCCTCTCTCTTTCTCAAGTTCAAAGGTCTTCCTGAACCCAGTGGCCCATTGAACTAGTAAGGTAAAGTCATACAAGCATGTGCAGCCAATGGCACACAAGGGAGTGATGTGGCTATTGGCACATCAGATCACTTTGACTCCCGAGTTTGAATAATGAAGTACCCATTTACAGCTTGGTCTCCTGGGGACAGCTCTTGGTAGAAGTCTGGAATGAGGTTCAAACTCATGCCCCTGGAGCCATAGCAAGACACTTAACTGCTTTTCTACCACACCCCTTCTCTCTCATTTTTTCCAGGAAGGAGTATTTTAATTAAACATCCTTGTTAAAATTTCAAATTACCAGCTGCAGCCAAATGAAAGTGTTTTCAGCAGTTTTTTCAGCCATTTCAACATACCAGCTTTTTAACAGCTAAAAAAAGATCAAGATATGCCCCAGTGGGAGACAAAGTGCTGTCTATGGAGTTCTAAAATGTGGCCGAAAGCTACCCCAATAATAATATTTAGTACTTAGGTACCACTTTTCATCTTCAAAGAAGTTTATGAACATTGACTAATTAATCCTCACAACATCCCTGCAGCCAACATGGCTCAAAAATGGGGCATAGCATGCTGGAACCTGTATCCTCTGTAGGCCGCCACTCCAAATAAAAAGATGAGCAATCTGTTCCACTTTTATGGTCTCCTGATATGCTGCCAATGTAGCCCTCTGTTGGGCAACACTTGGATGCCCCTCATTTTCATTTCTATTAAAGAATCGCACACTAATCTGTTTTTGTTACTTTTTGGACGTCATGGAAGCTATTAAACACATCAAAGATTCTCAAGCATTTAACAGAGATTTGACTTTTATCTTCACACTTTTTTGGCTTCCATGCAAAGATCTTTTTTGGAAGAGATGCAACTTGGGTTTTCTGTTGTCATATTGACTCATTGTGTTAAATATTTAACATATTTAACATTTTTTGCTTAATAATTAAAAAGAGGGCTTTTTTCTGTTTTGCAACAATGCATAACTACTGCACTTTTAAAGGGACAAATCCTTAGATGATCTAAAATGGCGTATAGCTTCACTGAAGCCACAGCTGAAGATTTGACCACAACAGTTTAAAAGGGAGTTGGCGGCCCGAACGATATTGTGTCATAAGCAAGTCAGGGGACTGGCTTAGTCCATCTTCAGATAGAAACATTAGTATTAAATAAACTGATGCTTTTAACCAGCGACACAAATCATCTGCAAAAGGACTGTGGGATGATATCAATGGACAAAAACAGTGCGTGCTCTTAGTTTGAAAGGAACACAAAACAACAGTGAAATGCTCAAATTTAATTACTGCACTGCTGGAATTAAGCATGGAAAATACAACAACAGGGTTATTAATAAGCATATTACACTGCAGCACTATAACAAAGCAAAAGAAGTACATCCCTAATCCATTTTGGGAAGGAAACCCATTTGGTTTCCTTTAGGAATGAAGATGCTAACCCAGCTTTTTAACAGAAACAGCAAATTAAAGTAGCCAGAAGCATTTCAGATGGAAAGTAGTTAACCAAGCCTCAATATGTTGGAATCACAATACCTATACAAAAAGTCAAACTCCATTCTAAGCTGCATTTGTTTAAATCGGTAATGACTGCATTGACTGAAGTTGCACCAATGCAAAGTGCTTTTTTGGAGATGACTTTACTGATACAATTATACCTACATGCATTCCCATACTTTTCTAACTTTCAGCTTCTCCAGTATGGTTAGGAGTCATGACGCTTGATTAAAGATCTGGGAGAGAGGTTGGTAGTTTGTTTGTTTTTCTAGCTACTTGTAATTTTAAACTTTATCTGTACCTGTAGTGTCGGGAAATCTCCTCTTCCACCTGGGTAATAAAGTCACATTTGGTACATGAGTGTTCTTTGTTCTCTTTGAGAGTCACTGGCCCATCCATTCCCTGTAGGGTATTTGCTTCTTGTTTGACATCAGATGCCTGGGCTTCATGTGCATTCTCATAATGAAGCAGGAGAATGTCTACATCAGGGGTGGAGAAGGAACATTGATGGCACTGGTGTTTGACTCTAGAGTTTCCTGTCACCCCAGGGGACAGATGCAAGAGCAAGAGAGCACAGTGGGAACAATTACTTTTTCTGCAGGCAAATGGATAAGTAATTTCTCCAAGGTGCTTTTCTGGGCTGCAGAGGCCCCGGGGACAGAACTGACAGTGCTTAATGGTACATTTGTGAATGTTGTGTAGCTGCTGATAATGACAGAGAAGTGGGCCCACCACTATTACATCTGGGCCATGGCTCTTGGAGTACCTAAAATCACAGAACTGACAGTTGTAGCTTGTCACCATGTTGTCCTCTGCTCCTTTACTAGAAAACTCTTTCTTTTTTGTCATACTGGTGCCCTTTTCTGTTTTTGTAACTAGCTCCCCATCTACATTTTTGGCTAAGTCATTCTGGTTAATGACAGATCCCCTAGAAAGTTTATCATTCAGATCTGGATGCAGGTTTCCTGCCTGGCTTCCCCCATGCTGTTTGCTGTTGTGTTCTAAGAGCTTGAGTGAGCTAGATGATTCACAGCTGAAACTGCAAAATTTACACCAGTAGTAACTGGTTGCATCTGTACCATTTTGTCTAGAGGAATCTATTGGCTTGATGGGCACTGAGTATCCAACTGGGGTGTCATCTCCTGCTTTTACAGTGATTTTGTCCTGCCACTTCCCCAAGTCTCCAGAATCACATGATCGAAGAGTAGGACTGGATTTATTAGAGTTTTTCTCTGAAGGTTTGCCAGATTCAGAGGAGGGAAGGGCTGCTTTCATTTTGTTTGGATGGGTCTGTAAGAAGTGTTGCTCTAGTTCAGTGGACGAATTGCCCATGTAAGTGAAATTGCAGAATTTGCAGCGGAAGTACTTGGTGTTGCCTTGACAATCTGGAGTTTTGCGTCCAATGCCGATAAAGGTTCCACCTAAAGTAACCTATGGGAAAAGAAGAAGGTAATTTTAGCCTCATTGTAGAATTATTTAAAGACCAACAATGGAGGGGAAAAAAAAATCATACAGTAATTTAAGATTATTTTTTAATAACCTATATCACTGGTATTTTATTTATGTACAAGCAGAATAAAATTGTAATAGCATCTTGCACTTCAGCATGTTTCAGCTAAAGATCTCAAAATGTTTTATAAAGTTGAGTAAATACTATTCCCATGCTTGATTCAGGGAAATCAATGCACACACAGATAATGCTACATGAACACAGATTTCCCATGTTCTAGGCCAGTGTCCTATCTCCTGAAATATCTTCTGCTGTTCTAAACTACTTAGTAATTCTGCCTACTAATTCTGGCACTACTAATTCAGAAGTAGGATCCTGGTTTCCTTTTATAAATGATTCCAACAGATCTTTATGACTGAGTGAAAAGTAAAAGATCACGCCCCGATACTGGTCATTCAATATACCAAGGTATAGGTGGTACTACTGAATTTAATTGCTTGGAGCTGAACCAGTGTTTATAAGAGACCATGAGGCACCAGCCTTTTTTTTTTTTTTTTAAACCAATGTTTAACAGTTGGTGGCTGAAATGAAAGGTGTTTTGTTTTTTTTTCAAAAATTACTTAATACAGACATAGTCCAAAGAAATCTTTTATTTGCCTCGCATAAAGAGCCCAACTGACAAAATAAGGGTGGGAAAAATGCTGTAGAAAAGTGACACCACACCTTAGCACACCCAAACCCATGATATCAGTAATAAAAAAGGGGTATGTCTGCTTAACTGTTCTCACAATCTCTGAACACATGATCTGCAGAAAGGACGCAGAGTTTCCAAGGCTTATGCTATTAAAACCTGTACTCTTATAACAGGCAGTCCTGCCCTTCCTATGGGTACACCACATCTGCCTTGTGACACCACAGAGATATCTGATGGTTCAGTAGAACTGGTTTGAAGGCTAAAAGTAAGAACAAAACAAAAAACATAAGCAAAACAACTTGTCATGACAAAAATGTCTCCATTGTTTTAAATTTTTATTTAGAATCATAAAAATTACATAGCATCCAGAGAATAATTCCTTTTAACACCCAAAATGCACTGCCATCCATCCCTTCACCTTCATTCATTTTGCCCTCACAATACTTGAGACACAAGCTGAAGTTTCTATGTAGTGGTGCCATGCCTTGGACTCTTATGAACGAGACTGACCTTAGTGGGGAATATGAAATTTCAACACAGAAGAGGTCAGATTTTCAGGACCCCAAATGGTAAGTGAATTACTGTATTTCTGCAGAATTCAGTTCTAGTACATTAGGCAAATGATGTAATTATCTTTCTTCTCCTCAACAGCTATGCCACATAGGAAGCATGTGACCATTGCTCATTCAGAATCACACCATACGGAAAGACTCAGACATACAGAAAGCATGAAATGTAAACATTTTAAAATGCATATAATATCAATGCCTTTTAGCCATTTAGCTTGGAGAACAAGATGTTAGGCTTTGTATGCCATCAGCATGGAACACATATAGTGAGTCAATGAGTTGCTAAATCACAGCATAATGATTTGCTTTTCAGCCTCTGATTATTTTTTAAGTAAACATAATTCCCATGGGAGTCTTAAAACTTTTAAAAGCTGAAATTTGATTTTCATTTGTTTAGAAAACATATGTAAATAGGTAACAGCAGACTTGCAAAATACCAGGCGTGTCTACATGAGATGCACAGAAGACTAATTCTACTACGCATTAGGGCAGCACAGCAAAAGCCATGCTAATACACCAATGTGCAGCAGAATTAGTGTACTGTGCATTAAGTATCACAAAAAGACCATGCACTGGTGCCACTGGGCAGTAGTGCTGGATACTGCACATTTAGGTAGAGTCAAATTAGAGGTGCTAAACTTAATGTGCAGTAACAACGGTGCATTAATGCACTTGTAGACTATGACATAAGTATGAGATAAGCATACCAGCAAACTTATCACTATATAAATTCAGAAGTTATGAGTTCAGTTTTAAGGAGGTATTTGAGGATAGAACTGCTTTGGTGTCCTGTCTCTGCTGCAGTGGATGTATTTAGTCATATCTCTAGCAGTAGGTCAGTGAAAATTTCATGCAAAATTACTAGGCCTGATCCACTAGGTCAGTTAGATTTGTAGGTGCTCCACAAGATTTGGCTTATTATGTCTTAAATTTTGTGTTACTCAAATGACCTTCAGTGAAAGTTACCTTCATTTAACTTAGAGGGCATTGACAGAATTATGAAAAACCAAGTAACAACCACTCAGTATGTGATTAACTGGGTTGCAAGAAGATCTGCTTTTGCTCATTTAGTTGGTTACTTATGTTTGTTTGTTTGTTTTACCCCTGCATTGAAAACCAGCCAAAATACTTCACCTTAAGTGGCTGTAACGAGTAAATACATCCATTATTCTTAGAAGTCCATTTAAAGCGACTACAGATGACAAAACTCATCTTTACACTGGTGTTCTTTAGACATCAGTTAGGAAATCTGAGTGAAAATAAATCTGTTGCTGCTTGTTGCTAATTACTCTTATTTCTGAATAGTGGAAAACCATATTAATAATATTAGCATTTTAAACAATGGGGTAGCTGTAAATTATAATATTTTTGTAACTTTTCTTAATCCTGCTTAATGCCCTACATAGCAAATTCATGTCCCAGGCTAATACCTCCTTCTCTGCATCATGAGCAGGATAAAACAGAATTAAGTACTTACAGCATATCTTGTGCTTACCAGTTGCAACAGAACAAAAAAAAAATCCAGACACTGGAATGTAATTGATTACCAATTGCTGTCCTGGCATTTTACCAACCACCCTGCTACCATTTAAAATAATGTATCCTATTAGGAGAAGGTATACGTGAAAGGTAACAATGGGTCATCTTAACATGATTGCACTCAAAAGCCATTTTTCATGCACAGCAACCTCAAGTTAAAGCCTTCCCTAGGGTCATCAAGTAAGGGAACTACATAAACTAGCTACTTGGAAAATGGTATAAAGTGAAGCTGTCTCATCTTCAAGCCAAAATTCGGATGAATTTGCAGAGCTGTTTGGATTCGTGCATTCTATTCAAGTTTTGGCCTGATATTCAGATTTTTCTCTTGCATGCCATACCTCTGTAAGAGCACCAAACTTGCTCTCTATAAGTGTATTCTTGACTTATTGTTCTTTCTTAGTTTTCCCAGAGAGAGAAGGAACAAAGGAGAAAAGGAAGAATCAAGAGAAAGGAAAAAGACATCCCCCTGGAAATCAATATCTACATTTCTTTGCAGTTATAGATGTGATGCTGGCTTCAAGTATTTATTCCAGCATTTAATTCCCATTCTAGTCCAATCTCATTCCTCACATGCTCAGAGCCTTGCTTTCTGCTCCATGCATTCCTCAAGCCAGGAATCGCAAGGAGGGTGGGAAAAAAAGCCTAGAGCTACTGTTCCATCTGAGCTGTGGAAATGGTGCTTACTTCGCCCACAGTAGTGGTAGCTGGCATCAGGAATGCCCACCGAGTCAGAAACCTGATACTCTCAGATCAATGGTCCCCTGCCAGATGAACAGAGGAATATTTCACTATCTCTTGCAGATCCCTTTAAGGAGGTAGATTAGTACGGTAGTTCCTGAACTAATTCAACAGCAAGCCCACTGTCAGCCCTTACGATTTCTTGTAGAACCTCATCTGCCCTGATCATCAAACCTTTAACTGATATGGGGGATGGAGGAAGAGGCCTTGAGATCCACAGACCATTTATCATGTGATTTGTGTACTGCTGTCTGGGAACCACTGGTGTCATGCACAGAGTACTAGCCTTTGATTCAAGAAATCTGGTTCTTGTTCCTGACTCAGTCACAGATTTCCCTTGGAAGGTCCACACCTCACTATTACCTTACTAAAGAGTCAAAGGAGGAAAAAACATGTTATTAATTGTGAGGGGCTCAGAGACCACAATGATAGGGGCATCATGCATAAATAGACAGCACCTCCTCCAGCCAGACAAGAACCAAAGAAACAAGGTTTCATTCACAACTAACTCCAACCATGCTCCGTGACTTCACTAAGGAAAAATCAATGAATCTACTGTGGCAATTAAAACCACTTCAGGCTGTATTCACTCTCTCTACTGTTTCTTTTCCCTTGGGAATTAGCTTCATTTTTCAGGGGGAAAGAGAGGAGCAAAACAGAGAGTTATTTTGCCTATTGTGGCACTCTCTTAGCCCTTTTCCAAATCAAACCCATAAGCCAAATACTATTTTGCAACAATGAAAGATAACTATAATAAGGTGAAATATTCCATAGAGCCACTTTCCCTTCATTGGATCTTCCCAAATATGTGCTACTCTTTGAAAATCTCACTTCTGGGAAACAAGGTTCTTTTGGTAAATGTCATATCTTTTATTAGACCAACTACATTTTAGGTCTGAGAGAGTATACTAAGATACAGATATTGGGCTAAACTGAAATATCTCATTAGGATGGATCACTTGTCTAAACCCTCTAGAATTCCAAACTCTTTGTAAAGGTAATTGACTTAGTAATTAATAAAAACAATTATCAGAGGTGTTTGTTTCTACTAGTCATACAAAGAGGCTACAACCCAAATGGCACATGTTTCTCTCCAATACAGTTAAATATATCTTTCATTTACATTATTATTAGAGATGCTTCTTGAAGAGCTGAAGAAATACCTAAAGCAGAAATTGGAGATATGCTGACACACAGTAAAACCAATTGTCCTACTACCTTTTTTTCTTTTCTGACTAAATTTCCTAGCAACATGAATTTGCAAATGTTCAATGTACAAAAATTATGAAAGGCCTCTGAGGTTTTCAAATATAAGCTTTCTTCCTGTGGAGTTTTTAAGTAAATGAGGCATTTACATGTGTTCATCTCCTTTTGCTTTTGATGTGCAAAATATCTATGTATCCTGATTTAATCAGCATAATTTCTAAAAGAATTAAATGAAGCCTTTCTACTGAACTTCACCTGTGGATTTTCTTGTGGGGGGTGGACTTTGTACAGGGAAAGCTTACTTTGAGGTAGCTTTTGTTGTTTTTACTGTATATGATTTTATATACTATCCCTTAGGGCAGTATAGTTTAATGACTGCAATCACAGAGTAGAAGACAGGACTCCTGGGTTCTATTCCTGGTGTTGGGTAAGCCTTTGTAGCTCTTTCCCCATCTGAAAAATGGGATTTTTTTTCACAAAGGTCTAATGACACTTAATCTATAAAGCACATTTAAAAAGTAAGTTGAAGGGTGCATTTAAAATTCAATACATTTATTGCTGTGGAAAATACTCTATCAGAACACCCTCAGGAACAATATGACCTAATCAGACTAATGAAAAAGCCTCTCAACCTACCTTCTGTTTTGGGGGTTAACAAGGCTAAATATCAAAAAGACTAATAATTTTAAAAAAGCATATAAGTTTTTGTAAACTTAAAGACTGTTAACATCCAAATATAAGCATATTAATTAGTCTATATCAAGAAGATACATAAAAGCAGTTATTTTTTCAGGAAACCCATCTAATGAAAATGAGAAATTGCAAAAAGGCCAGCTAAGCAATATTCTCCAGTCACATATACAAAATAAAGGTGATTTACTCATTATGAAAAGATTACTCTTTAAATGGTTACAGCAAATAACAGAATGAGAAGTCAGATTCCTTTTGACAGTCAAGTATATTAGCATGAAAGTGATCTTTGCAGTTATGTTTCCAGTATAGATTCTGAACACTTTTGTAAAGAGCCTTTTCCAAAAAAATTCCCAAAACTACTAGAAGCCATAATCATCAGGAGGTACGCCAATTACTTCATACCTCACAGTGTGATCAAGCCCTCTTACTCTTTCCACAGCTTGTCATCTAATCAGGCTACTAATGATCAATTTTGAAAGTGGAAAATGAACAGCTGAAACTATTAATAGTGCAACCACTCCTTCCTGCTGGACCAGTCCTTCATTACCAGATGAGTTCCATTTCCTAATCAGATAACACACCTATAATGTAAGAAAAGGTCTGCATCCAATTAGGCTATGGGATAGTCACAATGGAATGCTTCTTCTGGATGTTAAGACAACAATTAAGGAACACTACTCATGGCATTTATTAACCAATGAAATTTGCCTTTTCATCTTACGTGAGACAGCCACAGCTATGTTGAGAGGTAACATCCATAGGATGTACCATATAGTTCTGTTTCCCTATGGCATGATATAACACCTACGTTTTACATGCATGGCACCAAAATGGAAGATGGAACGAAAGTTTGAGCCATATGCATAGGCTCCCCCTGGACAGAGTATGGACAAAGTTAGGCACCTCATAGTGTCATCCAAAACAAGCCAAATGTTGAGTAATGTGTCACTTGAAAGCAACACATGCTGTACAGAGCCTAGATTCAGTCAGCAGGAAATGCTGAGTGCAAAGGTGTGGCCTTAAATCCAGCCCCTTACTCAGGGCTTTGAGTAGTGCCACCCTTTCCTTGAGATCCACAGCCTAAAGCCTTCTCTTGAACATATGCCCTTGTCCTTGAAGGTCAATCTTTACTTCTAGAAGGCATTCTCAGGAGGCTATGCCTGTTTAAACAAAAGCCTAAGAGTTTAAGTACTTGTCCAGGAAGCAGGAAAAACAAATTCAACTCTCTCCTCTGCATAAAGTGTTCCTGCATTTTCCACAGGCCTGGAGGTGCTCTAATCAGAACACATCCTTTTCTGAAGTGTGAGACTCTCCATCCTTCCTGCTGGAAAAGTCTCATTGCACAGATGCATTGGTCAGAAGGAGACAATGCAGGGAGGAGAGGACTGTAGCTCAGTGGTTAGGTCAGATCCGCTCCCAGAACTGCTTCTGTATTGTACACAGATGGTCATAGGATAACATACAGAAGCAATCCTGAGCCCGCAGAGAGGCACCTATGGATATTTCAAGTGAAAAACTAAGATGTGGAATTTACATGCCTCCAGGTTCAGGCAGCAACTGGATGGCCATTTTCATACTGGTTTGGACAAAGTCAACTTAGTCCTGCTTAAGACACCAAAGTTCCCTTTCAAATCTGGCCTAAACTAAAGCTCCACTCATGCTTGCAAGTCTTTGGAACAAGTGTTAGCTGGCCAGCAATACAGAGCTACCAGTGGAGAAAAATCGCACAAGGGAAATTACTGAGATTAAAAATCAGCCAGAGCAAGTGTTCCATTTACCTCACCAGAAGATAGCACACTGATTGCAGCAATAAAGCTGATAACGCTGTCTGTGGCAGCTCAGCTATGGGCTCGCAAA
The DNA here is from genome assembly GCF_030867095.1 of Alligator mississippiensis. NCBI lineage: Eukaryota > Metazoa > Chordata > Crocodylia > Alligatoridae > Alligator > Alligator mississippiensis. The sequence goes on along the minus strand of NC_081826.1, from coordinate 25,773,903 downwards.
TGTGTTCTGAAATGTATACAGGAAGGAGGGTCAAATCTCACAGAACCCATTCAGTAGATTCACCCAATCTTATCACAGTTGATATCTATTGGTTAAGTTAAAGCTCTAATGGTAAAAATGTACAGAGAATGTAAAAAAGAGACTCCTTAAATTATGCTAGATCTTCAAATCTAATGGAATCTCCCTTGATTAAATATTCCAGACCAGAGGTTTACAAACTTTTGCTTATAGCATAGCCCCTTCCAGATGTACCAGCTGACTGTGTACCCCTACCAACATGTTTTATATTTTAACCCCTTAGATGCCAATTATTATAATGAAAATTATATCCACCATTACACAATTTCTCCCACGTAACCCCAAGAGATGTCTTGCACACCCCCAGCAGTACACATACCACAATTTGGGAATCCCTGCTCTAGACAATGAAAAAACTTACACACTAAGGACAGGAGGCTTGAATTCTTTTCAATTTTTCTCCTCAAAATCATTTATGTCATATTAAAAAAAAAGATAAGGAGTCCATATACCTGCATTTGACAAAAAATGCTTAGCTGTATAAAAAGTAGCCCAATAAAACATCTATTTTTTTAAAGATGTGCAGAAGTAGACATTAATAGTGTGGGTTATTTTAAAAGCAATTTCCTTTTTTTCCCCCCTGAGCATTTTCCAAAAGTGTTTAATCTTTAGCAGTCTAAAAATCTATAGTGGATTTTCCTCTATTCTCTTTTCCCTTTCTTTTTTTTAATCTTTCTTTCTTTTTGTTCCTCCAAGAATCAACAGCAATCCTACTAGTGCAAATTTGCACATACCAGCTTCCCCAGTTAACTATCAAGAGCCAGATCAAAGACACAACCTTCTGGTTTCTATCCCTATTCACTAGTCTAAAACATTGTATATTTACTACTGCTAGCCACCTCCATTGCACTGCAACAAAATAGTTTGTTATAGGTGACAGGATCAATAAATCAGTCCTAAATCTCACTATCATTTGACCTTAATTTTAGTTAAAGAGAGCTTTTCTTTTCTCATTTTAACCTTCAATCCAGTCCAAAATGAAGATAATATTGCTTGGATGAACTACAACTATTCATATTTACTTCCCCTTGTTCAGGTCATAAGAGTCAACTGACAACCAAGTTCCAATTAAACTGTAGCACAGTCCTTATCAATGCAAACCCTACACTCAGACATTAGACTACAAAGATTCAAAAGTTGGGGGGGGGGAAGAGAGATGGGGGAAGAAAACCCCTCTGAAATAGACATCGTAGCTATACAAACACATGTGGGTACAAACGGAAATTTCAGATGTACTTTTACTATGTTTATGAATGTAGCAAAACTATTCAGTATTTATTGCAAAGCATGAAAATATTAATCAGTTACTTATCTTCTGACATGTTCTGCATCAACATCTGTTGTATGTGGAAGTGATGAAGTATAGTATTTGGCTCAAGATCTTATTTAATCTTCTCTTCCCAAATTGGGCAGGAAAAATTAGCACTCTAAAAATTGAGTTTCCAGCTCCAATTGTTTCTTTAAAATAAATCGCCTACATTGTATAGGTTGTCTGGTTCAGTTTGGAATATGTTTCTGGTCTGAGAAAAGACTGATCTTAACTAGATTATCTATGTGTTGCTTCCTACCGCTTTTTGTCTTCCTTGCAGTATCTTACTGCCAAGGCTTAAGAGACAAGTATAGTCTAGGTTCAGCTGTTTTATTTCCAGTTCTATCAGTTCAAAATGAGATAACTCACACATCTGTTTTATTTCTGAAAACGCTGCATAGGAAAAGTGTCCAGCCCATTCTAATCGTGTATAAACTTCCCTATAAATAACTAAGGATCTAACAAAACCATTGTTTGGAGGAAATGAAAGTGTGTTTAGAAACTCAAATTCCTCTATACTGTATGCCTTAGCTGTTTCAATTTGTACATCTTCCTGACAGCATGGATCAGCTGCCCTAAGATACTGTCCCCAGAGTCAGCAAACTGAAACTATAGCAGGAAATCCAGGTATTAACAATATATTGCATGCTAATTATAACCCATAGTTATACACTCTAACGTTACTCCCTGCTGAGCTCCTTTACTAAATCACGTATTTGCTTTTTAACCACAGTTTGACGGGACAGTGTTGGATACAAGACAGTAAAATGATCTTCTAATAAGAAAGCAACTCAAAGACTGTAGCTTTTATGCATAACAATGATCTTGGTTTGATTTGCTGCTCTATAAAGAGTTGGTAGAATTTCACAAAGTAAGAGGAAAAGTTAAACAGCTTAAAAAGCTGCAAAGTTCCTGACTTGGGTTCCTGTTTCTCAGTATTTCTTAAGGAGAGACATTAGCCACCTTGACCTCTTCTGTGAAATTCTTCCTTTTAATGACAGTACTCTCTGCAGGTACTATTAAGTATTTCTACCTACATTTTAAAAAAAAAGTTTCTTGGAGGGTTATGTGGCAATTAGTACTAGGTCAATGCATCATCCTGTCTTATGCAAACATGCTCCTAAAATTGGTTTAACATTGAACTGAGTTTTCATGTGACCTTTGTTACCAACTGGTCCAAATTATTTTTATTCTAAAGTGAACATTTAGATCAAAGACTAAACCAGCCTTCTAGTACTTTTTCCAGATGATCCATAAAGGGGGTAAAAAAAAAAAAAAATCAATACTATTTAAATATATGGGGATTCACTAATGGAGTTTTCTCCAAGTAGAAATAATTAAAACAGAGACTCCATGAACATATTTTTAAATGCACTCTTTAGATAAAAATTTGCTACCAGTTTTTACTCCAGTGTTGAACATACAGTAAAATCATGGCTAAAATTTGATCCAAAAAGTATTGAGACAGTAGCACTACCTTTATATTCCGATTGATACAACTAATAATAATCATTATGATAATAACCCCTTTTATAATCAGCCATGGACTTCCCATTGTGTGGAAACATAACACTGTTGTTTTGGCACTAGATCACTTCTGGTGTCACCAGGGCTTGTACCTTATGATGGCTGCAGCTTCAAAATCAATAAGCCAAGTCTTATTCCTAAAGGCCAGTCATCAGAGTCCATAACTACATTTTAATCTGCGGCTAAAATCCACTGTCTACCTGGTTATTTAAAATGTTTATTTTGTTTTGTCTCTCTAGGATACAGAAGTCCTTAGTTAACATGAAATTCCAGGTGGCCTGTTTGCTGCATATGAGCTTTTACTTTTGATTACCACAAAGACCAAATCACAGATGAGGATGTCTACAGGAAAAAAGATGCTTCTTGCTACATTTAAAAAGGCATTAAGTGGACCTCCAGAAATTCTGACACATCATATTTCCTCATCAGGGCAATCATTTCAGTAACTGATAGCAACCAGGGAAGACATAGGGTAATTGGATCTAAGCTTTCCTGTGGCTTAAGTGAGCTGCATGAGATACTTTAATTATGCTAGTGTGAGATGAGAAAGTAGGAGTTGCTTTCTAAGATGGACACCCCCATCCCCAATTGTCTCTGAGGAAGTTACAGAGAGGTATGGAAGATACAAACCTGCACATCATAAGTTCCATTTAATAAGACAGGCCTCTGGGAATTGATATCCTGCAGCACCCCTGAAAGCACAGTGCGATTGACTTTCTGGAAGTCTTTGGAGTGGCTGAACTGCACCATGTTGTGGAGGGCCAAAATTTTAGTGTCGAGCTCAGCATCCTGCCTGGTGCGGTTATGCAGTCCTAGGTGGTACTTGCGGAAGTGTTTGATGAGATCTGTGGGGTCATTCCCATAGTAACCATAACCACAGATGTTGCATTTGAAGTCCTGAAGCTCTGGAGACAGAGGCGCCATATCTGGGTTGTCATTTACCAACAAATCTGCTTTTGATTTGTTCAGCCTTAAACCCCCATCTGAAGGCACTTGTGGGTTTTTTGAGGCCACGGGGACTGGGCTTGAGCCTTGGCCATCAGTTTGACCACTTTGCACTTGCACTGTTTCATCTGTAGCTTTTGGCGACATCTGATGCACTTCGTTTGTCTCCACTGGATCTCCTGATGGGGTAGAGACCACATCTTGGGTGTCATCTGCATCTGATTTTTGAGGAGACTTCAAGGGCTCACAAACTCCCCCAACAGCTGGAGATGACAAAGCCAACATATTTCTGTCTGTCACCTCATCATGAGGGAAGGATGGAACATTTCCTCCCTTATTGTGGCTTTCATAATTGAAGCCAGTCTTTTCACTTAGAACTGAGCTCTTTAAGTCCTTTTTAATGCTGGAAGATGGCTCTTGAACATGTGTGCAAGGATCCTCCTTGTTGTTTAGCTCTGCCGTATCACCCTGGTCAGTGTTTTCTTGCATCTGATCTGCAGAAAATTCTTTTTTCCTTCCAGACTCTTCGCTTTCAGTACCTGTAGATTCAAGGGTCTGTACCTCACCTTCACTTGCAATGTTTCTTAGAGGGGGGTTCTTTTTCCGGACCATATCTATAAAAAAAATGTAAAGGCAAAAAAAAAAAAAAAGGAAAGAAAAGAAAAAGAAAAAGAAAAGAATCACCTATAGAGTTATCAAAATACACAGGAGATTGTTCTGTATTTCAGGATCTAAAACACAGATACAAAATGCTGAATATCAAACTGTTCAGATTCTAGTCAATCAATGCCACACACTGGAACCTGACTTAAAAAACACTGTCATACTGGAAGTGAACTCAACTAACAAAGACCCTTAAATCTTAAGAATAACAACTTCTATCAAAATTAATTAATTAGAGTGTTCATTATTCTTCCTGAGAATACTGGCCAGTTAATGCCGGTAAAAATTTTGAACAACTGATTTTAAAACAAGTGAGGGAGAGGGAATAACCCTGTGGTGTAATGCTAAAATTCAGACATAACGTACTGGTATTTTAACAGAAAAAAAATCTATCATACATTGCCAAAAGTACTTGAACAAGCTGAATCAATACATGTACGCTTACTGTGTGCTTGAGTAAAGATCTATCCAGCAAAATATATGGGAGTCAGGTGAATCTGAGATGTTGATTTTTTTTTTCAGGGGGGGGCGGCACCAGGCAGGGGCAGATTGTATATCCACAGAGTGTGGATAAGTACAAAGGGACACTATACAAATCCATATATGGAACCTCACATATAACAGAAAGAAGGCTACTATTGGTTGCTAACTGAACAGGCTGATACTTAAGTAGAGTGCAAAGCAGCTGAAGTACTACGCATGCAGTTACTGCTCGTTAACAAAACATTTCCTCCTACCCTTTAGCCAAAACTTCCATGCAATGTGCATTTCCAGAATCTGTACTGGATCACCTAGTGATCAGTTTGTATTCATGCACTGAGTATGGGCATGAGACAAATATTCTATAGTATATCCTATGTTCTTATCTTAGCCAGTGATGCATACAATGATGAATGATTTTCAAGCCCTGGCATCTGGTTGAGTGGAAACAGACTGTGCTACCATACATGAGTTTCAAGTTTGGAACTCAGACTTGATCCTGTGCTCCCAAACCAGCAGTGGATGAGAGTATGCGGAGGCACTACATTGATCTGTGAACAGAGAACCACCTCGCAATTGAGAGCAATATGGGATGCTCTCCAAATGGTGCTCTGCACAGACCTAAAGTTGAGCATGATACTTTGAGAAGTGTAGCTGAGGGCGGAGATGAAAAAGAAAAAAAGTCAGCCTTTGTACATCCTCCTATTTACATCTGCTCCACATAAAAGGGCACCATATCCTACGTTGACAAAAACAGCCAGCTTCTAAGGGGAAGTGTTCTACTTGTGTCTAGAGCTCTGCCTTTGTGGTTGAACTGATCCACAAGCACCATTAACTACAACAAGACGCTTTTGCACAAAGTGCCAACTCATATTACATACATTTTGACACTCAGTGTGGTCTTAATTGGTTTCTTAAATGGCTGCTACAGTTCTTCATTTAAAAGGCACATATGCCTATGAGCCAAGTTTCTTTTCCTTCTGTAAAGGATATGCAGGATGAGTATATATGCTAGTGCCCACCTAAATGCATCTTTGGTTCATAAATGCCTATGCAGTCTGAACTATCTATAAAACTATAACAGTCCTTCTGAAACCCATGGCAGCTAGAAGACAGGAAAAGGAGCACTGATTGCATCTGTGAGAGGGTGTCAGAGATATAAAAATCAGGGAACTTCATAGTAGTTTTCACAGTTAAAATTAAACAAGGTTGAATTTAATGTTCTAAAAAGTTCTTATACTAGATCTTTAGATAAGGAGAGCTTAGAGGCCTGGCTGACCTTAAAGGAGAGAATTAGAGAGAAAGATCTGATAGGCTCCCTGCACATGAATGAGCTCCAGGAAAACTGGGACTACATGCACTCCAAATAGACAGGATACCAAGTGTAGATGTCCAGTAACCAACCTCATCCTCCATATCTATAGGGTCAAGTGCATATAGAGTGAACACAAAACAATTCAGCTTAATGGAACATTTCCTGGTACACATTTCAGTCATAAAAAGGGAAGGTGGATTTTTTTCATTTAAGTAGAACTGATTTTCAATTTCAGGGAAAGTACTTTATTTTTCTCTCTTTCGCCTTTCCTTTCTTACTTTTCTTTTTTATTTATTTTTTTTAAGTATCTTGTTTATTTGGTCCCGGGTCCCTATAAAAAGAAATGATACTTTTTTGTTGTTGGAAAACCATTAACTATCATTTTTCAGAGAGACATATTATGTAAATAAAAGCACATTTGCAGTACTTCTAAATTGAGGAAACTCTCCCCTAGCATGTCATAAGTTAGATATAGTAAGAATATGGCCACTCTGAAATTATCTCAAAGACAAATAACAGATTGCTCAATGCTTTATTGTGTGCCAAGAACTTTTAGAGTTAACATTTTCACTTGAAAAAATGGATCACATACTTGTAAAATCATACCCAGCATTGACTTCATAAGGCATGTGGCTTTAGAGTGCTTTTTACAATTATTAATTCTATTAGTCAACTAGCAGGAGGGCTAATGCAATTGTCTTAGAAGACGCACGGAAGACACAGAAGACATTTTGAGAGCTGATCTGTACATCTGTAAAACAAAACAAAAAAAAGGTTTTCCTTCCTAAATTATGCATTTACAATATGGTTTTTACTTAAAAACATTATTATGCCCATTTATTATTCACATGCATCTCTCACTGGGCATTATATCAAGAATTGTGTACTTCAGTCAAGTGTGAGAAGTGCTACATGTCTCTCTCACAGACATACCCACACACATGAGAAAAAATAGTGTTATCATACTAAATTGCCTCAGACATCAGCTGCATCAGAAAAAGATAAAATATATGTTGCAAACGAAGTGCGCATATTGTGCAGGAAAAAACACTCAAAATATTCACTTCTATTAACATATATTCTGAATTGTGGAGAACTGGACAGCTTAACGGGACTGGGAATGGGATCCCAGCTGAGTTTCGAATCCAGGCATGTTGGCAGTAACTAAAAGTAATATGTTGGCTGTTGGGTGTCCTACATGAAATTAATTTGGTAGCATTAGTTTAATTGCTAGCGGGCAAGTGTCCACTGCACAAAAATGCCATCACAATAACAAGGTTAGTGGCAGTCCCAGCAAAGAGGCCAAGTGATGAATAGACACAGAAACTGAACTACCTTTCAGTACTGGTGGTAGTGATATTTCTAAACCAAAGGAAAAGTTTGTAAAGCCTTATCCAAAGCCCCTGCAAGTCAAGGCTAAGATTTTTATTGAACCCAACGGTCTTTGAACTCTGAGAGATTGGAAATGGGATCATGGTTAATTAGGCTGCTGCAGAACACCTGGTCTGCCATAAATTCATTTCCAACCAACAGCCACCTGCATGCAACTAAAATTAATTCCCCTGCTAATCAGCCACTGTGTCCACTTGTCACAAGGAAGGGTAAATCTATGGCATCAGAAGCTACACAGTCTAGCCAATTAAGCAGAGACTACAAGCAACGGATGTCAGGATTACAACACCTTCTGTTAAACTGACTCCCTCTACAGATTTAGAAATTACTCTATACCTCAGTAACCACAACTGTAAAATGGAGGCAATACTTACCTACTCCAAAGGAGCGTCGTGATGACTGATAAGTGAATATTTATGAAGACTACATATTACTATGTTTATCAAGCTATATGCAAAGGATTCCAGCCCCCCAGGGTCAGTTTATTTGGAAACATGTAGTGTGACAAGCATTTATAAATATTTGGGATGCGTGGTCTACAGAACCTACTCCTGCAGCCAAAGCTTTGTGATGGCATGAAGTTCTTCCCTGACAGCGCTTCTTTTAAAATACAGTCAATCCGCTAAATGTGGAAGAGCTCCAACAAAAAGGGCCTTCTTGACCATTCCCAAATTCCAAGGTTGTCACTTAACATAGTGTGTATGACCATTGGGCTCAAAAACAGCGGGCGGAATTAAGGGAAAGGGGGCAAAACACTATATAGTCTTTCAAGCCTACCAAAAAGTTGACACTGGAAGTATGAAGAAAAGCATTCCTATGTCCTGTAATTGTTTTGTGGAAAAACTGAAGACTTCAGCTTCAAATGCTCCATGAACCTTCATCAGATATATTAACTAAATATTTTACTAACTCAACTTTAACTAATAGGAGAATATGCCACATACAAGTAATCTTTGACTGGCTACAAAGACCCAGAACAAGATTACTCTACAACCTACTGTTAGCCTGAAGTCAGCAGAAAGGTAGGGCAAAGTAATATCTTTCAGTTTTCATCTTTTCAGACTCTTTCAGGGGAATGAGTTTCATAGACAACAATTTACTGCATCATCAGACAAAGTAGCATTTGATGAAGTAAGTTGTTGCCTATGAAAGCTCATGAGTCTTCGAATGAGTTAGTACCCACAGTGCCACCCTGCCCTACTTTCTACAATCTACTCAAAAGCTGGTTAGGCAAACACTTCACGAAATAGTGTAGATAAATGAGACTGCACAGTATTTAATAAAGGCAAATGTTTTTTTAAGATAAAAAATATTCAAAGCAAAGAGACTTCATATAAATACTTTATTTGCTTTTACCTCTGCCCCAAATGTTGTCTATGTGATTACTACCAACGCAGGAAATTTAAGTATTGATGCTTTAGATAGTGGTTAATTACTTCTGATCACTACTGCTCACAATGGATCATTTTGTTGCCAGTCATCATTTCATTAGAAGTAATAACTTGTCACCACAGCATGTTGCAGTGAAATGGCAATTAACTCAGGAAAACCCTGCAGTTTTAAGCCCACTTTGATGTATATGCTCTTTTTAACCCAGCAATAGATTTGGAAAGATGCATGACATTTAATGCACAGGCAAACAGATAGCAGGTTCATTCACGGGCCTATGAATTTAGCTATCCCAGGAAAGACAAGTCATCCAAAATGAAACAGAGAAGTGCATTTACATTTAACAGACTGCAACAGAATCTCTGTGCTAAGGACTAGTGGAAATCATACTATTATATATATTGTGCAGTCACACCGAGCTCAAACATCAGACATATTGCCAGAACAATGCAGCAAAAAATCATTAAACTCTCAGTATCTCAGTTTAATAAATGTCTAATACTTACCTAGCTCACAGGAGTGTTGTGTGGCTTAATTAATTAGTGATTGTAAAGCACTTCGTGATCCTTTAATGAAAGGCGCTACATAGCATAAAGTATTATTAAAATCATTAGGACCACAGAAAGAGCCCTGTGGAATTTAAGCCTACATTGTCTGCTGGGGATAGGAGTGATCTTAATATTAAAAAGGAGACTGTCAGACTAATTTTCATAATTTAAAAAAAAAATGTCCTTGTGTTATGATAACACCTTGGCAATAAATAAATCTTCTCTTCTTAATGACATAGTATCATTCTGGTTTGTTACTGCAGAGCTGAGTAAGGCAGCAGGGCTTTTGACACAGATTTGGCTTTCTCTTTAAAAATAAAAAAAGACAGAGCAAGACACATTTTGATGCCTTCCTACATTCGACCCCATTAGGATCCTTGATCACTTGGTGCTCCAGTTTGCTTAGTGTGGTGGCAGGGGGAAAACATCACTGATATTTTTTTTCCCCCATGTATTATTAGAATAATACATTTTTAATGTAAGTTGTATTATATATGTAGTGAAAGAAAAGGTATATCGCACGTAAAGTCATTACAAAAAACACTAAACATGCTTTATCCAAAAAAAATAAGTGTTTTGTTAAAGGTCCCCATCCCACTTAATTATATAAAGCCTATCTCTTTCCCTGCCTCTCCATGCCATAGTGCTCCAATTGTAAAGAATAAGGTCTCTCAAGCTGGAAAACATTTGTCTTATGAAAAGGTAAGAGTTTTTCCCATAAGCATTCCTTGCCTTCAGAATTCATTTTCGAACTACCCTTCATCACAGCCCATCTTTAAAATTTGAAAGGTACCAAAGTAATGGTACAAAGAAGCCCCAAACTCAAAAGCCTTTACATTTTTTGAACGCAAAGCCAACCAATCTTTTAATGCATTAGATACTCAAATCTCTGCTGGCCCATACCCATGTCACCCCACTGACTTCAAGACAACAGGGTACAACTCAAGCAAAATTCAGTCTCATACAGGGGCAGATCCAGGCGAGTGCAGTAGTGCAGTGGCACCTACTTTTGATTCTTGGTCCACCCATTGTTTAAAACTAAGTACCTGGCAGTCGCAACAGCATTTCTACTGAGGCAGCAGTGAAGAAGTCAAGTGACTTCATGGCTCATTATAATCTACCTGATTCTTTCTAAACACTTCATTCCACAGGTGTTAAAAACCCTCTGTCCTTTTTAATGGCTTTGATGTTGTTCTATTAAAGCTAACCTTTCTTCTGCAATTCTGCTATCTGTTAGCTGCTTCTGGTAATGTAACTCCTGTTTCACAACCTTGCAGACTGTTGTTAACTCTAGCTAAAAACCTTAAATCAGGTGTGGAAAACTTAACTCAGGTAAGCATTAACTCAGGTGTGGAAATAAATTTCAACGATACATTGAATGCACAGTCAAGATGTTAAAGGCAGCCAGATTTTGTTTTATGAATATTAATAAAGAAAGGTACATTTAATTCTCATAGCTACAAGACTAAGTAAACAACATATTTTGATTATTTTTTGCCTAATTGGTTGTGGTTTTTATACAGAATACAGCAAATTAATGCACATCCTAATAAAGTTATATTGTTTTTGCTTCACTCTTAAACTAAATAATATAACCCTGGGACCCTAGCTTATTAGTAGAGCATCTAGTTTCTTTTTAACTAGAGAAAAGTATAAGTTGTTTGTGTGATGAGGCACCACACCATCTGCTCCTCCCCCTCCACCACCACTTTTCAGAATCCTAGATCCACCCACTGTCTCATAGCACAATAAGAAAAAGTTATTCCTGTACAAAGGTGATGGTACAGGGTAAAGTTCCTGTCTTTCAGACTTCCTTAATATACTGTTTGCAATAACCCTTCTTTCAATGTTCTTGCTAAAATGTTTGGAGGGTATTGTTTATATACCGGGTACTCTCTCTTCTATGTGTATGCCTAGTCAAAGGCAGCATAAAACTGTACTTCCTAACTAGTTTTGGTCTATTCACAGGAAAACTAGCTATGCAGAATTAACCCCTGGACTTACCCCATTACTACTGAGAGAAAGATGGCTGGAGCTCCTCTTTCACACCTGGAACTCAAGGCCCTAAACCAAGTGAGAGCAAAATGGGTTTAATTACAAACAACCTCAGAATGACTTCCTCCCCCCTGTAGCAAGTAACCTGTGACCAGTTCAAAGGAAGTACAACCAGGGAAGCCAGGACTCTAACAACTGATAGATGGCCCCTGAAATCAATATTTTAAAGCTATTAAGGTCTAATCCTACAACATTTAAGTGGCCAGTCCACTGGGTATGAAATTGCTTTGAGTAAAATGGGACACCTCACAAGAGAGTAAGGATTTACAGGATGGAAGTTATTTTGTAAAAATGTATCTCTGTTATTCTCTGTGCTTTGTATACACCATTTAATTTGTGATTGCTTAAACAATATAAAAAATTCAAGAAAGCCTAAAAATGTATGGCTTATAGGTATTAACTGCAGAAAAGCTACACAAGAGCTACAAAATGATGGATTTTTCCCCCTATCTTCAGACTTGCCAATACAATCACTGAATATCTAACGAGTTGCTTCACAAAATGTTTTAAACTTTGTTTAAAAGTCATGTTTTCTGTCCTGTTCATTCCAATTAAAAATTAATCTTTCTCCTTTGATCATTCTTGATTCTTTAAAAGGTACACTATTGGACATCTTAAATCCTGTCAAAAGAGAAAGTGCCATCACATTCAAACAACTGTCATCAAAGAAATCTCTTATTAATTCACCTCAAATTAATCCAAAACAATCTTTTCTATTAGCATATGCTTCAGAGCATGGGACACATTAGTAGTCATGTGACCACTGAAATAAATCTAAGCTCTTCTAAATCTAAGCTCTTCTATAAGAGAAAATAAATGCTATTTAGCTCACTCGTTTCAGAGAGTTTAAGAGTATCATTTCAAACATATTTTGTTCAAATCTTTGATTGAAACCACTCGTTACATTTTAAACTTGCTCCCAATGTAATCTTTCAGGCAAAATTCCCACTGTATGAGTATGAAAAAAGAAAAAAAAGGATGAAAAAGATTTGTCTACATAGGAAATACAGCAACAGACCTCATTACATCTCAGTTATAGTTACAATATCAAATCTATTACTTTTATCAAGGGTGCCTAATAACGCTACATGTGTTTCATTTTTAACAATTAAAAATAATAAAAAATACAAGTATAGTTAATAACAATAATTTATCTAAGGTGGATAAGCTTTTGGCTGTACAGCTTTTGGATTAGCTTTGTCCTGTCTTCCAACCAAGAATCTCAAAGTGCTTTACAAATATCCATCAATTAAGCCTCATGTAACTTTGTGAGATAGGCAAAGTATGATTACCTCCATTTTACAGAGGAGTAAACTGAGATACGGACAGGCTTGATAGAGGTCAGATACAGGGAAACTGCAGAACCCTGATTTCCCAAATCATTCTGCTCTGAATTCATTCACCTGTTCATATTCCAGCACAGACAGCTTCAACCTGGTACTTGGGAATAGGCCAAGATCATGTAATTTAATAAGTTTCAAAAAGAGCACCTCATGGAAAAGTCTAAACACTTCAATTTATCATGACAGTTAAGGGACAACCTGGCATTTTATTTGTATGTGAATTAATCTCCAAATAGACTAAAAAGGCCATACTTTCAGAGAATATTGTAGCTCTGGTTCTCTGCTCTGAATGTATCTTAAAGCCAGCTTTGTATATCAAAGGTAGTTTAATTTTTATGTATTGATGTTGTTTTGCATGCTCCCCAATCTGTTGTTATTTTACTCCAGAGAGAATTAAAAATGATTGCTTATAGCAGTGAAATAACTGCCTTCCGCCACTCTTAGCTCTCCGAGACAGGCCCAGACCTGAATTTACTAGTTATTGTATTAATTTATTGAGCAAAGATTAGGTAAATTAACATAGGATCTGCCCTACTGGATCATACCAGTGATTAATCTAGTCCAAAGGTTCAAATGCAGTAGACTTTTCATAACTTGCCCTCCTAAATCCCAAACATTAGAGAGTGCTTTGCTTTTGAAGCATGAAGGTTGAAACCCTTCCCCACAAAAAACAACACCACCACCTCATTTATGTTCTATTTGCTATTATAATTCTGGATGTTCATTATCTATATAAACATCTATATCTTTTTAATCCTATTTTGTTCTAGATAGACATCTTGCAAAACACACCATTTGCTTTGAGCAGTTTGAGTTTACTACCTTCTAATTTAAGGAATTTCTCCTTATTCTTACATTAGGAAACGGTAAAAAAAACAGGGAGAATGTAAGATGCCAATTGACAGTCTTTATGCCACTTTATATACTTGTATCATGCCTCCCGTACTCTGGTCTCTCTCTCTTCTTTAAGATAAATGATCACTAACTTTACAGAACTCTTTTCTACATGAGCTTTTCCATGATCCTGATCACTCTCATTGCCTATTTCCCACAATAATAACCTATAATCTCAACAGAAATTAGAATTAGTTACACAAAACCAGAAAGAAGAATGCAGGATCTCTTAATGAGGATATTAGGATACATAAATTAATTCAAAACAGTTTCACAATGATGATGAGCAGTATAAACAAGAGGCAAAAAGATCTGGGAATTAAGAGAATATACACATTTGTAAAAAAACAAAAACATTTATACCCAAAATATTGAAAAATACATATTATGACATGAGTGAGAAGAGGGGTGTGTGTGTGTGTGTGTGTGCGTGTACAGTAATGGATACAATTGTGTGTAGCCAAGGGAATTAATAAAATACTATAAACAGTACCTGAGATTATGATGTACTGCCCATAATGAAAATAATTATACTTAAGAGCTTTTTTCCCATTTTATGTTGCTAGTTTCCAAACAGATCATATTTGGTTTTTTCCCCTATTTCAAGAAGGGAGTGTTATGGTAGAATTAAGAAGCAAAATTATTTGCTAATCCCTTTTGAACATATAAGGAAGCATTGTGAGCATCAGGTAGATTAGAGAAGGGGAGTTCATGGTAATCAAGGCAGATACAATGGAGATGTAGACAAATGTCTACCATGGGAACATAAACGAAAGAAAAAATGTTGGCTATGTTGAAGGAAACGGAGCAGCAGGTTTGGGGACAGCGTGGATGTGAAAGGGAGAGAAAGAAGAATCAAAGACATCACTGAAATTATAGGACTAGGGACAGGAAGAATAGTGTTGTCAACAGCAATGGAGGCAGGAGGAAATGGATAAGGTTAGGAGATAAATAGCTCAATTCTGGGTATATTAAGTTGGAGCTGGCATCAGACCATAGCAGACAAAATGAAACAAAACGTTTTTTTTTAATAAAGACCTCAGAAGATATTTCAGCCTAAGCACGGTCTTACATTTTTGGCTGCTAAAAAGTCCAGTTTTCTCATTAACCCAAACTCCCCTTAAAGACAATAGGAGCTTAGCATTTGGATGACTCAGAACTGTGTTGTATCTAAATGATTTGGCACAGGCACTATACATTGCAATGTTGAGACACAGCATACAGAACAAACATGGTCTCCATGTTCCCAGGCACTGAAATCAGGTATGGATGGAAGTGACTCATTTTTTCTTCTGGGCTGAGGAATGCAATGGAGCCAATCCTACTTCCCTTCAAGTCGATGGCAAAAGTCCCAATGACTTCAATGGGAGCAAGATCAAGAAATTTGGTCACTCCCTGTATGAGTGCCTTCTGCTAGAGATAATGATTGCCATACTAAAAAACAAAAACAGAGCAGACAAACCTCCTCTACCAGACAAGACCAGAAGGGAAATGCTAAATTGATAAACTCAATCTACAAAACCATGATGAATTTCAGCATTCAAGAGAGGGCCAAAAAAATTGAAAGGTTGAAATAAGTCAGCTTTCACTTAGAGACTGATAAAATTGCCTAGGCGAAATGAAAGCATACAAACTGTTGCCAATCATGAAAAGCCGAATCAAACTTGTTTTTATCTTTTATTTAAGGGGAGGGTTGGCAAGAGGACTTGGGGAATAAATGTTCTTCGTTGGGGTTTCAAAAAAGTTCAGATTAATTTGGTTTGAAAGGAAAAGTGAATGAAAGAAATAGGTGATACCAAGGCTGACAGATGAACTATACCTGAAGATTGTGACAAGAGAAGAGACTGCTCATCTTTATATGTTCTTATATACAGGACCGGAAGAAGAAACGTCGAACTATGAAAAGCACACTATTTTCCAGTCAGATCAAGAGCAAGATGTACAGCACACAATAGCTCGGAAATTCATTCCCCTTCTTAAAAGATTTATGTTACAAGCTTCCAAACACAAGATGCACAGGTAAAATAAGGTGACCGAGGGCAATGAGAGTTAAGCCCATTTATATCTGAGCTGTCTTTGGCTTTGGGTGCTTAGACAAACTGAACCTTCGAAGCTTCTGATGTCCCCCCCCACGTTGTTTAGTTTTAATCTAAGCGTGTTTAGAAGAACCCACATTAAAAGCATGTGGGAAGGAGAAAAAGGAACAATCATTTTTCCATTCTGTTCTTTTAAAACAGCAAAAATGGGAGTCTACTCCCTAACGAATGTTGGTACAAGTGAATGACTGGCTAATGTTGCTGCATGCTTTTCAATTTCCATATATTACTATTAATTGGGAATACTACTACATCTGAAGTTATTGTGATGCTTTCAGCAGCAAACTGGATCTTAACTCAGTGTAGAATATTCCTATTTATGCACAAAGTTTATAAAACTTTAACATTTTCCTATTCCTCTGTCTCCCATAGATTGTGAGTTTCCATATATCCCATAGCTATACATTCCAAACACAGACTATTTTATTTAGTAATATAAGCAAGAATTCAGATAAAAAGAAATGCAATGGAAAATGTTTGGCAACATATATGTAAACATTTTCTATACATTTGGGTTGAATCAGGCAGTAACTGATCTTAATGTGTCTATGACAACATTTTCAGTGCTTCTCCACCCAGCTGATTTGGGTCCTAAGAGGTCCATTTAGAATTCTGTATTTCTACCTCCATCAAGAAAATTAACTCTTATGTTAAATGTAAGCAAATCAGGTCTTTGCTTTGCTTTTCTACTGGACATAAATGACCCAACTCTCCATTGTGAGTGGGAGGAGGAACAGCAGCAACCACAACAAAAGAAAGGATTGTGTATTCCCTATACAAAACAGCAAGCTGTGCCTATTCAAGAAAGCTTGGCCATTTGTCAGAAATTAGAGAGCAGACGCTGGAACCCAATATTCGTACTAGGCCAATGCACTTGTGAATTACCTTGCATTCAGAATTTGTTGTTTGTGCTTTATTGTGCCACATACATGGTACTGATAATAACTCAAAAACACAGAGCCATTTTCATAAAGAAACACATGGACCTAGGGAATGGAGAACAACATCTGAGGAGACTCTAAAGATATCCAATAAAATATGTGGATTTGGTGCCATAGTGTTTCACTTCAGTTTTACTGGGAAAGTGCAGCAAACACCGAGTTCAAAAAAGCATGCAGTGTGTCATATCATTCTTTCAGCCCTTTAAGCAATGTTCTCTTATATTCATTTTCAATTGGCACGTGGTACCAGCTTTAGCCCACTTACTGCTGGATGAATATATGGTACCAAAAGTGTTGTTTCTAAATCAGTTTCTTCCTAACTCCCACAACTCCCACAGACTTTTCATGGGAAAATCTTATAATGCCTGTGTATGTGATTCTATGAATCAAACTTCTAGCTTTTGATAGAAAATGTCTTACTCTCCTGGCTTTGATTCTTTATTGCACAGTGGGGTAGTGCCAAAAGCCCTCACATTTGCTTCTCACATGCAGACATCAGAAATTTAATTCAAACCCTGGTAATCTGCCAAGTTCATAAAATGTACAAGTTTAAAAACTGGGTTTTTTCTGAGTTTATATATATTTATATAATTTCCACAAGTGCAAAGACAACATAAGTTAGGCAACACAGGTTACAGAATCCACGTGCTATAATATATAAATGCATATGCGCATCAGAACCACCACTACACCGCCTTTACTGACGAAAATTACAAATGGACAGCCCTAGTCTGGTGAGCACAGAACAGAACTGGGATAAAATTCTGTCCAATTAAAAAGTTTTAGTCCAGAAGAGACAATCTTTATCTGTAGTCCATCCACAGCAGCTCCGCATAGGTTTCACTTGATAGCTACATCTTTATTTCCTTTTAAAATTGAAGCACAGCAAACATCATCTTTCATCCTGCTCTAACCCTTACCTTTTTCAACTACCCCCTTCCTTGACAACAATCTCTGCCACTCTGTTCCCTCTGTCCTCCTTAGAGGAAGTTCAAGAGCTCCCTAACTTCAACAAATATACAATAATGATGTAGAGCCCTTTTACTCCTTTGGGATGTATCCCAGAAACATGGAAAATGCTTTCTTCCTGACAGAAATAAGCAACTGGGTAAAGCAGTTTCTAGGCACCTTTGAGTCTAATAAGAGCACCAAAATGATTTGCAAGGGCTACAAGATGAATTCCTTTAAAATAATGTTATAACCTGTGCAACAGAAATTGGGATGAACATGAAATCTGAAGATGTGGGCAACAAATTAATCCAGCCAATTAAGTGAAGAAGCTGAGAGTCCAGCACTCTCAGATAATAGCAAGGTAATAGCAGCTGAGCAAAAGGATTGCCAAACACAATCCAAATGTCTAAGGCTAGATCATATCATCCTGCTTAGTTAACTGTTAGCCAATCAATGATGATTGTTTCCACTGTGTTCCAATCCCAGTCAACCGGGACTATTTCTGATTTTCCCAATTTCCAAGCAATTTTCAAACACTTACTTTTTTTTCCCTAAACAATCCAATAGAAAATATTTCGTCTTCAAAACAACATGCAATTTTTCTGCAAAATGGGGCTGGTGATATAATACGTGATCTGCTAAATTCAAACCATAAAGCCTTAAACATCTTCTTCATTCCTTTAGCAATGAAAAAAGCATCATATAGAGTTACTTGTACAGGAACGTAAGTCTGATGTTTCTGTGACTGCTGCTTCAAGAGAGTTACAGTAATTTTTAGATTAGCATTAGTGTAAATTTCTTTTCCCCACTCAATCTGGCAGTTAGACTCATTCCATTAGACACCTTGGTTTACAAAAGAGAGAGATGAAAATAGAATCACTTTAAACTTCCCTAAAACTGTTCTTCTGCTAAAAAGTATATATGCATGGTGTCATACAAAAGGCTCTTGTGAGGAAGGAAAACAGCCCAAACTCACGTTGAAAAAAATCTTAATATCATAACTACACAAAGTGATATCTTATATGTAGGTAATGAGAGCACACGTGCCTGCAAGAATATGTTACATCCCACGCTGAGGTAAGTTGATGCACAGTATTCACAAAAATGCAGTATTTTTGAATGTGTGTATGAGACATTCATCTCCTGCAGAACCGGTCCTGTAAGAATCTACAGCACAAACTAAAAAAAGGAGTGGAGATTTCTTTTAAAGCAGTAGCCTCTGCAACACGTGAATCCCACAACTGACAGTTCTTGATCCATTAACAAAAAAACGAGCTTTTATTGCCCTCAAAGCCAGACTATTGTTTGGACTTCCTGTATTCATCCACTAAGTTACAATAGCTCTGGCATCTTCCTTACACAATGAAGCTCATGAGATTTGAACATTTCAGCACTCATGGTCAAGATGCTTCTTTACACCAGCAGTTCTCAACCTTTTTTCATTTGCAGACCCCTAAACATTTTTGAATGGAGGTGGAAATCTTTTTGAATTATAAGTGTGGGTATTCACATACTTATGACGGATTATAGTCACCTTTCACAGACCCCTTAAACATAGTCTGTGCATCCCCAGGGGTCCACAGACAACAGGCTGAAAACCACTGCTTTACACAGGATACATGCTTATGTGTGCAAGCCAAGCTGTGTATTGTTCCTGTTGTGTCTGTTCACAAGGTGGCATGCTTGCTTGACTTATACCAGTAGTGTTCAACCTTCTGGCCCTGTGGGCCAAATGAGTTATGCAAAGCCCATCTGCAGACTGGACTGGGCCATCTGCGGGCCAGATCAGGCCTCGGGACCTGGGACCTACACACCAGAATTGAGACCTAGGGGGGAACACTTCCCCCTCCCACCCCCTTCATGTTGGGATCGGGTCCCACAGGCCCTGCCTGGCCCCCTAGATCATGATGGGACAAGGGCCTCTGCTGTCCCCACCTGGCCTTACACACTGGGATCAGAAACCAGGGGCCAGGGGCTTTCTGTGGGTCCAGAGATTTGGCAGCAGGAGAGCAGTGCCACCATTCCCCCACCACCAAATCTCCACACTCACGGGGAACCCTGCAAGCCAGATGACACAGTGCAGCAGGCCAGATCTGATCCACAGGCTGCAGGTAAGCAGCCCTGACTTACACCAATCAAACCCAGACCTAGGGTATGTCTACTCTGCACTCAGCATCATAAATGCAGTATAATGTAGATAAGGACCATTAGTTTTAAAATACCTACCTCAGGTACTGTTAGAAGTCAGGTTGCAATTTCATGGAGCATAGCATGGGCTGTGAAACTCATAAAAGCTAAGCAAATACTCAGATAATTAATCCAAGCTGAGCTCATTGCTATCAAGTGTTGATTGCTACCAGGACCCAAACTGGCTACTTTAAAGCTAGCTTATGATAAAGTTAGTTTATGTCTATGGTGCTTTTCAGAGATGTAATGTAGATAAATCTAACCTGCAAAATGCCTGAAGTATAAACTGCATTGTAGTACATCTCTCTCTTTGTAAAAGTTTTGCCACGCTATTGTTCAGTGTCTATGTTTACATGTGATCATAACTGTAAACACATGAATGTCAGAAGTATCTGAATAAAAGAGAAGACAATAAGGCTGCATCCAGACAAGCGCAGACGTTTGGTTCCTCGAGGGCAAGTAGCAGCGGTGCACCTTGTGTCACAGCTACTTGTCCCCAGGGAATGCCGGTGCCAAGCGCACTTTGGCACATGGAAAGCAACCCCAGGTGGGGTAGGGGAGGCCGGGGCCAGCACTGGACTGGCCCCAGCAGCCTTACCTGGGTGCCTGGGGGCCTCCCAGGGCTGCAGAGAGGCGATCTTGGTGGGCAGAGCCTGGCTGGCAGCCGCAGCACAGCTTCGCGCAGCCTGGATATCCAGGGGTCAAAAAACTTGCGGACAAAAAAACCCCGAACAGAGCAGTGCACACACAGGCAGCGCTCCCCTGCAGCACAGAGGACACCTGAGTGTGATGTATGAGGAGCCACAGACTTGTTCGTGGCAGCACAAACTGCACAACCACGCTCATCTGGATGTGCCCTAAGAAGGTAAAAGTTTTGAAGTGATTGCAAACTACTGGAAAGAGATTATACTAGGGTTTGTTACTGATAGCTCTCGGCTCCTACCTAATTTGGAGCTCCAAAGCACTATAAGGAAGGAAAGGATAAAGTTTATGCCTGCCTCTCTCTCTCCACTGACAGTCCAGGGGCTGGCAAGCAAACACTGTAATATAAGCTCAAGAAGTGAGGAAAATAGGGTGCACCAATAAAGATTTTCTTGTCCGATACTGATAGCCAATCATTAACCAACCATATAAGCTGATGCTGAGCCGATAACCAATACTTAGTAATAGTGCAAGGCATTTTAAACTACTGACATAAATTAACCTTTTTTTTTTTGGCATGTTCCAGCAGCCTCCTGCATCACATGCATCAACGTCCTGGCAGTCAAAAATGGTGGCGGGAGTGCTTGAACTAAAGCTCATCGAATGAGTGGCACTGCCACCATTTTCAAGCACGGGGACACTGATGCATGACTCACTGCGGCTCTTTAATTAGAGTGGCACTCAGTTGCTGCTCCCCCTCCTTCCCCCGGAGCACATGTAAAAAGTGCCAAGGGGCAGGTGCCTGAGCCTGCCCAGCAGGGCTCAGGGGGAAGGTGTGAGCCTTCCTGACTGCCCAGGGCTGGGGGGCCTCTGAGCCACGCTCCCTGCTTTCTTCCCTTTGCCCAGGGCAGGGCCACGGGACTATTCCAGGCCTGGAGAATCTAGGCCGCTCCTCCCTGTCACAACCCAAGTTGTGAGTTTTTGTTTTGTGTGCTTCGGCACAGCTAAATTGCTCTCCGCTAAATTGTTCCCACCAAATCGCAGCTTCTTTGCACGGTGGAGTTTTCTGCTGCAACAGAGAACCTCGGGTGCAAAAGAAGTTCCCGCCAATTCGTAGCTTTCTTTGCAGTGTGCATTTCTAAGTTGCAGCACGGTGATGCACATTGCAAAGAGTTCCCGCCATTTGTATTCTAATTCGAGCCCCATTATTGGTTTACGTTAAATTATTCACACGTGGCAGCTAGCGATTGGCCTGCTAGCCGTATAAAAGGCTTGTGTGATTTCCGCCCTAGTTGGAGGACTCCACGAACACCAGGAGAAGGAGACTTCGCGCTGTGTGAAGATCTCTAAGCGCTGCGGATCCTCACGGACCCAACGCATTCTAAGCAGGCAACAGAGGTCTGATCAGCCTCTAGCCTCTCCCCGTCGCCATACGATCCTAGACGTATCCTTCCCTGCGCACCAAAGAGACGGATCCACGGAGCCTAGCAAACTTCGTGTGAGTGAGTCTATTCAGAGCTCTTTACCGGATGGACTTTCTCCGGTTGGTCTGACAGGCTCGCGGTTTAAAGCCTCCAACCGGATGGGCTAGAAGAGTGTTCCCAGAGGAACTCTAGTCCGCCTCTCTTCTTTTCTATCCGCAACTGTAACTCAAGCAAGTTTTTCAGCCTGCACCGCGACCATCTCGGTGTAAGTAAACAATCTTAAAATCAACCGTTACGCGTCTGTGCCTAATTCTAGCTCAGTGACCTCCCTCTCCAACCCGGCCTGCCCGGGCTGCCGGCCACAGCCCGCGTGCAGAGCGACGAAAGCAACCCGGGGTCAGACCCGGCGCGCACACTCCCCTGCAGCCGGGCCCCAGGTCCCGGGAGCTGGACTCCAGCAGGGAGAAGGGCCCCTTCCCCTCCTGACGGTGCTGCTGCTAGGGCCAGAGCAAGCCTCTGTGACCCAGGGAAGGCTGAATGGACCCAGCCTCAAGAAGGGCAGGACCCGTATGGGCTGAAGGTAAGGTGACGTATGCTCACCTCTCCTCCATGGCCCCTCCCCCCAACCCTGGCACAGCTGGAGCAGACAGCAGCTGGGCATAGGTGGATGTGGGCTGCCCACTGTGGGTTTGGGACTTTCCATCTGCTGCCTTTGCCCCAGGAGCCCCGTGCCAGCCGTGCGCCCCTGCCCACCCAGCAGCAGGAGGCACAACTCACCGCCCCACTGCTGCCAGGCAAGCAGAGGGCATGCAGCTGGTGCAGGGCTCCCGAGGGAAAGGCAGCAGAGCAGAGATCCCAAGTCCACAGCGAGCAGCCTGCATCCGCCCCATGCACAAATATGAGGAGCACATGCCCCCCATGCCACCTCTGAGGGAAGCACACAGCAACAGGGAACCACCCCCCCCTTTCCTATCCTCCCACACCCCATGGACAAGCCACCCATGGATCAGTCTTGCTCCCTGCCCCAGGCCTGGGTCCCATGTACTACCCTGGCTGGGCAGAGCCCTCAGCCCCTGCCCCTGTCTCAGCTCCTGCCTCTGCCCCACTCCCTCCCTCACCAAGGGGGCCTCGATATGCACCCCCCATGCCCCTTTCCACCCCAGGCCCCTCCCCCTCCGCAGACTTACCTGCAGGTAGCTGCTCTCCATGCTGCCTGGCTGTACTCCTGGCCACGTGCACGGGTGCTGCTGCGCACATGCACGTGGGCCCTGTGTCCTGCTTTCAGCTGCCCCAGGCAGGACCCCTTGCAGGCTAGACTGCTGCCTGCCTGTATGGAGAAACCCTTTGTTTCCTGAGGAAACCCAGGCATCTGGGGGCCCCATAGGGAGAGAGGGAACCCAGGGGCCCTGGCCAGAAGGCATAATTATCATTCAGTAAGCATGATCAGCTACAACAGTCAAAAAAAAGCCAATAGCCAATAATATAATTTCCCTCTTAATCGGTGCCAATCCAATAGGCAACTGATACATCAGTGCACCTCTACAGGAAATATCACTGGTTTAGAAATTTGCATTAGCCAAACACAAGGCTCGCTATGCAATGTCATACAGCCCAAGCTGTGCTGAATAACTATGAAGTCTGGATGAACAGAACCCACAAGAAAGCAGCAGATAGGCATTTCCTTTCACCTTTGCTGCACTGCTTCCTGTATCTATAAATATGCAAGGGTTAACGAAGTGGGAACGTGTTTAAAATACTCAAAAAGAAAAAACGTGTTAAGAGATTAGTCAACAAGGCTGCAAAATGATAAGGTGTATTCTCCATGCATAGTCACCTCATTGTAATACTGTGGTCCAGAAGTCTGGCCTCACCTTTTCTATCAGTTTGCAATTTGTGCAAAGGTTCCCAAGCCAGGTGCAGGACACTGCTTGGTTTTTATGCCCAGACTTCTCAAACACACTCTCAGTTTTAATAAAATGAAAGAAAAGATTTTGTTTTGTCTTAGAGACTTGTCCCCCCCCCCCCCCTTCCACCTCACTTTATGTTTACAAACCTAACTGGAGAGGAAGGTGACTCCAGCTGTTAGGGTGTTATCTTATGACTTAGGAAGCAGGGGTTCAAGTCAGTGCTTTGCCATAAGAATCCTATGTGATCTTGGGAAAGTTATTTAACCTCTCTGGGCTTCATTTATAAAATGTGAATAACAGTATTTCCCTACTTCACAGGGCTTTGGGGAGGAGCGCTCATACTGGCCGCACAGAGTCACTGCTCCCCTCCCAGGAGAAACCACAAGTGTACAGATGTTCAGGATTTTTCTCCCAGAACAAAAATAGCCATTCCAGCAGAAAAATAACATGGGGACAACAAGATTTAAAACACTCCCTAAAAAGTTTTGCTTGGGAGATCTTCTCAGTTCCCTTCTGAGAGAAGTCACAGCACAGTCCTCCAGCATCCCAAGGTGCTTCGTGTGGTAGGCCAGTAGGGGGGAGCTCCTGTGTTGAGCCTCCCACCTCACCACGCCCGTCCACCTTCCAGACTCCACATGTCTCTCCAGGGGCACCTAAGCCCTGGCAGACCCCCTTTTGAGATACACCACAGAGTCCGGGGGTAACATGTGCTGCCAACACCCCAAGAAGGGACTGTCTGGGGCCTGTGTCCTCAGGGAAACACAGACCTAATAGTCCTATGGGTACTCAACCCAATACAAGAACTTGGGGCACTTCCCCAAGACGGGGGCCAAAAAGGATAGTCTCCCTTAGTCCGCAGACCCAAGGGGCCTCCTAGACATAATTAAACCCACCCCTCAATAAGTCTCCTACACCAATCACAAAGGAGAACTTTATTGGTTACAGAGGGTAGGGGGGTTAGAATAGGGTACAGGGTAGAGCAATATCAGAGAATTCCCATACAGCAAACTCCTGTGGCTGGGGTAGCCTTTGATCTCACATCTGAGTTACTGCAAGACATATATCTAGTTGGATCTCAGTTAGCTTACTCACAAGTACCATCCAGAGGCTGTTGGAGATTCCTGCTGGAGTTCCTTGATCATGAGTTTTGAGAGATAGAGCAAGTTTCAGATGGTACAGCTCTTCTTTGTTCCTGGGTATCCCTCACATCTGCTGCCCCTTCCTCCCGGGCGGTCCTCAACTTATATACCCCTTGTGACCTCATTTACCTGGTCCATTTACCTGTTGGCTGTCAGCCAATCAATTTGAAATACATCACTAGTTGCCAGGCAGGCTCTAGCCCACTAGGAAGGAAGCCCCTTCCCCAGGTATGTGATACTAGTCACGTAGGCAGAGAGAGAGCAGATTTCCCCCCTCCCTCAGGAATGTATCCAGCTCAGGTTACCTACAGAGATAGGGTAAGGATGCGTCTCTCTGCTGGGCCCATCCTTATCAAATTGTCACAGAGCAGAGACTTTGGGGAGAGACAAAGGTGGCTTTCTGCCACACTTTGCTCCTCCCCACCAAAAGATTGTATGTTGCTCACTGAACTCCTCTGCTCTAGCTGAGCACAGAGCAAAACATGCCCCCTTCACAATCCCACATTGAGCTTCAGGGAGCTACAGGCTTCCTCTGAATTATTATGAAAAAAAATTTCCTGAAACACAAATGTGAAACTTGACCAAGTGGAGTATGATATTTAGACTACATGATAAAAATACACTTCTACCTCTCCCCCGATTGGAATCCTTACTTTTAAAAAGGCCTATCAACATAAAATACAAAAAAATGTTATAACACAGACTTGCCAATTCTCAGGATGTTTCACAGGGGTTTTTTTCCCCCTTTAGCTCTCCAACTACCAACGTTAAGCAGTTACGTGAAGATGTCAGATTTCATTTGAACTAGAAAGTGTCTAGCCCTCATTGGTCTGGAGTAAAAAAAAATTAAAACACAAATGCTAAAGATGCAAAGGCAAAGAAGTAAAATATTATTGTAAACTCTTAACTTTTTTACCTAATTTCTGGGGAAAAGATGACACTGTATTTTTAATGGAACACTTGAAGTCAGCAATATGGTGATGCCAATTGTTTTCATGCCAAAATGCTCATAACATCCAGTGTCCAAAGTACTGTTCATACATTAGCTAATTAATCCCACCAACTCCCCTATGAGAGAGATGGTTAAGGGCTATTATTCCCATTTTACAGATGAGGAAACTAAGAACAAGTGGTGAAAAAACTTGCTCAAGACCAGAGTCAGCCTATGGCAAAGCCCAGAGTAGAAAACAGGACTCTGCATCATAGAAAATTAGGGTTGGAAGGGACCTCAGGAGGTCATCTAGTCCAACCCCCTGCTCAAAACAGGACCATTCCCAAATAGATCATCCCAGGCAAGGCTTTGTTTAGCCAGATCTTAAAAACCTCAAAGGATGGAGATTTCACCACCTCTCTGGGTAACCTGTTCCAGTGTTTTACTGCCCTCCGAGTGAGAAAAGCTCTTCCTAATATCTAATCTAAACTTCCTTTGTTGCAACTTGACACCACTGCTCCTTGTTCTGTAATCTGCCACCACTAAGAACACTCCAGCTCCATCCTTTTTCAAACCCCCTCCCCTCAGGTAGTTGAAGGCTACTATTAAATCCCTTTTTAGTCTTCTCTTCCCTAGACTCTTCTCTTCCCATGCTACTTCCTACAGACCCCATTGCCATTCATCCATCTTCTGCGTGGCCAGATCTGTTTACTCTTAAATTGCAAATTCTTTCAAGCACACATTTGGAGGCAATAGATGGTGTTTTCCTCAGTTATGTAAATTTTGATCTTCAATAACTATTACTATTTAATAAAAATCACTATGAAAGTTTTGCCATCTAATTCTTTGATTTGCTTCCCCTTCTCTCTCCTTTCCTGCCTGGAAATAAGTGTTGCTGGAAGAATGTAAACTTGATACAGTAGCATTTTAGAGAACCTAACAAAAGCAGATACATAAGTAAGTTTGTGTAGAGTGTGGTTTCTTTGAGTTCTCCCATCAATGCAGCTCAACTTGAATTAGTTTGACAATGAAAAAAGAATATTTTTTAATATGAATAGTGATGGAAACTGGACTCCGTATCACATGTTACCCCTCCATGAGTATGCACGTATTTTGATTTCAAGATGTACCCATCTCATTGATAGCAAAGGATACTAACGCAAGTTCTTACGATGCAACTGTTGCATCTTCATGATTCTGTGGACATGCAAGTTCAGAAAAAACACGCCATTTTTAAGAGGGTCAAAGTCTGGGTGATTTAGCTTACTTGTATCACTATTGGATCATGCACACATAACCACTGGATCATAATAGCTGAAGCACACTCAACAAGTTGCTCCCCCTTCTCTTTCAAAGCAAATAAAACATGCATTTGTCTATAACCTCTGAGGGTTATGCACAGCACAGAAATTCCATTCCCATTCAAGACTGTATAAATATATATACTTTTTACTCAATATGCAAACTTTAATTTTTTTTCCTAACAAAGATTTTTTTTTAAGTAAATAAGGGGGGGGGGGGGGTTTCTCTCTCACTTTTCTTCCCCACCCCTCCCACCCCCTTTTTTAAAATGTATTTTCTCCAAGTCATTTTTTCCAACACTGGTCAAGCAAATAATCTCATGAGACAAATCTTCTTTACTGTGAAAGAAATACAATCCATATTCTTTTTCTTTTAAACTGTAACAGTATAGGTATCACATTTAAAGCTTTTGTCAAGAACAATGTGCTTAAATTTAGATTTGCCAAATTCTTTCACTACTATAAGCAGGTAGCATTGTCCATGACATAATCAATACAGCTCTTGTAAATCTTGTTTTATTTTTAAAGGCAATTTGGTATGAATGAAGGTGCTAGATTAATAGTTCTTAAATCCTCTACTTAGACATACAAAACATATACCACTGCAGCAATGCAAAGTTATCCACATTCTCCTGTTAATGCATCTCAATTAGAACTAGCTTGACAATCTAAAATATTTTGCATATCATTTTAATGTGAAATTACTTGAATTAATTTAATCAGCAGTATCTGACCTGCTCTGGCCAAACTATGACCTGTAAAGACCACAACTACAGAGAAGGAATGTAGTTTGAGGCCACTGGCCCATGTCACTGGACAGACACTAGGAAGTAATGACTTGTGGTCACCAACAAAATGAGCTCATTTTCAACCAGAGACAAGTGGTTGGATCCAAAGTAAAATGATGGCAACAAAAGCCTTCCTGTTGATTTCAATGAGTTTTCTAAGAAGTGAAAGGCTAGGCAAAATCCCGGCCCTGAAGTTAATGGGTGTTTTGTTACTGAATGCAACAAGACCAGAAGTTTACCTACCATACTACCAATCCCCCAAATTATCCAGGCCCACTAGAGTTTTGTAATAGTTAGTAATGAGATAAAGAGGAGGAAGAGGGATAGCAGCTGGTCACTTAGTGAAAAGCCTTGATATGGATGAACCAATCATAAAATCTTGCCAATTCTTGAAAAGCTTATCAAAATTAAACTGACCAGACATCATTTTGGACTGACCAACCTTCATAGGTACTTAGTTTACATTTACAGTTTTGTAAACACCATCTTGGAGTCCACTGTTATAAGAGTCTTTCATTCAAGATAACAGTCAAAGATAACTTATACTCCATTTCTTTCCGCTGCATTAAATTACATTAAAATATTCATTTAGAAAATGTAGAGTTCATTATAATCATTGCTTTCCTCTATAGATAAGACAAAATCTTGTAGTTCTTCTCAGTCCTCATTTCCATACTATCTACTACATAAAAAATTATTTTCTTTCTTTCTTGGTATTTTTTTCTTTTTAGCATGTATAGATCTTTCACTTGTTTCTTGCTTATGAAAGATGCTTATATTCTAGACTTCTATATAACACAGGTACAATACAGGTCAGGAAAAGCCACTTCTAAGGTGAAAGGGCAACTTTGTGAGAGCTTCCTTGGGCTCTCCACAGACATCCAAACAAAGTTTTAATTAAGAGTCAGCTAGAAAGTGGATTTTGTACCATCCTCCAGAAGTAGAACTAAGCCCATCCAACAGTTATCATCTAACAGTAAGTTCTGATTAATAAGATATGACGTTATTTGTACCTAGACGTGGAAAAGCCCTGTGCTCTATTCAAGATTTTTCTTCAGTTTGTACTAAGTCCAATTAAATCTCATTATCTGCCCTTGTAAATTCTGCATTGGTCTTAGTCAGCATTTAAATTGTACCAGGGCCCACTGAGGCTAATTAGCACTAGTTCCAAGTAGATCATGAAAGGGTCCCACAACCCTGAAATATCTATGGCAGAGGCCAAACCTAATCATTATCTATTCCTCACCCCATAAACACTGTCCAGCTCACCACGCACAATTCATTCAGTTAGACATAACACCATTCTTCTGCTAGCATGGCAGACCACCCCATTCAGTCCAGATGCTACAGATTCTGCAGTCCAGATTCTCCTCTTTCAGCAAACTGTACTCCCAGCCTGCAGTTATTCTTGTCAGCACAGAGGTGGAATAGCCAGACGGAGAGAAAATATGGGAGCAAACGGGAAAGAAAAATTAGAAAGAGAAGTGCACTGAAACAAAAAGTCATGGGGGAGAAAAATCAGTACACTGGGGGGGGGGGGGGGGGGGGCCACAATAGATTAGTGGACAAGAAGAGTAGGAAAGAGACAACATGAAATGAGGAGGAGACAAGAGAGAGACAAAATAGATCTCACCAGAAACAGCATCTCTTCCAATCATAAAGCAGAAGTACTGTCTCCAGAAAACACAAAACCATTTACATTAACATTAAGCAAGCTACGGACCAATTAAAAAGATAAGAGAAAAGGACATAAAAGATAAGAGAAAAGGACAGGATGGCCTTTTATGGCATCAAAATGCTTGTAGACTAGATCTTGACTTCTATACAATATATTCATGAAGCCACCATGCCTCTGCATTGGAGAGCAGAGGGCTGGGGTTCTGAGAGTGCTAAGGCACACAGTTGACAGCCCAGAGGTTGCAAATTCAATGCCATAGAAATATTCACAGCACAGCCTGTCAGATTCCAATGAATCTGCAAATTCTGCTAATAACTTATCACAAGGGCACAAGAAAAAAGAAAGACTGGAAAGAAAAAGAGAAATTTCAAAGCAAAGTTGAGAAAGATCATATTAAGCCATTCTGGCCTTCAAAATCAATAAAAAAATGGTAGCACAATATTTGAAGCCATATGAATAGAAGTGCTGAACCAGTCCAGAGTGATGGAGATGCATACCCTTACATCTGACAGCTCCATTTTTAAGTAAACAGAAGAGCACGCTATGTTTGAGTAGATGCATTCCAAAATAAATTCCAACTTAAGCACAACAGGCCAAATTAGTAATTATTTTGGTAGCTCCCATATAACTGTAATTTATAAAGAAAATTTTTAAAAATCACTTACGTCTCTAGCAGTCAGTCTGCATCTACCTCTTTACCAGGAAGTTTCATGAGCTAACACTGAATGAAAATCAGTTTTTGACTATTTTGTTCTGAGAAAATTCAGTTCTGGGGTTTTAACTTACGCAAGTGACTATTAAAAGCTGTAACACCCAGAGAGTGAAACCACAACTTATCACAATCAACTTTTCATCTGGTTTATCAATTCTACTGTCATGGGAACTAGATTTGTACAATTTTATAGTTGATCTCTATGCAAGCTATCAGATCTAGTCATTTCTTTATCAAACAGAAATGGAACACTACTTTGTTTTTGCTCATCTCTTTTGCCCTGGGTTACATCAGTAAGTCATCTCCCTCTGTCAACTTGCAAAGATTCTTTCTGGTCTTGACCTTAAAAGGATGCATCAGTGTCAATGTGTCCCGTCCCCCGCCCCCCCCCCCACAACTCCTTATTAATTCTCAGCTGATTACTTATTCTTTGCACTTGATGGGCCTTATTCTACACAACTATGCCCCTTGGGTAGATTTTTACCTGTACACAAAGAACAGAAACTCAACAACTTTGGCTTTGTAAAGTTTTACCAGCAGCCTCTGCAACAGGCACTGAATAAAAAGTCCATATAGGTGGCCCTTACTCAGACAAAACTGCCTTTAATTGTAATAATTTTTCTAGATTTGGCCCTATTTTTGTGAAGTCTCCTAAGCAGTAAAATGTATATGTTAGTCTCAAAACACAGGACCCTATTCCTGCAGCCCTTACATAAACGGTCAAGGGCTGCAGATCTGACCCATTTTTCCCAGGGGATGTTTGTCCACGTTACATAAACAAATTTGCCTGTGTCTCTGCAGTTCCCAGAATTTGTAGATCAGAATCAGGAATCTGCTCAATGTTTAAGAAAAGACAGATAGGAGGTGAAATCAAATGGTCTCAAAATTGGGAAATGTTTGGAAAATTCAGGAGTACCGACATGGTCCAACAGTAACACTATATAACATTGTCCATCCAAGAAGCAAAATGCATATTACAAAACAATCATATTTAAAAATAATAACAAAATGGTAGGATTATGTGCTACAAGCTCAAGTTGGTGCATAGCTCCTTTTAATTTACTTCTTGGTGAGAGTAGTTATTTGCACATATGCTGATTTAAAGCTCCAATTTTAATCATGATGTAAATCAGCAAGTAGAAAACCTTGATTTAAATAATTGATTTTAATCTTGTTTTGCATCTGCATTCTTTAGTTACTTTCCTGAAGAAAGGGCGATTCTCACTGGTTGGTAACAATTAAAACATGAGGACTTGCAACTAAATATAGCCATTAACCTAAAACTTTTTTTTTCTTTTTCTAACCAGCAGAATACACAATATCTATACTTATATATTTAAGCAATTATATAAATTTAACATGCATTTAATTTCAGTCCTAATATTTACATCTTTATTATGATAGACTATGTAAAGGACATGTTTTTATTTACCAAGTAATATCTGCATTTGTGAATTAAGACAAAATGCATTTGGATAAAAAATTCAAATTCAATTAAAAGTATAAAATTCCCAAAATGTGTTGCTTTCTATAAAACTATCTTAATCATTCTGTATACATGAGAAAAAGTAAATTAATCCAATCATGTTTTGTATTTAAGACTATTTTATTAAACAAAGGAAATATTATCTAGTTATTGAGCTGAACTGATTGTTTCTGGTCATCCTGTCCTTCAAGATTTTAGAACTAGTAGATATCATCCTCTCATGCCTCAATTTTATTCCTTGACTGGAAGAAGAAAAAAAGTTTTCTTGTTTTTTCATTCAGTTTCTCAACTTTGAATGAGTCATTACAGTCATTGAATTGGAGTAGTTGAATAACCTGAAATGAAAAAAATATTCTCTCCCCGCCTGCTGAAGAGACTACTACTGTCAAAAGCCAATTCATCTTTTTAAGCAAACTCTGGTGCTAGCTACTAGGGATTTCTTCCAGTTAAGTGGAAATGGTTATGAGTTTCATTTTAATGGTAAGAGGCAAAAACTGCTTACATTTTTTCTTACTTCACAGTGTTTGATAAGGTCAGGCCTTAATAGACTTTATCAGAATTTTAAACAGGTGTTATGTATTATAAAAATGTATTAAAATATAGTAAAATTGAAACAAAAAAATGTGAATGATCATTTTTATCCACCCTTGCTATTTGTTTGCTTCTGTATATTACAACTGTAGAGAGATTTTAGTACTTGGCATATTTCTGCAAAGTATTTATATATTTTATTTTATAACACACTGATACAAAATATTTTTAATATGCCATATACCAAAAAGAAAAGAAAAAAAATCACAATACTACCATCCATTTCCAGTTCCAGCGAGATCCCCTAGCAATACCACCCCTGTGATAATCACATTATAATGCACATTGGGGCATCACAGAAGAGTGGAACCTCACTTACCAGTGAGGGCAGAGTAGAGGGGAAAGAAGGAGAAAATTTGGGACATTTAAATTTACATCTAAGATGAAGGCCCCTTCTTCATTTTGGCATGTTCAGCACATAACACTACACCTGTTCTGATTTCACAAAATCATTTGCAAATCACTTCAGCTGCTTCATTTTATCATTATTTTCAATCATGTTTAAAGAGGGAGAAATATTATGAAAAGGGGGTGGAAAATGAAAACATTTAGGATCACCATTCTTAGTACTGATCAAAACCCTGTGAGTACAGCAGGCACAGAGCTATGGAAACTACACTATGTACAGTATCCACCCTGCAATCAGCAATACTAGCAAGTAGCAACAGATCCTCACTTTATCCAATGCCGAAACAATGTTCAAATACCTCTAAAAGCTCATAAAAGGAGATTTCAGCGTGAGTCAACAATCACTTGTATTGGTTTGTTACAACTCATGTTTCTTTCTGACAGTCATCGTTTCAAGTTGTTTCTACAAAAATATATACTCATGCTACCCACCTAACCAGATGTTACATGAACCATCCCATTACTTCTGTTTCATGAAAAGTTAGATTTTATAATAAAACCTGACATTCAATGTATAGCCCTATCTACAGGCAACAGGCCAGATTCTTTGAATTTTACAGATCCCATTCCTGTAAAATCCAAAGTGAGCCAATTTCGCTTTACAGGTGTCCCAGAAATTATAACTGGGACCGTCATGTCATTAGGGAAAGCCCTTCGTGCTCCAATGAGATTGCTCACATAAGTGGAAAAAGCAGATTTTTGTTCTGTATACCACAAACAGGAGTGGGGAGGAGGGGAGTAGAGGACAACAAGCTATCAAGTTGATTCTAAATGCTAAATCTATTTAGAAAAGCCTTAAGGGGAAAAAAAGATGTATTAAATCTGCAATCAAATGGTAATGATTGGTAATTTGTATTCAATAAGAGCCCCATTTGAATGATCGGATCAAGGCAAGAAGAATCGTTAATCAACACATTCTGGGAAACAGGCAAAGAGAAAGAGAGAACAACTGTTTTCCGCAACACTTCCTGTGATAAGACAGACAGCTCTGTCACAGTGCACACCAGAGCTTCAGCAGGCTTAAAGGTTCATGTGAATGCAAACGTGACTCTCATCTGTACACACATTACACACACAGAGAATTCTTTTCAGCCCTGAGCCAAACGGGGAGTGGGAGGGTGAAGGGGGAGCACCAAACTTCAATTAAAGGCACAGCTCGCTTTGACCCACGAGTTAGTTGCAGAAGAAATGATTCATATTTCTTTAATGGGTTTGAAGGGTGGGGGGAAATCAAAAAGGGAATTTACTTTTTTTGCTTTGGTTTATACTGAACCAGGCCACTAAAACAAACTCAGCCTCAGTTTATCTTTTATGTTCATTCATGAAATGGATTTGGAACTTAAACGCTGAACAAAGGAAGTCTGACTGATATACAGCAAGTACATCTGTTTTTCTTAAATCCAATCCAAGCAAAACTTGCTTTGCTCCGTGTCTTTCAAATGTACACACCAACGTGGTATTTCCCTCCCCTCCCAAGACATCATTAAGTTTTAAAGGACTCACAAAAGCAGTGTAAATAAGATAGGAAAGACAGAAACTACAAGCATTAACTCTAACATGTCCTCGTATCATCCAATAACTTCCCCTGACATGCACACTACAATAAGGGTTTGCTGATCGCAGCTTTTCTACTGTAACAGGGCCAAGCTCAGGCAATTACTTACACTTATGTAGACTTTTATAAGAGATAACAGTTATCTCTATTGAAAAGGCACAAGCTGGGGTTTTTCATTGCTAAACTAGTTAAAAAAAAAATACAAAAGGGTTTCTGTGCAGGGCACTGATTCACCCAGCCCTCTACAGGGCAATAAACCAAGGCAAGCAGGCAGTCTCTTCGCATCCCTGATTCACACCAAAGAATGTTTAACTTAGGCCTTGTAATGCACTCGTATAAAGCAGCTCATCTTTTTAAAAGCATATGAATCTGTGAGAGGGGACGCTGCAAGTGGAGACCCACGGACACTTCACTTGAAATACCTAGAAATGGAAAGCGGAGGACAAAGTCTAAGTCTGGTTTGTACAGAAAAAAATCTATTTGGCATCCGCTCTTTTGAAGGAATGGTTTCCATACAAGCCAAATATGGTCTATAGATCTGTACAATTCAGCTTTACAGTGGCTAGCTTAGAGGCACGAGTATAGCCCTTTGGCAGCTACGTATCCTATCCTGAATTATATCTTATCTAAAGCCAAGCTCCATGAATCAAAGTAAAACAAGGCATACTGGGATTTGCCTCCTTTACTAATCATGTCCCTGTAGTTAACATGAAGGCAGCAGAAATCTGCAAATGTGTAAACGTGATGTGCCACTCAGGCTCTTAGCAAATTGCCAATGAAGCAGGGATGCCCCTGTTCTTCCAGTTTTGTTTCCACATGTGCTGACAGTTGCTGAGTGTTAGTTAAGTTTTTCCTCCCACCATTAAAGGACACTGCACGGATATAGCAAACAGGATAACTGATGTTTCAATAGCATACACAGACCAGATGGCAACTGCCAGCATCTTTAGCAATACCCAGCACTCTTGTAGAGGTTTCCTGAATGAGTACGTTTTTAGACTGAGCTTAAAAATTTAATTCCAGCTATTTTAATAGTAATATTAAACAATTATTATTTAGGGACTTTAGCTTTGAGTGAAGGGAGGATATACTACTGACTTTCTGGAGTTACCAACACTATTGAATTTCACTGCTATATCTTTTCTCACTCACTTTTTAACCAAAAGTATGTGTCCTTACATATTTGTGGAAAAGGATTTCAACATAGAGGGTCTAAATGTATTTATAAAAAGAGGGACATTCTACATACTAGACATGCTTTACATGCTATCAAATTAAAAAGGCCATCTATTGTCTCTATTGGTGCTCACAAATTTCTATAAAGCAAGTATTAAACACATGACTTAGTTCAGTAAACTCACTAAAGGATATTCTAAAGTACAGGAGCATTATTCATGACTGGGAACATACAAATGCACATTATATGCTGAAAAGCATGAAAAGGATACATTATGGAGTACCTTTAGATGGTACACTTTATCCAAGGATACCAATACACTTTGCAAGACTATCTTTCAATTCCACCCATCACTAAAACACAGCCACCTCTGGGAACTGAAATAAGGAAGTATGAGGCATTACTTAGAAGTTGAAAAGAGCAGAATTGCAGAGTTGAGAAAAAAAACACTTACTTTGATTTCTTGAATTTTTAAGGGGATATGATGGTTAAAATAGAGATGAGCTTAATATGCTGGCTAACAAGCCTCTTCCTTCCTTAAATGCGGGCACATCTATGTGTGCCTATTAGCATGCTTGAATAAACTCTGTTGCAGTTTATGCTGGAGCTTATTGCTGCCAGGCACACTGTTTGAACATGATCCTCAGACCACAACATGGTGAACTGGGTTGGAGCAGCCCTGGGAAGGGGGGAAATCAGCCTGCCAACTAGGGGGCTGCTCCCCCCAGCACAACGTGCAGTGGAGGGGCTGGCTGGGGCACAAGGGTGCTCCAGTGCGTGGCTAGCCAGCAGGCAGGCCCCGCACTGAAGCACCCTCATGCCCAAGCCAACCCAGGCAGTGCCTACAATGTGCATTGCTGCGGAGTTTTTTTACTCCACAGCATGAAGGTATTTGTATTTACTCCTGCTCCGGAGTAAATTACCAGGTAATTAGTCTACTGCGCAGTAAACATTTCATGTAGACAAGCCCTGTATGACCATAACTCCCATTCATAGCAGGAGGAGCTCTGAATTCCTACTAAACTTACATAGAGGAGTATATTGTATTGGGCAGCTCTGCTGAGTGACATCCATAGTCAGAAGATTAAAAAATAAAAAATAAAAAAAGCAGCAAGCTCTGTCTTCATTTCCTATTGGCCGTGAATCACTGAGGCACTTTGCACCTCATCCCCTTTTCCTCCTTTCACTTTATTTTGGATTTCAATTTTAAGAGTGCATCTTTAGGATATTTATCCTATAAATTCAGTCTTTCACATTATCTGCCATAATAGATTCATTTGCTTTATCACATATTGATGCAACTTCTCAATCCCCAAAACAAATTCAAGTTGTAATCATCTCACAAATGAAAGCCAAAGACATGCCTGTGTATACTTTGAATGTAGTGTTCATGAGGGTGATTTACATTCTGGTAATGACTTAAACAGCTATTTTGTATAAATTATAAAGAGAACCTGAAACACGTGACCCAAGACAGAGAACAAAATTTCACCTCTGGGCTTGTTTTGTCATATGTAACCACATTATATAGCAGTTAGTGACCGAGGTAGGACTCCTGTGTTCTATCCCCCCTTGTCACTGATACAACGTAAGAGCTTCAGGAAGTTACTGAGGTCAAATTTTAGCCGCCGACACTCCATATTTAGACACCTAAACAAACGGCTTAATTTTCAGAGGTGCTGCATACACACAGATCATACCCTTACAGGTAGGACTGCAGGATCATGGCCTCTGCTTGTAGACTGAAGTAAGGAATCTTCACTGGTACAGTGGCAGGCACAAAGGGATTTATAGAGGCCATTATAAGTCAAAAAGTACATTATTGCTTATATAGCACTCTGAAGACAGGGAATGGGATCACACACTTTGAAAACCACCAGGGAATGGGAACATGTACATGATAATTAGTTATTAATAAATAATATAAGCAAGAGCACTTCCCCCCAAAGTATTTACCACCCCCCCCCCAAGTATTTTTTAAGTTTACTTCAAGCAAACTTTTCAGACAGAGGGGGGAAAAACTCAGATACATTAGTGCAAGGCAACTGTGTTGATAATGTGTGTTTGTACAGTGCAAGCTCCCTCCTCCAGAATTTTTTCACCTGTTCTTATTGATCTATGGGCTATTCTTATGCATACCATTGTTATGGCTTAGATAATTACAAGATAATTAAATACAAGACAGCATGTTTTCTTCAGAGAGTGAATTGTCATACAGCACAATGCTGAAAGTAGAATGCTTTCTATAACCCCAGATGCAGTTATACATCACTGCAACACTCATAAAATGGATCATTTTAAAGCTGACCAGTGTGATAGCCGAACCCCAAAGTACCAGGTATAAAATCCAAATATCAGGATGAAATGAGGTGTCTTACTGCCTAGGCCTATACAGCTTGGGAGTGTTGAGAAGTTCTGTTTATTGTGGAACAAGTGAGTCACCCAATGATACAGCACTGAACTATACAGCAAATATATGGAGGCATTACAGAGTTCTGATCTTTCGGCACAATGACAGAAGGATCATCTCTGAAATTGGGATCACATTTACTTAACAACTGTTTTCACCTGATTTTGAAAGGGGTGACTAGAAAATGAGCAAGAGAGAGAGAGAGAAAAAGAGAGAGAGAGTTGTGGGGGAGGAGGAAAGGAAGCTTAATAGTAGTCTGTTCCCAGTCTTTGACCTTTTTATTGTCTGGAATAAAATCACTCAGTTACTTGCACCCACTTGTCCTTGCACACCAGAGGCAGGCAGTCCACAGAGACCTGCCCAGACCAAGCCATGAAAAGTTGAAGGAGCAGAAAAAAAAATAGAATATAGAGAAAACTGGGAGGGGAAATCAAGAAAACAACACCGGGGCAATTTTTATCTGGTTACAACCAGGGGCTGACAGGGCCAGATTAATGCACGGGCAAATCAGGCACACATGCCTAAGGCCCTGAGTTGGGGGGGGGCCAGGACTTCCCTCCATGGTGGCAGTGCGAGCCCCGTCTGCCTCCCTTCCCTTCCCTTCCCTTCCCTTCCGCTCCCCTCTGCTGGCCTTGCCATTGCTTCCTAGCAGTGGCTCTGAGGCCCGCTCCTGCGGACAGCAGCACTGGGTTGGGAAGGGGAGGGTTACCATACTCCCAGGTTTTCCTGGACATGTCCTCTTTTTAGATCCTCTGATCTCGGTCTGGGCAGTTTTTTAAAATATGATCGAAGTCTGAGATTTTGCTCTGCTCCCACCAAACAGCTGCTTGAGGACGGAAGCAGGGTGATAGGAGGCAGGGTGGCACACATAGTCGGCAAGTAGCCGGGGGGGGGGGGGGACCCAGCAGCTAGATGCAAATAAGTCCCTGGGGGGCAGGGGTTGGCTGTGTGTGGTGGGGGGTGAGTTGCTGCAACAGAGCAGGGGAGGCGCAAGCCCCTCCAACAGGGGAAGGGGGAGGAGGCAAGGAGGGAGCAGAAAGTTACATGTCTGGCCTGGCAGCACTGGGGCTGGTGCCTATGCTCACAGGGTAAAGGAAGCTTGCAGCCAAATTAACCTGGGAAGGGCAGGGCTGGGGGAAACACGGGGCTGTGGCTCAGGAGTCAGGGACACTGGCAGGGCTGGGGGGAGGCTGTGGCTTGGTAGTAAGGGGCAACAGAATGGACAGGGGCAGGACACTGCCATATCACTGCCCCCCAATAGCCATGTACCCCATCCCCCCGCGTGACAAGTGTCTTCTTTTTTGGAACCAGAAATATGATAACCTTAGCAGGAGGGGAGTCTCAAGCAACCCAGGGCCCACGAGTTTGTTTGCCTACAGCCCACTAAAGGGTTAATCCAGCCCTGGGGACTGGGGGATTAGAGACAGAGTTCCTTTCCTAACTTTGCCATTGGCTTGCCGACCTGGGACAAGTCATTTAGATTCTCATGCCTTGGATTATCCATCTGTGCTACAGTATAACATCACTTAATCTTCTGCTGTGAGAGAAAATTATTACTTGTACAGTACATCGAGATCCTCCAAAAAGCACTATATAATGACACAAGTTATCCTTCCGAATGGGTCTGAATTGTGGTTTGTTAAGAGTCGGTTCTGCAGATAGGAAAGAAAACTATGAGCCCTGACAGGAAAGGTTTGGAGAGGACCATACAACCTGGACAAACTGCATACTTCTTTAGATATTTCCCTAAAGCAGTAGTGTAAATACATGGCAAGGCAGGGGAGAGGAACAACCGGGACAGCAGCACCAGGCACCACTTTGGGAAATTGGAGAAGCAATAATAGCTTTCACCACAGCTGGTGACTGGTCACACAGCGGCCACTAGCAACCAGCCCAGCCCCATGCACTGAAACCATGGAAATACCCTGTTACACCTCTGCCCTACATAATATTCGTAACACAGTAAATCTGTGTTTTTCTACATACTGAAGTGGAATAAAAAGTGAACAGATAAAACACTACTGGAAAAACAGACACACTAGTGATCTCATGCCAGAACAGGTGATCTTCAGCAGACCTGAAGGAAAACGACTTACAATAAAAGTATCAAAATAAAATAATTTCTCATGCTTTGAAAACAAAGATTTCAAAGTTTTAATCGGTAGTACCTTTACACTTAATAACATTTAAACCGATAAGTATTACTTTTCTTATAAGTACATGAAAGCCTGAGTAGTTCATGTGAAATATAATTTTTATTTGTTGCCTATCAAAAACTAAAAAGCATATAGAAAACTGTTTTGCTCATTAAGCGTTGGATCCAGCAAAAATAAATAAATAAATAAAAATCTCTGTAGACTTCTAGACCAAGCAAGCCTTGGAGGAGGGCCTTGGGTACTAGCTGTATCATGTGCCAACCTAAAAAATTTGGCTGATTTACACAGATTTAAACATAACAAAAGTAAACACCAAAAAAATCCCTACAGCATTACTTGTCTGAGAATTGTGGAACTGCTAAGATTTATTTGTAAGAGGTGAAAAAGAAAGTTCTTTCAAAGAAGGTTCCTATCTCTTGCATGCCACCAGTTCCTGTAGTCTTCTCATTTGCTAACCAGATTGGGATAGTTCTTGCTACTCTAGGCATGGAATAGCTAGTCACCTGTACAGGCTGCTGTGCTGGAGAAGAGATCAGGTCCCGGTATTTATCAACAGATCATGAGCTCAGCTTATTCCCCCTACCATTCCCAGATT
Source organism: Alligator mississippiensis (assembly GCF_030867095.1). NCBI lineage: Eukaryota > Metazoa > Chordata > Crocodylia > Alligatoridae > Alligator > Alligator mississippiensis. The sequence continues at coordinate 25,732,890 of NC_081826.1, read as the reverse complement.
CCAGATTCCTACAAGACGCACGGTAATTGGTACCAGCAGATCCCCTGAGTGCCCGGAGGAAGGCAGCAATCTCAGGTGGCTGGGTAATACTTAATTCAGCATAATGGAGCCACTATCAGGGGAGAGGCACCCCTTAGCCCGAGAGCTGCCTCCATCAATGTACAGTCCAAGAGACTGCTAAGGTTTCTGTGAGTCAGCAGCCTGAGAAGCCGCTTTCTGCTGGATAGGGCCCTAAAAGTAGCAGTGGATTTAGACCACGCACTTGAAAGTGTTCCAGTTCCAGAATTGGAAACTGAATATCAGCTAAAGTGGGCATTCAGCAACACAGATTTAGAAATGTGCTGCCATGAATGCGTGCAAGCAAATACAACAGGGGAATGGACAATGTATGGGCAGATGCCTGCCCAAATAAAGTACCCAAGTTTAGGACTGGGAGCCTTGGTACTTTAGGTACAGAGAATTAAAGAGCCTCGTATTTTAGATTTAATAGTCATGGACCTGTCTTGCAAACACTCAGTGACAATGTACTAAATTCCCTGTCAGGAAATAGCAAAAGACCTGTCTTCCCTGTCTCTCTCCAGGGATGTGAAGGCTGAATTTGAGAATGACACCCAGCTCATCTCGCTCTCCTAAGGGTACGCAGGGGAAAAGAACAGAAAAAGACTGCCTGTATTTTAAAAGACTGTATGATGACATGTTGCTGAATGCTGTATAAATATGACCCTGAACTTTAGGCTTGCAATATGCATCCTTATGGATACAAATTACAGAGAAACAATAGGTACAGTATACTTAGGAAGTTAATAAGATGAAATGCAGGCAATTGTATGTGCCTAAGAGAGCATAGGGGGAACTTTGTAAATTGGCATATGACCATAACACTTCTCAAGAGTGCATTTCAATATTATTTATATAGCACCCTGAGTGGGTTAAGCTAGTAAACAGCATACGTGTTTCATTAGGACGATCATAATTTCCAAACGCAATATATGCGCACCCAAAGATAAATTATGTCCCGAGCAGCGATTCCATACAATGCACAGAATTGTTATTTATGTTAAATGTACAGTATCTGGGCATTTCTTTTATTCATCGTGAAAAATTCCCAGATTACAACCTGTGTTTAAGAGTTGAAATAAACCACTGGCATTAAAAAAAAAAAAAAAAAAAAAAAAAATCAATATGTTAAAAGGTACAGATTGTAAAATACATCGAAAATAGCCTACATATTCTAAGGAAAACTAATCCAAACCCTCAGAAACAAAGCTCCCATATTTTTACAGCTTTAGATAAAAATGTTAGTCTCCTTTACTATTACAATAGACTTACTCCACATACTTGGTGGGATTATCAATTTCAAGGCTTTTTTTTAAAGTAACAGTGTTTTATAATAAAAAGACCACTTCTTTCCATGTGAAATGTGTTAATCTGTTATTCTGAGAGCTACTAGGTTATATGTACTTTGCCGCTTTCAAGATTTTTGAACAGCCATAAAAAAAAAAAAAACACCTTACTGATTTGCTGATGAATATGTTGGTTTTGTATATTCCACACCAAAGTCTTATGAAAAGGTTGGAGATAAATTGAACTGTTTTTTTTTCCCTCTCCCTCCACCCAACTTAAAAAAAAATAAAAAATGAAAAAAACCCAAGAACTGAGTAGCCTATAATTCTTCCAGATCAGATTGCATTGCGTGCTGCAAAGGGGAAATCTTTTCCACACACTAGGCATTGTTTTGGACATCTCTAACATTTGGTAAAAAAAAAAAAAAAAAACACTTGCTGGAATCAGGGAATGCTGACTGACTTCCACCTCAAAAAGCCACTCTGAAAGGGGCCATAGAAGACAGCAACATGAATACAGCCTATAAACAGATATTTAAGGACACAATATTTTCAATTAAGAAACAAGGAAAAAGAGCAGTATTTTAAAATGCATCTGCCAAATCTGCCAAATGGCTATGAAATCTACAAATAAATTGATCAATAAATTCACAGTGTAATTAAAAAATGATGCCTAGGCTAATTTAAGAACAAAAGTTGAAGAGCATGCTTTTAGCAGCTGATGTGAGAACAGTTAGTTAGCCAGGTATAAGGAAACATCTTCCTTTCATTATAAACAAAAGAAAAATACTTAAAAGCTACAAATGTTAGTTAACTTTGCAGTGATTAACTCAACAATTGTAAAGCCAAAAACAACTTTAGGCGCTTAACCATGAAACTGTCAGTTCTCTTTGCCTGATGATAAAGTATCCAAAAAGTAAACATTATCTTCTGTGTTTTTTTTCCTACATGTGTATTCTATCATGAAAAGATGATAGCCAAAGATCTACTGAGCAAGCCCTGCTGGGTTTTGTACCTTGCTTTTCCAAATGTTTAGGTTAGAGGTTTCATTCTTTCCCTTTCCTTAACTGCCAGTTTTAATATGACAGTTTGTGTAGGTCACTTACGCTTGAAATACCAGACAAAGTCATACAGTATCTTCGAAGGGAAACAAAGAATTCAGTACAGTTAGTCCCCAATCAGATACAGGGGACCAAATGAGTTCACTATCCACATAGAAAGCAATTCAATAACCTGTGCTCAGGAAAAACTCCCTGTGAAACTAACAGGAGTTTTGCCCAAGTCAGAAATACAAAATCGTGGACTTCGATATCATTGGTGAAAGCCCTGTTTTAAGCAAAGCATATGAAATAATATAAGTTTGACTGATTAAAAAAAAAAAAAAGAGTATGAATTTAAAGGATAAGCTGTTTATCTAATTTTGTCTGTCTGCTACCCAGAACAAACTTTTGAATTGCATGACTATTTAGTTTAAGCATTTATCTTTGGAATAAGATATCGTTAAGCATTTCAAGCACTATCAAGGATCAAATGCACTACTAGTAAAACTGGGTTCAGTTGGAACACAGAACAACTGAAAATGGCTTAACCTTTTGCCAGAAGTATGTCACAACAAAAGCTTCCAGCCCTGTCCAAATTATACACAATTTCCTCTCAATCCATTTACTACGTATGAGTTTCTTCTTCATAGAAACTCAATTGCAGTAATCTCCTTGACAGCAAACAATGATCAATAAATATTACTTACAGTACAGATGTGCCCCAGTGTCCCCTCTTCCCACTGTTTCCCTTTTACTTGCATTCTGTGAAATGTTAGGAAAAAGGAAGGGGAAGGGGAATTCTGTTGCTGGCAAAGATTTAGTCTCTGACTGGGAAAATTCTTAACTCCAAGCTACTCAAGACACTGAAGGATTAGATCCTAACTAGGGAAAACACAGGAAAATGGTAATAAACATTGCATGGTGATCCACAGGAACTTTAGTCCCAATGTAATTTTTATATAGTATCCTATAATAAATGGCATTATAACATCCATAATCCAGTGGTCAAAACCTCTTCTCTGTCTCTCTCAATCTCTTTCTCCCCTTCCCTCCCCCATGTTTCAGGCACTTTCCAAGGAAAACCAGTGTTGTTTTAATGCTAAAATCAAGTCACTCCAGCCTTATTCCTGAATGAAAGCAGAATAGTAGCAAAGTGAAAACTATTATGTACTGTAGTGTGCTGCAAAGAGCTAAGGCTGACGAGTGTTATTTTTATGGCAGTTCTACTCTGGTAAGGTTTCATCTCAAATTCCCTGTGACATGACAAAAGAAGTCACAGTTTTCTGGAGAGAAAAAAAAACTGAATAAAATGTATTCATATACTGTAATAGTTCTTCATGTCACAATTGATTTTCCAATATCTTAGTTCCCTTTCTAACCAGACATGTCTTTGAGGCAATAAATTCTAAAACCCCAAGAAGGTAAAACTTGTTTAACCGTGAGTTTCCTTCTATGCACTAAAATAAATTCCACAAGTGCCTCAGACTTCTCCCCTTAAGTATTTTTTAAGTTCCTTCCCACTCACAACTAACCACTTTTCACAAGTATTAAGAAATAAAAAATATTTTTTTTAAATGCCTTTCATTCAAAATTGCATTGAGGTCCTATGTAGACAGGTAAAATCAACAAGCTGTATAGCTCAGTATAGCCAACAGGATGTTTTCATTAAGAAAGATATTTACACACATAAAATGTAACTGTTGCCTTCAGAAATGAAACTGAGAAATTACTAAAGAACTGAAGGAAATTAAAAGAACAATAAAATACCAAACAAATTAATTTTAATTGTTCCTTAGCGAAGGCAATATCACAATGCATCTCTTATGGAAGTTCATCTGACATGACCGTGAACACCAAATGAATCTGTACTAATGGGACACCTAAGATCCAATAAATTTTAGCTTGCCTTTAGTTTGAAAATTACAGAAAACTGTATTTGGTGATCAGACTTATATGTCATAATTAGACCAGCTAATACCCATCACCTGGGACCTTCCAGTTATAAGAAATATTTTCCAGAACATGCACATGTTTGCTGAACTACCAACATACAAAATAAAAAAACAAACAAAAATCAAACAAAAAACAACCCCAACACGCTCACAAAAGAATTACTCTTGACTTACCCTCTTTTTTGAGGTTTCCAAGGTACTCAAGAAGAGCAGTTAAAAGCATCCAATTCCAAAAGATTTCATTTACTATACTAAGTTAATTTATTAGAGTAATCTAGCTACAGCCAAGTACAAGAAAGTAACAATTGATTAAAAATCCTCTCCCGCAATACACACACACTTGCTCTCTCTCTCTTCCAGGCCATCAGGCATTACGATGACAACACACCTACATTTCAAAAAAGCAACATCAACTTGAAACAGAAATTGCATTTCTGACTGATTTTGTTAATTTGCTATTGTTACAAATCCGCAAAATTACTAAGTTTGTCAGAGAGAAGGCAAAACATTTACAGACCATTCAGTAATATTTCGGTTTATCATATCAAATGCCTCCTTTACCAAAGGCCCTATTCACCGCTTCTCTTCACCCATCATAAAATCTAATACAGGTTAGGATTCAGTCAGGCTCCAGGAGGGCACAAGGTCTGGCTCACAGGTATCTGAGAGTAGGACTTGCGCTTTAGGAACTTTTGCTGTTCCTCATATGACCCTTTCATAGAATAGTTTGGGGTCAGAAAAATAAATCTTTAAAAAGGAAGACAAGAAGAAAAAAAACATTAAGGAACCCAACAAGAGGCCTCAAAAACTGGTGCAGTTTACAAGACTATTTTTTCCTGCTTTTAATTCCAATTTTGGAATCAAATAGATTCCAAGCTGATGAGCTATCCCCTCAATAAAAAAGCCAAATCTTGGGAACACTAAGGACCACTCTTGAACTGTGATCTATAGGCAGACTCCTATATGCAGACTAGCCAAAATGCAGGATGGGGGACTTACAATGGATCATCAATGTGATTTCAGAGAGATTTCTGATGGCAGTAAGCACTATAACCATCTTCAAGAATTTGCAAGGTTGGTCTTTAAGCAGCAGGGTTCATGAAATGCAATATAACAAATATAAACCTTTCATAAGTCCTCTCATCTGAGCCTGCAGAAGTTATGCTTTTGGTGTCTATGGGCAGAGATTCAGGCCCAAAGTCAAAGAATTCATTTAGTCTTTTGTTCCACTTCAATCCCTGCGGTTTTCTGACCAAACCCATTAGATTCACTTTCATGAAATCATTCATTTACATTGAGAAAGTCAAACCAAAACAACCCCCCAAAATTGTTACACCTTTTTTTTGCTTTCTCATTAGCTGTGTTGGTGTTGTAAACAACTTAATAGTGGCAATGCAAAGTGAACCCTTGCCTAGATTTGTAAGCTTTTCCAGAGCTTGTAATACCCTGAGTTTGATGACATCACAAAACTAACCACAAGTAAAACCTGGTTTTCAAATTTGTTCTACTTTTCCTTCATTAGTCTCTGTGTCAGAAGCAGAATTGGAACCCTCATTAAGTCACATTAAATACTTTAAACTCATTAAAGGCTCAGAAATAACAATACAAACACTAGTGTTTTTGTAAAAATTATGCAACACAGGTGGAGTTTAATTTACACTTATATTTTAGAACATTGTGTGTGTATATATATATGAAGGCCAAAGAAAAGCAGATATGAGAGAAAGCCCAAGACAAATGTAGAAAATAACAGACAGCAAGGGGAAAGAGAGAGAAAAATCTCACATGGGCCAGATACCCAGACTGAAAGAGGCACAACCTGACTGGATGTAAATAAGGTGCATAATGAACTGAATATTGGATCATACCAAAATATGAACCAGACCTCACATTGTCTTAATCTATGAGATTTTCAATAATTCCTTGCACAGGAAAAAAAATAAAGAGGACCAGTCAGAAAACAAAAAAGCTCCACTGATACTTAGAGTTCTTTTTGTTGTTTGGCTGTTATTACTTGATAGTAGCTCAGAGGAAAAATATAGTCCATTTTTATGTACCATTGAGATACATACCATACATATGTCTCTCAATGTACCACTGAGATGCATAAATATATACATGCATACATACGCATATGCATGTATCTCCATATACACTGTGTGTGTGTGTGTGTGTGTGTGTGTGTGTGTGAGAGAGAGACACACACATAGTGTATTTTGAGATACATACCACACACATGCACATTGTATATATATATACATATGCATACAGGTGCACATGAACTGAATGTCAGCAAACTGAGTCGGAAGCATTTCTGGCTGTACGTGGGGTGGGTGTTTTGTTTCTAGCAAGATGCTATGACTCAGACACATATTGTTGATAACTTTTGATCTTTTTTTTCCCCATAAGACAGGAAATGTGATCTTAATGCTACAAAATTACTTACATTGGTATGCTCAACTAGCATCTATGGGATTAAATTAATCCATTTATATTAAACTGCTTCATGACACATACAAATCATAGTTTACTTCTAACGACTTTCTAGAAAGGGTACTCATTTCCTATCAGTAAAAATTAGATGACATGAATTTTGGATTATGAGGCATTCCACAGTATAAGTATAGTGGGTACAGCACACTCTCAGACCCTGGATACCTAAGAGACTGCCTCTTTCCTTTATGCACCTGAAATTAGAAGTGGCATATTTTGCTAACACCCCATATATCTGAGCATCCCCAGTTTAGTGCCAGGATGCATGGAGGGTAGGCCCTTCAGCTCAGGAATTCACTTCACCCATTTGTCTAAGACAGCCAGAGACTGTTGACCTTCAGGGCACACAGTAAGACTAATCTATTTTCACAGGCTTTTGCCTGCGGGGGCTGGGACAGGGAATGCATTTGGTTTATTTTATTTATTTTTTTGGTGCGGGGGGGGAAAGGGAGCACACATGTCTATTTAGGTCTGACACTGATCAGCATGCTCTGTATTTTGGTTTTATAGCATACAACTATAGCCTGAGCCTGTCCGATGGGAGTACTCTGTAAATCTCAACAATGAGAAAGTACATAGGAAAACAAGCTACTTGCAGAGATCTGGATTCAAAAGCTGAAGAAAAAAAAAAATGTTTCTTTTTTTACTAACTGAACTAATGAAGCAACTTTTCATCTGCCGTATGGCTTTGCCTGTATACGAAACTATGGTACTGTGCATCATATGGCAAAGAAGCAGTTAGGAGCAAGTTCAATGGCTTCATGTTTTGGTGTTGCTGGGAATCTTCTAAAAAAAGAATTCAGCTCTCCTTGCTTCCAAAAAATATCATACTGTGACTGCACAGGCTGCTTTTAAATGATACGTAACATTAGTTTCAAGTCCACTGTTCCTTCACAAGATCAATTAAGAATTCTTTTTAAAAATTAATACCGATAAAGTCACAGATGCTTCAAAAAGCAGTTTGCAAGGTGTCTGAATTTTTTTTTGGAACAGCCAAGCAACACATTTACTTTTCTAAGTATTTCAGACTTGCAGTCTTTCTAAAGTAGGTCGGGAATACCCAACGGATACACATCCGAAAGCTACAGATAGCAGAACGCACCATTTGGGGCTTTGTATATAGACACACACATTTATTATACATAATATAGATAGATGGATCCAATGATTTAAACACATTACATCTATACTGTACATTTTAAGCATAATCAGATATTTACACTGTTAGGTCACCTCTCATTTTAGAGCTACACTAGTGCCAACTGCCAAAAAAAGTACACAAATCAAAATATGTTACCTTTGTTCAAACAATACTGCTGTTCATTATATAATAGAAACTGTCAGGCTTAATCTCCCAGGAACCCAGAACTGGTAGACTCTTGGACCAGAAGTGGTTAGAAATGGTTTGAGGCAAAACTGAAGCATATTGTTTAAGTAAGTCTTGTAAAGGAACATTAGCACAATTGATGATTTTTTACATCATTTTCAACGCATTTTTTTCTAGCCACACAAGTATACTAAAAATACTGGTATAAGAAAAAGAACAGAGATACAAATGCCAACCATAAACCTTTTATAAAAAATATTTTCACAGTCATCATTTTCTCCCCTACTTTGACAAATTTCAGCCTCATTAAACTTAAAGGGAAAAAAACCCCTAGGAACTGTAAGTGATGCATGTAAACTCAAAATAAAATCAAGACAGAGTAAGATATACCTGTAAAAATACATGTTGACATAGGATAGAAATCTAGTTTCATGGCAATCTAAATAATAAGTCGGCGGTTATTTTAGGCACAAAGATGTAGACAAGAATATACTTCTTTTTTTTTCCCCCATTAGGACAAAGAATAGAGATATTTTATATATCTCTTTATATATAAAATATCTCTTTTCTTTTCCTAAATAATATATACATAGACCAATCAGAAAGTCAGATTTTAATTTGACAAAATACAATTTTAACACAAAAGTAGCTATCATTTACAGAAGACAATGTATATTACAGTGCTAGAACATCTCGAATTTGTAAGAATACATGCATAGTGCACACACATACACACACACACACACACACACACAAACAAAAGGAAGCCAATCCTTTAGCCCTTATAGAAGAAAAAGTCCCATTGACGTCAGTGAGCTTCTTCATGAATAATAATTGTAGGATCAGGCCCAAAAAGTGCTTACAAAGATGAGCTATTACTTCAGCAGACTGAATTTTAGATTAAACGTTAAGACTTAGACTAGACAGTCTGGGGATAAGATCCCAGGGAGAACTGACATTTTAAGTGGTGCCACCGAATTATAACTCCTCACATTGGGTGGGGTACTGGGTGGAGTGTCTCCCCTAAAGGAAGGAAAAACTGGCAAAGCCGACTTTGTCTTTGCAAGATTCCCCAACTTGCCAACTTATGAAGTCGCACTGACGTAAACTTTGTCAAGAAGTCTATTGCCTAACTCTGTCTTTCTATGGTGAAAGTCCTGTGTGTGTGCAAAAGCCCAGCAGGAGGTAGAAAGGTAATAAAGAAATGTTCAGAAAATGATTAAAACCTGAGTATATTCAAAAGAAAAGAAAAGAAAAAGACAAGAAACTGTATAGTATGGCATGTACTTTTTTTCTTCTGTTCTATGTATCAAATGTAAGAAGATTAAAGTCAATAGTTTTGGTTTGCTAGACATGATTGCATGCTAGACAGTCATTTAAAAATGTGTTTGGTTTTAAAGTATAAGGGGGAGGAATTCTGACTGAGATAGGATACTCTTGTCTTTTCTCCAATGGACAATTATTATGCCTCAAATCAGACCTTGACTAACAGGTGTAAAATGTTCTTACTTTAATAAAATAAATATTCCCTGATCTGTCACAACAGATACATTTAGCTTATTAATTCCATCTATACCAAAACAAATCATCTCTCCAAAAGAGGGGGGAAAAAGGGATAATGCATCTAAAAAGGCCCATGGGAAAAAAAAATATTTCAGAAAACAGTTTAAGTTACCGTAACCTGAAATGCACCAGCCATCACAAAGAGCAATTGGAGAAATCCAGCAGAGCTCAGCAGGAAAGATTTTTAATAACAGATTGAAAAACAAGAATAAAAATAACTGCATCAACAGGGCCTTTCTTCCTCAGGCCACAAGCCCGTTTTTTCTTGAATTTTTTAAAAAATGGCAGTTTGGCCACTAAAACCAATCCAGAACATTATTAAAAGTTAAAAGCTACCAATTACTTCTGTCTGTTCTTTTAAAGCAAAGTTTGGCATTACGTCAGTTGGTTTAAAGAAAACAAGAAAGAGAGGGAGAAAGAGAAGGAGAGAAAGTTTCCTGCTTGTATAAATTAAACCACCAGGGAAGGTGTCTAGCCACTTGTAAAGCATTTATTGCAGGTTTTTAAAGGGCTAGTAACATTTTTTAAATGACTTATTTTTGAATAAATTTAAGAGAAAAACAGTTGACCTGAGCTTTGAAAAAAATAATGCGTATAAAAACATCATGTGTGTCAATTACAGCTTAGAAATCAAAATGTAACTACTAAAACTAAGTTTGCTGATCTAAAGTTTAGGCTCAGATAATTCCTTCTTAATTTTTATATTCCCTCACTCTCAGCATGAGAAAAGTTCTACGGTATTTAATGGGACGGAACCAACAGGCTTCTACAGAAGTATCCTATAGGCATCATTTAAAAAGCTGTAGAGTTAATATAGAATTATATTATTTCTATAGATTTCCTATACAGTTCTGCAGCAGGAGAATATAATTCTCTAAAAAAATTCTATATGATTATAAAAACAAGTTCATAGAAAGATTAGCATTTCCTGTTAAATCTTATATGCTTTTTTTTTTCTCTTTTAAAATGAGCATTGTTGCTTTTAGATTTTAAGGGGAACTTTTAGGACCCCAGAACATAAGAAATCAATACAATAGAAACTGTGTGAAGCCCAAGTCATTAAACAAGATTTCTTTCATACAACTCTGCCAGTTCACCTCTGCCAGTGCTCTAACCCTTGTGATGCCAATGCAGGAGGGCTTCCTCTGACTGCAGACAACACATCATATGGTGTTCAACTGTGTGGTGCTTTTGAGATGCGACAAAATGTCCACTAGGGACTAAATTGAGAGCAACATATTTAATCCACCATTGCTCCCTGTCTATTTTGAACTTTGGTCCGGAAGACAAAAACACTAGTGTACTACAATGTTACTTTAAAAGTTTTTTTTTTCCCCCTTATATTCTGGGCAAATATACAGCTAGCTAGTAGTTCAGTTTTGGTGGCCTCTATAATGATTAAACACAATGGCAAATGTGATAAGAAAAGTATTACTAGATGTCTTGTTCCTGCAACAAACTAAACTGCATAATGGTAAAACTGCACTTCGGTGCTTCGCATCATCTGACATCTCTCATACGTTTTAGCAAAAACACAATGTCAAAAAAAATCAATGCTTAGAAATATCTTTTTTTACAGATTTCTTTTTTATACACTAAACTGAATTTAAAAGTCTCCTGCAAGTAATTAGACTATTCTCATTTTGGGCACAGATCTTTCTATCAAAACCTAAATCAAAACTCTGTTGTTCCACTATGTGGAAGGGAATGCCATAATCCATGACTGCTAAAAAAAGCCATTCTCTTCTTTCTCTGGGAGGACTGGAAAGGGTACTTTTATTTATTTTATGAACAGACAAAAATAGTAAGACCGTAACCAAGATATGCTGTAATTAATGCATTCAAAGATCAACAGGCAATGGTATTTATATAGCAGATGGGTGCAGACTCGGCAGTTTTCAGTATTAATCATCAATATTTGAAAATAGCAGTTACCTTATTATCCAAGAACTTAAAGAAAGTCTCAGAAAGAAAAACAATGAGCCTATGAAACACTTCCTCCTTAACATCCGATATACCTGCCTTATTTTTTATCAATTACATTTTGACTTGTGAAGTGTAATATATTTGGGCAGAAAGGTCTGCATTTATAGTTGCCCAAGACTGCCAAAAACAGATCCAGACTACCTCACTTAGTTGTGTTGAGGAAACTAAATTAAGCAAGGGCAAACACCAACTGGAAAGTTGTCAGTCTACTGAATGAATGGATTCCTTTTACACACTAGCAGAGTATCTTAATCAGAGTGCATTTCTGTTCAGGGCCAATACTTTTATTAGAAGGTGACAAGTTTGTTTTAAGTGAAACAGTATTAGAAAAGTAATTGATTTCCACTTTACCTTCACTTAACGAAAAGGGTTGTCAGATTCCCAACCTTTACAGTTAAATATTTTTTAACACAAAACTCTCTTACACTGTTACATTTGGTGCTACCCCCAAACTTTTATTACAGCAACACTGCTAGTATAGCTGAAGTTGAGATCAGAGAATGTTCCCATTAATACTGTTACATTAAAATATTGTCCTGGGGTAATAACACACATAAATATTCTTCAAAAGCACACATACACATACACGCACACACACACACACACTCTAAAGTTAAGACAAATGTTTCAGGTAAAGGGCAAGCGATTAAATAAATACCTGAAGTTGTGTTTTCAATTCAAATTTTGAATGTTTTTTTTTTTTAAATGAAGGGTATAGTAATATTATTTTTTAGCTCTTTCACATGAGGGAGCATACAAAGCATGTGCCGATTAGTATTAAATATATAACATGGATGAAATACTAAGATTTAAGAAATACTAAGAAACCACTGCACTTAGGCAGAAACTCCACCTTACAAGATTTTAAACTTTTTTTATTATTCATTTCATATTTGAATGTATTATTCTTCCCCACACATTGACAGCATGCCTAGTAATAGAGTATACAATGAAAGTACATTATGATACATAAAATGTGGTAAATACAAATCTTTACTATGAACATCTATAAAATAATATGGAATGTACTCTACTCTTAAACTCACAATGTATCCTACAATAATGCTGAAAGTTATCATTTAATTTATACTAAGAATACCTGGAAAAATAATATGGTAAACTAGGCTAAATCTTAACAGTGAACATATTAGCCAAGCCAAAGAATCCTCAGATCTCACAGATTTTCAACATCACTTTGATTTTTCTTTATTACCATAATCAGAAGGTAAAATAATTCAATCATGCTCTCACACAAAATCTCCAAATAATATTGAAGGTCTGATTTACAGCTTGACAAGGGGGGGGGGGCGGGAGAAAAAGGGGGGGGATCTAACTTAAAAGCTGATGCAACTTTGTCTTTATTTTACTTTGTTGCGCCTACCTATATGCAACTAGTATCAAGCAGACTGAAGTTATAATATGCCATAAAACCATGATATTCTGAAACAGCAGGACAGATGATAACATGAGTGTTGCCTTCATATGTGAAATTCCTCCTCCTTTTAAATATAAAACATAATATCTTGATGTCGTAAATATTTTAGGCTTTAATTTGTACGTGAGTATCAGTGTACTGATCAACTACAGTATGAGTGACTTTATGAAACTTGCTGAACAATCTACAATTTATCAAAAAACTATATCTATATGTAACTTTTAAAAACAAAAAGGAAGGCCGACTTTCCCCTTCCCTTTTTTTTTTTTGAACTGTTCCACTTATTTGGATTAACGATGTTATTAACAAACTTTCACTCGGTAGTTTAAAAAAAAAATCTTCCAAAGTGTTGATATCATTTCCAGACAGTCTTGTCAGCATCACAATTTACAGGAAATAGTTGATGTTCTCAAACAAGCCCTGTATTTACTCATAGACCCACAGTACTTTAAAAAAATCCTCACTCTTTTGGAGTTTGTTTTTTGTTTTTTTTAAATGTCACTCTGGTGGAATATCTGACAGAGCTCTCTAACCTAATGTACGTATTGCGAACATGAGGAAAACACTGTCTACAGCTCAGAAAGAATACTGTAACTTTTATTCTCATTTTGTCCACGTCAGAAACTGGCTCTTACCACTACTTTCCTTTGCTGCCCCTTGCATTTTAACTCTGGCAGTTTTCTCAATGATCAACTTTTCCTAAAACCAACAGGAAAGTAACATGATGCCATCAAGATCCATAGGTTTCAATTGCGTAGTTGAAAAAAGCTGCCTGAATGGCAAAGATTTTGATGGCTCCTTTATAGTTGTAATGAAATGGATTAAATGAAAACCAGGCTCATATGAAAGTACTGTTTATTACACGTAGCATCCACAAGATGCTAGGTGCTGTACAAACTAGGTATGGGCCAAGCCCCAAGGAGCATACATATCTTGCATCCTCTGTGATGTGTCCCTTTGCATCTGTCGCTTGCTCACTCATACTCTGTTCTCCTCACCACAGTGTCCTTGCACTTGTGGAGGAAGAGAAGATGGACTTAAGAGGTCCCTTCACTTTAACTTATGACTTGGCCCCACATTTTTCAGTCAACGCACTTCAGAGCATTGACACTGGTGTCTGGAATAGCGACCTGATATTTTTTAAGTGAATGGGCCCCTCTACAACCTCAGAAACAGAAAACATACAGAAGTCCTGGTTGATTAAAACACACCTTATTTTTCTATTAACCCCCCCAAACAAATAAATCAAACCTCCCCAAATATCAACGAGAGGCTCTGCTTCATGCGCCGCTCAAGTCACAAAGCAATTCTACGCTGAAAAATAGCCCCCTGTCACTGCCAGCATCCCACAACTTTGTGGGTCTTTCTGGAAAGTCCATTTGGATTTTCACGGCCTTTCCCTGGGTCCCTTCTCCCCTGGCCAGGGCCCAGGGACGGGGACCCAACCGAGCGGTGCAGAGCCCACCAGATCCCACCTTGCCTGGACACTGCAGCTTTTTACCAAGCCACAAATGACCCCCCCCAGCATCACACTCCCCCTCCTCAGAAGTAGCCAGCCTGCCCTCAGCCCCATTCGTTCAGTCCTAGCCTAAAAAAAAAAAAAAAAAAAGTCTGTCAGACAAACAGATCCCTAGTGGAAAACACAAGGAAGGGGGTGGGGGGGAGTGAGGAAGGAGACAAAGTTATGGCAACCATGGCAGGGCTCAGCATGGGACTGCGCTCTGAGAGCACAACTTTGCCTTTAAGAGGAAAAGTTTTCCGTCGCTCTCTGCTCTGATTTCAAAGGGAAAAAAAAAAATCCACCACCACCATGTCGCCTTCCCCCCACCATCCCCCCCCCCCGGTGTGACCAGGGCTTGCTCTTCCCCCCAAAAGAGAAAGTTGGTCCCAAACTTACTACTCTTCATGCTGGTCTCTGTGCCCCGCTTGTCATGATTCCCAGTAAAAACTTCCAGCAGCAACAACAACAGCAGCAGCAGCAGCAGCAAGGACTGGGTGACTGCAGCTCATCGGATGCAAGATCTCTTCTCCCCCCTTGCCCAGCGCCCCGATGGGGGGATCCCCCGGGGAGAGCTCCCCCCGCACAGCACACCCCGGCCCCGCAGTGCCCCGAGGGGTGGCTGCTGCCCCCGGGGGAGCCGCGGGAGGCAGGCGGAGAAGGGGGTTGTTTTCCCTGCTCTCTCCGCCGCCTGAACTTGACCCTCCTGACTCCGAAGGGGCTACTGCAGTTTGCAAGTCGCCAATTCCCAGCGATCACACATGGCTTTGACCCACCAGAGGACGGGGAAAAAAATGCACCCAAAAAAAAAAAAAAAAAAACCCCACCAAAACACACACACACACACACACACACACACACACACACACAACCCCCCCAAAATAACAGAGAGAGAGAAAGGCTGTGAAACCCGAGAAGCCCCCGCTTCCTCCGGGCCGTGTGACACCCCCCCTCCCTCACTGTGCGTGTGCAAAGAAAGTCACTTTTAACCCCCCCTTGCACACGCACCAGCGCTCAGCACTCACTACATGCGCAACAGCAGCAGCCTCCCCCCCCAGGCCTGCATCTGCCCTTCCCAGCCCCCAGCCGGCTGCTCGCCTCTGCTCCCCCGCCTTTACCTGTTGATTAATCGGCAATAATAATCTCAGCAGCCTGGAAGATGGTGGAGCTGTGGCTTGAGCCATGAACCGTCTTCTGTTGTTTGCAGAGTTGATCTTGGATGGCTGGGGGGGAGGGGGGGAGTGCGAGGGTGAGTGTGTGTGTGCAAAGGGGGAAGGGGAGAGGGGGGAAGACAGAGAGAGGAGAGGAGGGGGGGATTTTTTTCCCCCCCTGCCTTTTCCCCCCTCCCCTCTGCCCCCCTCTTTGCAGGGAGAGAGAAAGGGAAAGAGCAGGGACCTGGATGTGCCTGGTGCGTGTGTGCAAGGGAGGAGAGAGCCGAGCCGGGGCTGGGGAACAACAGCCCCGGAGGAGGAGGAGGAGGCGGCGGAGGAGGAGGAGAGCAGCGGGCTGCAGATCGGCTCTTTATCAGAAATGTTATCGCTTGTCAGGACCTCCGTCTCCGAGCATTACGTCAGTTTCAAGACACCAACACTATTAATATCAAAGGAGCCTTCGCAGAGAAAAGCGCCACCCCAGCCGGAGCGCCCTTAAAGAGACAGTGCAGCGTCCCCGGCGCGCTCCGCCGGCGCAGCCTCCTGCTCCTCCCCCGCCCGCGGGCGGCAGCAGCCACCGCTGGGGGAAAGGCGGCTTTGGACTCGCCCACGTCATTCACAACTTTCCTCCGTGTGATCATCG
The DNA here is from genome assembly GCF_030867095.1 of Alligator mississippiensis. Lineage (NCBI taxonomy): Eukaryota > Metazoa > Chordata > Crocodylia > Alligatoridae > Alligator > Alligator mississippiensis. Next base: position 25,716,459 of record NC_081826.1, on the reverse strand, counting down.
CCGTCCGGAGGAGTCCGCTGCCTCCTTTCCGCCGCTTCCCTGCTGCATTGAGCAGACAGAGGGAGATGTGGGGGGCAAAGTTTGACCCGGGGGGGGCAACTCTTGATTGTCCTTGCTGGTCCTTACCCGAGTGAATGGCCATTCCTTAATGTGGTGCGACCTGTGCAACCCTTCCTGACACTCGCATCCTTCTTCCACCTGCAGGGAACCTCAATGTGCCATGCCGAGAGAGCAGGCAAGGTTTTGTGGGATGGGGGAATGGGATCTTTTGCACTGGGTCAACTGGAGAGTTGGGGACGTGGGTCTTTGCAAGCTTTCGGGTGCAAACGCCCTTCTTCAGGCATAGGGAGTCCGCTCCGGATAGCTGCATCTCGGGGGATTCCTCTTCCTTTTGAGCCGGCAGTGCAAAGTGTGGGGCATGTGGGGCTGGGGGATCCTATAAAGTTTTTTTCTGAATTGGAAAAGAAGTCAGAGGGATATTAGTTGAGCACCCTGATCTCCTTCACAGAGATCCCTTCAGAGGCCCCTGAAGTGTCTTACAAGAAGATGCCAAATTGCTGTTGTGGGTATTGGTGACGTTCCAAAGGACTGACCGCCACAAACGGGGCGAGATACAAAATTGAAGCAGTCCCTGCCCCCAAGCGCTTACAATCTCAGAGGTGCAAACATGGAGCAGACAGAGGATTGACCGAGACGTCTAGATTCCATTCTTCAAATGAAGATTAAAGTTTCAAATTAGCCTTCCAAACTTTCAAATTATTACAAGCCGCTTCTCGGTGCTCCGTGATCATCACAGGCACAAGACAACCCCAAGCTGCTCTTGAGAAAATTCTTCACACTTTTCTGTGTCTATACAGAATCTTTTCAATTAAAAATAGTCAGATTTCTCCCATACCAGAAGTGACTAGCAGTCAATGTCTCTAATGTAAAAAAATAAAATAAAATCTCCAAGGCAAGGCAATACATAAAAGGTTCCTGTGAAAGACTTTTAAATCCCAAATATAGTAGGTGTCAAAAACTATGTAAACATTTGTTGAGCATTTCGACACAATTTTTCTGCAGTTAGGTGACTTTCTGTGGCATGTTTTTCCTTCCAGGCAGGTCATTTTTAACTGATTTCATATGAAAATAGACACATTCCAGTTACTTGCAGCTAATAGTACATTTTTAAAGTGAGAAGCTGAAAAACCTGTTAAACAATTAAAATATTAGTTACAGATGAACATATCCCCCACTAGATATTTTTACATACCATAACATTTTCCTTACAAAGTTATTTTCAGGGAAATCATGAATTATAAAGCATAAAGTCCTCAAAGGTACAAACTGAGGCAAAATGAAACCTACTGTAAAATATATGCCATTTTCAGCCTCTTCTCCAGGCTTATACATTCTTCATTTATGTTTAGTATAATATACTGGCAGATTTGTAAAGTAATTGCTCATGTAAATCACCTAGCAACACATTTCCCCCTTAAGTTCTTTTGTAGGGCTGTCTGATAAAGCACTTTATTTATAAAAAGCAGTAAGTCATGTACAAGAGGGAACTCGTCAGGATGGAAAGGGTAAGTAAAATATAGTTCCACAATGAGGAACACAATATATTCCCCAAAAGTGGGAGAAGAAAACTGACATATTATGTGTGGGACTGACTATATTCCCATCAGCAGAAATTCATTTTGGAACAGTTCTGATGTTTATATATGGAATGCAAAGAAAAGCAATACCAAAATCTTTCATAAAATTTAAAGTCTGGTACTAATGACTACCTGTATATTTTAATACCAGAGCAATTTGCTATAGCACATCAGAAATATGCACAATGAAAGTACTTTTGGAGAACATAAATCTTCACTCTTTTTTTAAGTTGAAAATGTTGTTCTTGAACTTATACAGGCAAGGTTTAAAAATCATTTTAATAGTTTCAGTCATTGTGAAATACACTAGAAGTAACTGTTGTGTTCTACTGAATATAACTAAATATTTTTCTCCATCCTATATAATTTAGATTTTTAGCTAAATACAACAGGGCAGAGTAAGCAATCAGCTAGCAGTTCAGTCCTGTATAGTAAGGATTAAAATTAGCAGGTACTTGGCTGATGGTTTGGCTGAGCATCTGACAAGCAGGGCTTGAATGGAAAATATTTAAACAAGGGTTAGTCCCCTTTGCTTCTCTGCTCTATTAAAATTTATTAAGCAAATGTTTCTGCTATAAAAAGGGAAATGATGCCCCTTCACACTTTCAATCCTATCCAGGCTTACATGTACAAATGCAACAAAAGTTCACATTGAACTAGAAGAGATAAAACATGGGAAAGTGTGATAACTATGGAAGTACTGTACATGCTTCAGCATATGTAAAACTTCCTGACACTGACATCTTCTTTCACCTGCAGAAAACCTCACCAGAACGATAAGTGATTTATATTTTAAATGCTATGAAAAAAATGCATCAAGGTTCTTTATTCTGTATTTTTAATATTAGAATAGTAAGAGTGCATTTCATACGTAACTGCTAGAATAACAAATTGCTTCTTCATCGTTTAAATAGAAAACTTTAAGGAAACATGGTATTGCACAGAGAAGTATGCTACAGTATCTCTGTAAAATAATGCTTGCATGATGCATTCTGCCTTTGGAGTTAAAATAAAGCAGATCAAGAAGACGTCAATATCAATCTGTTTATATTAACCACAAAAGAGCTGTGGAGAACTTAATAAAAGCAAAAATATTTTCATAAACTTTTTCAGGCAAATTATTTATTTATGAAATAATTTACAATGAAAATTTTTACCTCATGCTTTAGATACATTGCATATGCTTATGATTGACACAATATGTTCAGCTCAAAGGCCCGTGCAGCATTTTTTTTATCTTAGCAGGAATATTTCAAAATAACTAACTAATTCATGAGGTCATACAGTAATTGTTTGACAGTTGTTTTTAATATAGAAAATAAGCTGTGTATATTGTTTTCATTCAAATATTTGTTGATTTGTCGTTATAGTCCTTTGACATTGACATGCCACAAATTTCATTATGAGAAATATCGAAGATTTGTTTTCATTTATTATGTTCTTCTGTCACACATTTGCAAAGTCACCTAAAGAAACTTGTTTCTTTCCCATTTATTTCAGATCCATATTCTGTGTGATATTAGGTGGCTGTTGAAATAAAAAAATCCAGCATTTTATGGCAGGTAGGAACTGAAGCAGAAATTAATAAAACAAACAAAAAAAAACCCAACAAAGCAAGAAAAAGCCAGGAAAGTTCTACTTTCACATTAGAAGCATGAACAATGTAATTTCTAAATAATCCTCCATTTTTTACACTCAAGCACGTTCTCTATTGAGGGAGAATAGAAAGGCCAGTCATAATGGCTTTTTGAAGGAAAACAGTGTAACAGCCATTGTTTATCGAGATGACATAAACATGACATTTATGCCTTTATTGTTTAATGCAGTTTTTCTTTTTCTTGTAGTTTACTCAGTGTAGATACAAAGAGGGATTAACAGGTAAGCACAAACATTCTTGTTTTACTATTTCAGACTTTTAGTGCAGAACTTACTTACTTGAAGTGCTAGAGCCTATAATCACAATGATTTTACCTGATGGAACATACGTTTTAGAAATTTAATCCAACTGTTTACCCTAACACATCATAAATTGCAATTCTTTACAAAAACCTCAGAGATTGACATCCATTGCTCTTAAATGCCTGCTGTTTTAGCACACATCATCAAGAAAATATTTCTGTATTATTCTCCCTCCAGTTAGTAGTATATCACATGAATCCTAGAGACCGTTTTCTTTTACTGTCTTCAGAAATGAGCATTTTGAAGTGCACTTGCTTGTGTGTCTCAGGCACTACAATGTAAGTTTCTTGGGAATATAAATAATGTATATTACAGAATTTCTGCAGACCCACTTCATTTCATTGCACCAATTTTGTCACATAAAACCCTCCCAAAAGTTTTGTCCTTTCTTATACAGGTACAGAATCAAATTTTCGAACTTCCAACAGTATACTAAGGTGGAAGACAAAACATTACAATTGATTTTAAAAAGGAACAGAGTTGGGGACCATAATGATGTGGTTAAAATGCCTCTGAAAAGAGATTATGTATGGTGATGGACAGGATAGCACTAAAAACAGCCAATTAAACATCATGTAACAGACAAATTAATAATGTGGCATGAACCCATATTCAACAGATGTTTTCTAGGGGGACTGAATATCTGGTAATGGGAAATGGAGCCTTTTACTTCTATGTCACCATTTTTATACAAGCCAGTAGTGAAGGAAGGCCATTAACATCTGATGGGTGTTTGGTGGCCTTCTCTATTGCATCATGAAAAAAAATGTCCTCCACAGCATACCACTACTACATCTGAACCAGCACCAAAATATGTCATCACACTTACAGACAGTATCATAGATTTAGTAGATTTCATAGACATTAGGGCTGGAAGGGACCCTGTGAGATCAGCAGGTCCAGCCCCCTGCCCAAGTGGCAGGAAGTCAGCATCAGCAGAGAGGACATAGATTAAACATGGAAACCCAAACATAGGTGGTTTCTTTAAGCTTTGTATGAGGAACACTAAATGGGTAATGTAAAATGTTGCTGGTATGGAGGCTTCTAAAGATAAATAGAGAACTTTAGTATGCAGCAGTATTACTTTCATTATCATGAAGCCTACTGGAAAATTAAAACCAAAAAATGCTAAAATCTCTGAAAACATTTACATGCAGCAATCTATATAATTATACAGACTTTGATCTTAAAAAATCTTACTAAAGGGCATTTGGCCAAAGCTCTGAATGCCTTCTATACATTTATGATAAACTTTATAAGTATATAAATAACTAAAACAGCTAAGAGTACTATTAATTCCCACACTTCAAACTTGCACTCATCTAAACACTAATGAGCATGCAAAAGCATCCTGAGCCCACCCTCCTCCTCCAACATCTCCCACCAAAGCAAAACCTACTGCCTAACTGCTTCTACCTACACACTGATTCCTTCTCTTTATTATGAGATTTGCAGCCCATCTGGAAAGGTTCAAATGAGCTTGATACAAAGTGCACTGTAGTAAAAAGAAAGACTCCTATTGATTTTCATGGACTTTAAATTAGGCCCTGTACACATATATTTTTCATTCTCATTAGAAAGATTCACTGACATGAAGTTACAATGTATTCTGGACATAAACTATATTAAAATTTCACTAGAATCATCCCTAATATAAAATTATTACTCTATACAATCAAACTGTTTGACTTCAAGAGAACCACAAATACAGCGATGTGTTGTGGGGAGGAGGGGATGTTTTGTTTTTAGTTTTTTTCAATCTCTGCAGCATCCCAGGCTTTTCCTTCATTTCATTTCTCGTAAATAGATTTTCCGTCTAGGGCAGCTCACTATGTTCAAATCTTACTTTATTTTAATGTAAAAAATAATGTGCTAGGCTACAAGGAGTGTGTTTTTATTGCAGAAGAGATTTATTTACATAGCTTGTGATGCAAGGTCTCAGATTAAGTTTAGCAAAAGGAAACATGTTTCACATGCATGTGTTTCACTTTGTAGGAAAAAAAATGCACCTGCCACTTCAATAATAATTTCACCTGTCTACCTGCATTATATATCATAAAAACTACAATGAGTATAACTGGAAATAGCAAATGGACATATATATGGAGGCAATGGTAAAATCTACCATGAGATTTCCACCATTTCTAATTCTAATGATAGGGAATAATGAAAATTATACAGTGGGGTAAATAAAGTAATGCAACAAATGTTCATTTGTAATGGCATCTACTGCATGTACAGTAAGTACAGGTACCAGAAAACACAGACCTTTTTCATGCTGCATCCCATCATTCTTGGAAGTCCTTTCAGAAACACACGCACATGCACCTGCAGGCAACCAAGATGTCCAAGATAGCTACGCTTTCAGAAGCATGTTTTATAAGGCTAAAGGCCAGATCTTGGTCCAGCTTGATCTTTACCACCATAGAATTTTAGAGTTTAAAAGGATCTTATAGAACATCCAGTCCAACCTGCTGCACAGAAGCAGGATACATTGTTCCTAAACAATAAATCCGAGGCAGATATATATCCACTGAACAAGTCTGTGTCACTGGGAAGTGATCCAGTGGTCCCAAAGAACCACAAGACTTGGGTCTGACTCCTGACTATACAAAACAGCTACATAAAACTTACAGTGAATTTCCCAGTACCAGGGTATCCTGACTCAGCAGGCATTTTAGGGCAGGGAATTTCAGAGTACAAAAGGAAAACGCCAGTGCATTCTTGCGCCCTCTGACAATTCACTAATGCAGCTGTACCAAACCTGTACCAGATCTGAGCCAGCCCTGAAGTAGCTTCATAATCAGATGCATAAAGTTGGCTTCCCCTCTGTTTACATCCTAGGCTTTGCATCAGCAGAGGAATGAACTCAGCTCTAAGAACCTGATCTCCTGTATGGTTGGTTACTGAAAACTTGGTAACTTAACAGGTGTGTAGGTTGTAGGTAACTTAACAAGAGGTCTGTTTGGGTTTTCACATATGAATTTATGCAGTCAGATGTACATTGAAGTCTGTGAATAGCAATAGTAAAACCAAGGCCCCTTAATTTTGAAATGGCAATGGCAAGATTTTTGGTCTTGTTTACATGAAAATAGTACATATTTCTATTCTTTCAGAGAGAGCCAATTTTGTACTCATTGTGGATTATTCCTCATTTTGGACTCCATTTCCCCTGGGGAGATCAGACTGCCATACAAAACAGGCAGGACCCCTCTGTCCAGTGCTTCTGGTCTTCCTCCTTCCTTGGTAATAATGATTCCTAAAGGCATCCCTAGCTCTTTGTACCCTGAATTCCACCCCTCACCTACTGAACACTGTGGGAATCAGCAAAAGATAATGGTGATGGGCCAACATTAATTTACACTTGGTGTCTAAAATGGTCAAAGGGTAGATCATAGCACAGATAACTACTGAGCCATTTGCCTTGTCTGCTCTTGTACCCATAGAACCTGAGTCCCACAGAGGGATTTGAAGACCATAGCACAAAGATTAGATTCCCAATTCCTACAAACACTTCTCCCTTTCACCTCATTCGACAGCTTTTGGCACCTTCCACTGTTCTCACAGAAAACAGAGGAGTGTGTTTGGTCTGTAGTTACCTTGTGACATACTAAAATATTTAGATGTTAGACTTCTTATTTAACAAAGACCTCAAATGGCCTTAATAGACTGGTAAAAGATCTGGATTATTCTGACCATCTGCTGCACATATCCATTTTTCCACTGGGAATTTACACAAACATGGTTTTCAAAAAACAAAAAAAGCAAACACTGATATTATTTTCCATTTACATACACACTAAATTGAAGATCATTAAGCTGTCTTTGAATAAGGAAATTGTACTGAAGCTGTGTGCTAAACGACATCTAATACATTTAAGTGGCACTCATGCAAATACTTGTAAATAACAGAAAGTATTCTGTGAGTGCTTTCAGTTTTGCAAAAAGGCATCTTTTTGAATGAGAGCAATATGTTTTGTGGAGGGGAGGGTGATTATGTAGAAGCTGTAGGATAGATATGAGATAGCATTATGGATATAACGGTCACATAAACTAGAGTGGCCAGTGGGGGCAGGCATCCCAAAAGGGTGCTTTCCAGTTTTACAGCTTCCCTTTGTAAGGGGAGGAATCAGAGAGTTTTTCCACTCCAGATAACCAAGAGGCAATAAGCAAGCCCAGCACTACTTGCTATTACTTGATCAGCACAGATGGTCTGCTTGTTCCTGTACAACACACAAAATGAGATAACCCTTCTACTGAACCCTACAACAGGGAAGATACAGAACTGGGAAGTCCAGAGGAAAGAATAATTTGGGATTCTGTATTTTAAGGTTTGGCTTGATTTTTCCACACCTAGTGGAAGAAGTGAATTAGTAGGAAGCATCTGCACATGGAAAGGGCAATAGCATGCCGAAATGGGATGAGAAGTATTTCCTAGTTTTAGGGACTGGTATAGAAAGGCCACACACCAAAGAACAGTGACTGTGGCAAGTGGCCCAGTGCTATTTTCTGGAAGTTGCCAGCCATGGAGAACAACAGTGAAGGACAAGAAGTTGCCAGGGTGTCAAAAGCACTCACCTTCTGACAAACTTCATTTTCCATTCATTCACTCCTTGCAAGGGATAACTGCTGGTTATTTACATGTAGCAATAGGGCCCCATTTTCTGTAGCTTCTTCCAACCTCACTGTTGGAGCTATGCAAATGTTAGGAAGAAAGTCTCATGCACACAGCTTTGGTGGGAGAGTGATAGAATAAGTCAAACATACCTAATGGCTTTTCTAGGAAGAACTCAGCACAAACAATATGCTGGCATACAACAACCAATGCATCTCAAACAAAACTAAGGAAGTTATTCTCCCACTCTAATCAGCATTTGTGCGGCCACAGCTGGAGTACTGCATCCAGTTCTTGGAGCCACGCTTCAAGAAGGATATGGAGGCCTGAACCTCTTAACAGAGAGCATCATGTTACTTCAGAATCCAAGTTAAGTTCTCTTTACACTGAAGTTAGGAAATTCAGGGATAAGGCTCTCTCAGCAAGCTTTTGGGTGCAGTCACCCTTCTTCAGGCATAAGGAGTCTCTGCTGTTCTGACACTCCAAGAACTTTCTGAGACTCCCTATGCCTGAAGAAGGGTGACTGTTCCCAAAAGCTTGCCAAGAATTTTTTTCCAACTATTCAGTTGGTCTAATAAAAGATATCACATCTACTCAAAGAACCTTGACTGCCTACATCCTTAGACCAACACAGATACAACCAAAAACCCAGAGTTAAGGCTCCACCTTTCACCATTAACTCAGCTTCTGTCAGATTACTGTCTTTAGTTCAACTTACCCAAACAGTTGGGAAGTGGCAAATGGAATCAGGAGTCATTTCATCCTCTTCTTTCTGTATGAGATAAATATAAAAGAAAATTTAAAAAAATATTATAATAGATTTACCTGCTGGACACCCACACACACTTCTGGCTACAGAAAATACATAGCACTAGGTGGGCTCCCTATATCCAGGGAAGGCTTGTGTGGGACAAAAGAGTGGTGAAGTAGGCAGTGGAATCTTAGCTGCCTTCATTTCTTTTTCTATACACAAGCTAAGTCTTGATAGGGAAATAAATATAATTCTCTCTTACTTTCACACTGGATCAGCTGATAGCAGTAGCACAGCAGAAGGTCCTATTGTAGAGAAGACTTTTGTGGCTTCCAGTGTTTCAACTGCTGTGTTACCTGTTGAAACCTGTTGAAAAACATGTGCAGCTGCAGAAGCTTTGTCTTCACTACAGCTTCTTGCAAACTGGTGAAATATTTATGTAAATTTCTCTGTGTAGATAAGACTGAAGTTGCACTAGTAGCTAATAGCCTACAAAGAAGACCCTGAAACTAAAACTGTGTACCTAAGATCAATGGCAATGCACAAGGGGTGCACAGGGGTGCAAGTACACCCCCTGAGAGCACTGGTGCACTCCCTGACATGCTGTGCTCCCTGCTTAGGCAATGGGCAGGGAGGGCAGACAGGAGGAGCACCGGCCGGGGAGTGGGGGCGCCGGATGAAGCACCACGGCCATTTCTGGGAGAACCGCAGCCGCTTCCCAGTCAGCAAGATTGGCCGTGGGGGAACCCCTTCCCCACAGTCTCTGACTGGTTGCTGGGGGGCACGTGCTCCCCCTGACTAAAGGGGCATTAGTCACCCATGCTTAAGATTGAGATAAAAATGATGTCCCCTATATACCTTCTGGACAAGGAAACATTCAGAAAACAGCAGCTACCAGCACCCAACCTCTCAATGTCACACCCAAGGAGATATGACTACAGATGTGGAGAAGGAGACTGAAAAAAATACCTGAAAGTGGAAAAGTGGACACTGAAGCAGGCTAGTCCTTACCACCAAGGCTGACAAACCGCTAGGGCTGACAAACCTTACCACCTGGGCTGACAAACCATTGGCCAGCCACCACGGCTGGCCAATGTGGCCATGTCTCTACCGCTTATGTACCAGAGTCAGGAACTAATGAAGAAGTGGGGTATACCATTGGTTCAACCACCTGGGATTGCAGCACAGAGCCTCAGGCTATGCAACACCTGCTGCAACGCCTGCTGCTTGAAGGCACACCTACAATGAAAGACCTCTCAAAGTACAACAAACGAGAGCAAGCATGTGTAACAAAATGGTCAAATCTGGTGTAGAGACACGAGACGATAACCAGCTCTTTTGTGAAGTACATGGCATTATGTAATGGAAAATAAATGGTTTTGTTGTTGTTTTCTAAATAACTGCTTTATTAGGGTCATGAAAATCAATTGAACTGTTTTTTGTTGTACCTATTTTCTATAGCCAAGTGCATGTGTCTCATGTTTAGTTTATTAAGTCCCTAGTCTAACACTAGTATCCAAAGGAGTTACACTTGATTAGCTCCAAACTTCCTACATCTTGCAGTTAAAACTTTAACATTAGTTTGTCCACGTGTATGTATTCATATACGGGCATCTGCTAAAAAATTTAAAAGGAAAAGAAAAAATACCAAAATGTATTTTACAACAATGTAATTCTAAAGGCCTAAAGAGATTATTATTATCAAGTAATCTGACCCTCTGCATAACATAGCACAACAAACCTTTGCTGCATCAAGAATATAACTTCTGTTGAAGTACAGGATACTTTTAAAGAAAAAACAACAGTCTTGATTTAAGAACTTCAAGTGATGTAATGTAGGGTCCAACCACATCCCTCATGAAGTTGTTTTTCTGGTTAATAACCCTTGCAATTAAAAATGTTAAACTTATTTCTGTCTGAATTTGCCATTTCAGCTCCAGTCCCTGGATCTCATTATTCCTTTTTCTGTTAGATTAAGAGGTTTTGCCTATCATATATCTTTTCCCCCCTGAAGGTACTTGTAGACCATGATCAAGTCTCTCACTATCAGGCCTGTTTTCCAGACCTCTGATAATTCTTGTACTTCTTTTCTGAACTGTTTCCAATTTGTCAGCATCCCTTTTGAAGTGTGACACCAGGACTGGTCACAGTCTTCTAGTAATAGGTTCACTAACACAAGATAGTGACATAATGCCATTTTTACTAGTCTGACATGATAGTCATTTATTGATACATCCAAGGAGCATGCCTGTCCTCAGCAACAGCAGCATACTAATGCTCATGTGCAAATAATACTTTTCTCTTAAGATTCCCAAATCATTTTCAGTCACTTTTGTTCAATATACAGTCCCCTCTCCCTCCCCCACCCATTTTGTAAACATGGGCTAAGAATATAGGACTGGAAAAAACCCCTGTATGTATGAAAATAATGCATCCAAAGAATCAAAAAACTGTCTAACTCTTCACACATGTTAACCACAAAGTATGTTTGAAAACTAAATAAAAAACAGCCTATACAATGCAGGTAAAACCCAGGAGAGACAAAGGCATTGCCTGTGCCCTGCCACTACAGTTGTATAGAAGTATTTTGGTTAGTATACACTCAAAAGATTCAAAGAAGAGGCTCTGTGTGTAACTCAGCAGAGGAAGGCAAAAAACCCTGCAGCCCTTGTCAGTCATACCTGGGTGCAAAAAAACACAAATGTCCTGATCCCAAATCAGTTTGATCCCAAGTAGAAGATGAAGGTGCTCCAGGCAGTTTCAAAATCCTATCCCCCGTTGATAACCAGCAGATTCCCTGAAGCTTGGGGTTAGCAGACATCTCCCCCATGAGTGCACGGTATTAAGCCATGTTTAAACACTTGGTTTAAAATAAAACTGACCTGTCCCCATCCTTGTTTGTCACTCCACTATTTTTGCAGCATCTGTAAATTTTACCAACAGCAATGATACATTTCTTTCCAGATCAAGGTATTGAATTAGGTTGGGTTAACTTTTAGCTGGAGCTTGCTAGAAACACGCCACTGGATTTTACATCACCATTTACAGCTTATAACAAGGCGGAATTAAGGCCAAGAAGCTTTTAATGCTAGAGTGAAACACTTTAGTAAGGTCCAAGTATTTTGAGTGTGCATGCAGACCTCTGACCCTATTTGAGATTCACCTATCATTAATATAAATGCACAAACATTTGTTAGACTATAGAAATGAATTTCTGCTTTTCAATGGAAGTGATGCTTTTACATTAAGAGAAATTATAGATCAACAATTATTTTGTCAATGAAGCTGACAAAATAATTTCTCACTAATATTATGGAAGTATATATTTTTTAATCTTAGAGCCTTTCAGCAATTTTTTTTCTTTGACTCGTGGTGTTTAAACCAGAGGAAAATCTGCCATATTAGTGAATGCTCCTGAAATAAGCAAAACCAAGGAAATCTTCAGGTCTCATATGACAGGTTAATCTGTCTATTCCTCAGTAGGATAGCCTCAGCTATAAGAGCTTTCCTTTCTAATGGTAAGATATACTTAGTTGTTATCATTATATTCTGCTGCAGGCTGGACAGTTGTGGATGTATAAATGCCTATGTTCCGTGTGTATTGCCAAGTCACAACTTTTTTACTTACTACTGCCACTTATACTTTAACAAGCAGTTTCTGGGATGGGCAATACCCCGTTGTTAGTCTTTTATATGATGCCAAGCTAATGACAAATCCCAAGACAAGATAAATTGGAAGTTGCATAGAAATAAGGTTAATGGATTCTGTGCAATATCATTTAATCATAGGTCTGACACATGGGCTTTGGGGCATGAGTGCCACGTGACCTTGCAGGCTTGGGTAGCACAGCGAGCTCCCGCAGGCAGCGGTGGTGCTGTTGGCAGCACGAACATGGTGATGGCAAGCAAGGAGCTCCCGCAGGCAGCCACAGTGCTGTCTGCAGTGGGGGGGAAGGGAGAGGGTGGTGAGCATCAACCAGCAGTCAGCGACCACCCGCAGACACTGCTGGCTGTGTCGGCAGCAGCCAGCGGCAATCGTGGACCTCCTGCAGATGCTGCTGGTGGTGGTGGGGTAGGGTGGCAACAGGCAACCTCCCACAGGCACCACTGGCAGTGTCAGTGGCGCCTTTTCACAGGGGGTGCACCACCACGCTCAGGGGCTGCACATGCATCCACGTGCACCCCCTATGTGTTGCCAATGCTTTGGGGAGAAGGGGTTGGAGAGGGGGCCTTGTTCCAGCAGGTTTTCATTCCTATTCAAGTTAATAGGAGTTGAAATCACTCAGCCATTTATAAAATGAACTCCTAGGCCACGTCCACACGTGGTGTGGATGTTTGGTTCCCCAGGGACAACTAGTGGCAGTGCAACTTGTGCTACCGCTAGTTATCCCTGGGAAACACCTATGCCATGTGCACTCTGGCGCATGGCAAATTACCCGAGGTGGGGTAGGGGAGGCTGAGGCCAGCAGGTGGTCTGGCCCCAGCAGCCTTTCATGGGATCCTGGGGGCCGCCCAGGGCTGCAGAAGCAGTGATTTTGCCACATGGAGATGGCTCCGGCTGGTCCGGCTCCAGTTTTGAGTGGCGCATGCTACCTATGCATGCACTGCTCCACTTTTTTTCCTGTGGGTTTTGACTTCTGCGGGATAGCCAGGGGTAAAAAAAACCCTCTGTGCTGCTCCCTTACAGTGCAAGAACAACTGAACATGTGGTATGTGGTGCTGCAAACGTGTCTGCAGCGCCACATACTGCATGACCATGCTTACTTGGACTCAACCCTAAGGTTTAGCTAATAACAATGTAACTCCTAATCCCATATATTTGCATGGGATAGGCACACACAGTGATAAATCTACACAAGGAAGTAAAATGGAACCAGATTCTACATTCTCTTTTTCTATAGAGTGCAGACACATAGCTGCCTACAAGGCTGTGTGTCAGAGCTGGCAAGGGAGGGGCCATTTGATTGAAAGAAAAGTTTACTCCCCTTGTATGTGATGTTGGAATGCTTTGCAAACCAATTATCTGTCTTGCGTTGATACTGGCTCTTTGCCATGCGCCTGTGCAAATTGCCAGCACTGGCAATACATCTGCCTCATACAAAATGAGACATAAGTAATATGAAAATCCAAAAGGCAGATCCACAGAGATGTACTGGACACACCCACCAGCTTTTATCCACCCACATTGTGCATGCTGTCAAGGCCCTTTTCCTTACAGAAATGTGCCACAGCACAAAACCTTAGTTGTGCGTAGTACAGATCCTCCCAGAACATCACTGCGCATAGCTCTCTCTCCCCTCTTTGCTCTTGTCCTCTCCCATTTCCATTGCAATTGTTAACAGTTCAATCTTGGACCTCTACTGAGTAGAAAGGTCTTCTGGTTTTGTGGCTTTTGTCTCTTGATCGCATATTTCTATTCCCTTGTGTTTCCCCACAGAATGACTTTAACTCCAGTTTAACACTAAAGACCCCAATCAATATATTGCTTATTGGCTTTAATGGTCACTAAAACCAATAGAAATGAAGATTGTTCAGAATCTTGAAGGAAGGGGAATCTCTTGTCAGGATGACTGGTAGTGCGGAAATCAGAACCAGAAGGGAATCATGGTTATCTTCCCCAAAACAAATAAGTGTACTGAGAAGACAGCCGATGTTGATATATACTCTTGCAAAAGCTAGGAAATGCTATCACGGCATCCAAAATGGACAGCATTTTTGATGAATGAATATTGAGCCCTGGAACATGAAAGGTAAAACTTGAAACCTGTGTTTATATCATTCATTGCATATTTAGTTCCCGTGCTTTTATTTCACTTTTTCAGTCAAGTCATTCTCACCACATGCTCAATTGTTTTACTATAATGAATATAAAACCAATCTGTTTTGAACAACAAAGTGTACATTTCCTCACCAGCCCGTTCACGTTAACAAGGCAGAGTGCATATTTAGTCTCCCAACCTGCTTATAGCAAAACAAAAAGCCATGGTTACAACCTCTTACAAACAATGAAGGCAAGCAATACAGTAAATTACTGTTTTATATGAGACAATACACTTAAGTTAACTGAAGCAGTGGAATTAGAAAACAAACTCCCTCTGGGAACAATTCTCACACCCCCTTTTTTAGAAGGAAGCAGAGTTCACTCATAAATAATTTAATATATTTACTCCTGCTAGACTGGACTGACAGGTCCTCCACATGCTAAGCCTTTGCCTCTCTGGTAATTGCAAACTTTTTGAACTGAGAAAGTGTCAATTAAGAAAAACCTCTACACATTTGCTGCAGGGCTAGCTAGGAATATAACTGATGGGCTATGTAGCGGGATCCGTTCACTTTGTCATAGTGTAGACCATATAGTACCAGAAATATTTTCTTAAGACCTATCAGCGTGTAAACAATCTCATATTTAAAATCACATAATGCAACTTAAGCAACAACAGTAACTGCTCCAACAGTGCTCTGAAGGCTGAAATCTGATAACCTCTGCTGCTGAGAAACACAACAGAAGGGAGATAAGAAACAAGAAATGTAACAAATATCATCCCAATTACCTGCCTCAAGGACTTGTCTTATTCATAATGCTGGACTTCAGTCCTACCACTGATACCATCTCCTCTCTAGTTCTGCTCCTTTCCGCTCATCTCCTCCATGACACTGCTGGTCCTAGTCGTAACCTACAACTTGTCTTCAGATGTGTGAGGCTTGTGCCCGTTGATATCAAGGAACACAGGGGCTGCTTTCATCTGTTACTCTCAAAATATATACTTTTCTAGCCCTTCTCCTTCCAAACTCCTTCTCTGCAGCTTAACTGTTCAGTAGTTGTGCTCTCAAAAATATCAGCATCCTTGTATTGTATATACATTTTGATTCTCAGCTGTAATTTAAGCGTCCTTTTTCTTTTCCTTACATACTAATGTGTTGAGCAACCTTCTAAAAACCTTCACAAAGAAGTGTTAAAAGGCAACTAGGGTTAAAAACAGATTTTTCCTGAGGTTCAACAGTTCTTCACAACCCTTTCACAGCTGCCCGGGGAGGCCTTTTGGGATCTGTGTTACCCATATCACAGATCCTTCAGTATTTCAGTATTTCAGAGACACTAGACCGACTTGCAACTGTGAGAGGAGTGACCTAGAGCTCTCACTGATGGTACAGGGACAGCCTGCAGTGATCTGATGTAACTTCTAGAGACATGGAAAGGAAATGGATCTGAGGCATAAACGTAGGGCCAAAAGGAAATCTTGCATTCTAGCCAGGGCTCTGGCACTGACTCTTCCTGCCAAGCTAATCAAACCACTCCCACTTACACAAGAGAACAGGTTGCAACCTCCCTTTGCTATTTACAGCTCTAGTGCTAGCTGGGACAAGGTTTGCTGCTGATTCCATTGCAACCCTCTCCCAAATTCCAGTAGAGAGCAGGAAAAATTGCTAGGGAATAAACTGAATCAGCCCCTCATGACTGTCTTGGCCACATCTGTTCTCTGGTCATCCAGTATTTAGTAGATTCTGGGCCTCTTGGCTGAGCAGGATGCCTTGTGAGTCTGTGGTCTACAACTGAACTTTCCTCTGATTCAGATCAATAACTCAGTTTTAATAGTAAAAGGACTGCTTCTAGTTCTCTGTCTCAGTTCTCCCATCTTTAAAGATCAGACACTGTTACTTCATGAGTACAGGGCACTGTATCATATTTGTAATGAATTGTACAAATAAGAAAATTGATCAGATTTCACACAGAAGCTTATGATGGCTGTTAGCACCACTGTTACAAAAAGTCCCAGCTTGGGCATGTGTCGTATGTAACATTTTTTTAAAGGTTGATAATATGCAAAGTTCTCAGCGCATGCTGGTGGGATCTACTTCTGCATCCAGTGGTGATCCCTGTTCCTCTATGTTTTTCTAAGTAATGCTTGGGAGTGCTCCAAATCATCTTATTAACCTTCACACAAATCCTTGGACACACCTGCATGGTGTAAAAGGAGACGGTCAGAAGAATTCATTGGTTTGGAATCCCCACCCCAAACTTCTAAGGTTGATCTGCCGCTAACACCTCCTTTTTCTGATATCAGCTTTTTGTCTCAAAGTTTATAACCCACATATGGCTTATGTATGTATTTACATGGGAGGAACAGACAGTGTCATTTAGCAGTGTTCCAGACACAGTGACAAGTCAAGTAGTTCTGCATGTCAGCTCAACAAGAACAGTATGTGAATTCACTTGTTTAGTATGCACATAGCTTGCACACGTGTGAATGTAAGAGGAACATCAGCTGACTACCTTGCACTTGTTCCCTAGAAAAGGTGAAACAGGCAAAACATGGGACGTTGCTGCTACCATTCTAACTTGCGCCTGTCAAAATATAGTGCATCATTACCACCAGTGTTCTAGTTTGTTCTGCTATTTTATTAAGTAGCCCAGCTTCATCTGTCCATACAATAATGGAGAGTTGAGCTGGTTAGACTATTATTTTAACCTCAATTACTCTTTGGAAAGCTTTTCTGACTTTAATAAGAGTCATGCACTGAGTAAAGAGATCCCAGTGGATGCACCATGATTTTTCAATTCACAAAAGGAAATATTTGATCAAAATTCTTCATGAAACACTGAAATTTGCCTTTGTGCAAGATATAATCATTAACAAAAGGCACTTTTGAAAAGGACCCTTACTGTTCTTTAGTGGTTGACAGGCTACGTAGATGTGCTTATTGTAACAACATTAGGTACACTTTGGCCTCAGATCATTATTTAATATTAATGTACTTGAAAGTTTAAATGGTAACATTTCTCTCTACTTGTTCATATTTTGTCTTTGCATACTTGACTGCACTTCCAGTAAAGTCAGATAGATTGATCTTGTCAGCATGTTAGCGCTTAACTTTAAGAACAAACATAGGTATGTTGACATTACTGACCACTAGGACTTTATTTAGTCAGGTTCTGCTTTTATTTGTGTAGTATTGCATGCAAAGAAATAAGGAAAGCAAAATGAATACTTTAAAACTAGAAAATATGAACATAAAACCATTAAAACTGGCAAGAGGAATCTGCATCTGGAGCTATACCTGGATTAATTTTATCTTTAACTATTAACAAAAATTATTAGCTTCCAAGTGGTGGTAGCATCCCAACATTCTAAAAACAGGGATTTTATTTTTGTTATATGTTTGCACAGTGTTTTGAAACATGGGACGCTGGCTTAGAAATGGGGTCTCGTAGAAGCATAGAAACATAGGACTGACTTCAGGAGGTCATCTAATCCAATCCTCAGCTCAAGGCAGGATCATCACTATCTGAACTATACTATACAATTCTAACTAGTTCTTAAAACTATACAAACAACCCTGTCACACAGCTACGAAGTACATTGCCCCAAAACATCAAGAAAACCCTAACCTTCCACAGCTGAAGCAGGGGGAATAGAGCACTTTCAACATCCTGCTGCTGCAAGGACATGAAGTGGTTGTTAAAAATACACTTGAGAAGGAATAGGAGTATTCCCACTACAGAGGAAGGCAAGTAGTGTCACAAGAGTATAAATAAATCACCATCATCCCTATCCCTTTATGGGAGCTTTTCAAAGCATGCCTTTATGACATTTTGTAGCTGAATAGTTGTTCACTGAAGTTCTGCTACTGTTTTGTAGATATCAAAAATGTAAATGCCACAATCAGGATAACAAAAGCAAGGACCCTTGAGGATATCTGCCTCATGGAAAGGCTATTCCCAAATTTAACATTTGACAATGCATAGACTTGGAATAGAAATATTTATTTTATTTTATTTCCTCAGCCTGGCCTATAGGAGTATCCAGGGCAGTCCATAGGAGACTTGAATGCATAGTGATGAGGATGGTGATTTTAGAGATATGGTTTTGCCCCAGACATCCATTCTGAATCATGTCAGATACTTACACAAGTGCCCAAGTAACATTTTTCCAAAAGGGAAGAGATTTTCAAAGACAGAAAAGAACGTCAAGGCCTCACTCAAATTGAAAATCAGTAGGTCTTGTTAGTCCACCTCCCATCTTTGATTTCCAGCATTCCCCAGGGAAGTTGCACTGAAATTCAATGGGACGTTGACCAACATTCAAATCAGTTAGGCTGGAACTCTTAAAATGTGGATACCGTGGAAGGAGGACCCTTCAGTTTGACTGGATTTAGTACCTAAGATCTCTGTACATTCACTGGAGAGACTTAAGTACCTCCAAAGGTATTCTACATAGAGAGTAGAAAGAGGGCAATTCAGAAAGTTCAACAGTACATACATGTAGCCAACAAGAAAAGTCTGACCTCCTGCACCATTCAGAAGCTCAGGTGGCCCAATTCAAGCTGTCCATTAGGTACCTCTATTTACTTTTCATTCAGAAGATCTATTTCCACTTCTGAGGATAGGCATATGGTGGTGATGGTGCCCTAGTGGTAAGAGTACTTGCCCATACCTGGTGTCTAGGCCCTCTTCAGCCCAAGGAGATTCAAACCCACCTCTCCACATTTCCAGGAGAATGCCCTAAACAGTAGTCTGCATTAGGCTGGACTGTACCCCTGCAGCCTTCCTGTTAATGCTGCAGAAGAGAGTGAACGATTCCTGAGGCAAGAAAGAAAACAAGCAGCACTGCTTCAGCTGGCAGGCCCCTTATTAGCCAATCTAGATAACTTTGTTTTAGCCGCATCAATCATTTTTATGAAGATAATTTAGCCTCTTCAGCAAAGAATCGACAATAAGATTTGGAACAAAGTTTCCAAACAGTTTAAGCTACGATCCTCAGTTCTGCTGCTTGCTTTCTGAAACCAGGTGGAATCAGAATGATCAGCTTTTCTACTTTCTCAGGGGTCCAAATGACACCATCAAAAATGAATTATCATGAGGAGAAGATTTGTCTGGACTTGTTACCTCTACCTAGCTTGTATCTTTTTCTGAGCAATGAGGTAGCAATGAGCTGGTAGCAATCCTGAAGGCAATTGGAAGAATATGCAGAACTGATCATAATACAGTAGTGATTCTAAATAAGGAAAGGCATAAGATAGGAAAATAAGGTCATTGCACTTCAAAAGGGCAGATTTCAACTGACTCAAGAAATACTAGGTAAGATCCATGAGTAAAAACATTTATATGAAATTATGTTATGAAATTAATATGAAATTAATATAAAATTATGTTACACTTAGACCATACTAAATTTTAAGCAGTGTCAATGTTGGGACATGCTGTGAACAGTAACACATTAAGGGTTAATACCATTTCTTGCCTGCACAGCTCTGACTTGCTACTAGAGGGCTGGTGAGCAAGGGTATGGCTGAAGCCAGAACACTTGGGCTGTATTTCTGCTTGGGGGCATGGAGGGAGTGGGGTGGAGAGTGGTGGGGGGTTGCTGCAGGAATGCAAGTTGGTAATTTTGCTTGTATTGAGTTTATGATCCACCATAATCCCCAGATCCTTCCCAGCAATTATCCCAGATAATTTTATCTCTGTGGAGGAGACTAAAGTTACCCCAACACAAGTTAGGTAGCACAGCTTAAAGTTAACTCTTGCCTGAAGTGATGCTCAGAGGGTACTTGGCATGAGTTAATGATCTTTAATGTTCAAGCACTCAAATTTTAAGTGCCCTTAGTATGGTCTAAGTGTAACGTGTAACTTCACCCTAGAGTTAAGCATTGATCACCTTTCATTAAAAGCATGTGCAGAACCCTGCCATTCTTTAACTCTCTCATCTCTTTGTGTTTCAGGGAAATAGGAGAGCTCCTTGTTTCCCTGGCCAGCCTGGAGACAGAGGTCCACCAGGAACTGGAGTTTCTGGATATCCTGTAAGTGCAGAAGAAAGAAGAGAACAAATATTTCTATTACAAGGAGATTTGTAGCTACTTCAAGATTGAAAGAAAAATGTATGGGTACGGGTGAATCACTGAAAAAGTAGATCAAGGAATAGCATGAGCATGTAGGAACAAAATCAGATGCAAAGCAAATGTGATAGATGAGACATAAATGGGAAGGGATGTTAAAGACAACACAAAGAAGCTTTACAAATAAGACAAACTGTAAGTCCACAGTCCAGTTGTGAGTTATTGTTAATAAAAAGTGCAAAAAAGACTAAGCAGATCAACAGCTATTTTGTCTCAGTTTTACTATACCTAAAAATTAACTGCAGCCAGAAAACTAACCAAATTATTATAAGCAAAGCAGGAAGGATTATAGATTATGATATTTAAAGAGAGCATTAGAAAGTATTTGACAGATTTGAATAATTTAAGTCAGAAAGGCCTGGTCCCAGGGTGCTGAGGAAGCTAGCTAAAGAAATCTCAGAGCCGCCTGCTGTAATAGATACAAAGTCATGGGTGACAGGTGAAGTTCTCAGCAGACAAGAGAAGAGCTAATGCAATGCCGATATTTAAAAGAAAAAAAGAAGGACTTGATGACTTATAGGTTGGTTAGACTGACTTCAATACCTTGGATGTTACTGGAGCAAATTAAAAAATAGATAAACTGTAAATAGATAGGTAAGTTGTAAACAGCTAGATAAATAGCACTCGGACTGGATTTCTTAAGAAAAATAATGGCAAATCAACTTGATTTTCTTCTTTGACAGGGTAACTGGGTTGGTGGGCATGAGGAGTTTAGTAGACATAATATACCTGGCCTTTCATAAGACTAGACACCATTTCCCATGTCATTGTCTTAAAAGTATATATGAATCTTATAAACACATAATAAGCAAGCTGTAGAAATGCAGTCAAATAGACATATTATTACTTGGGCACACAATTATTTAAAAAGCCACAAGAAAGAATAACTAAAATGGATCAGTGTCAAAATGGCTTCTCAATGGGTTTGTTCTGGTGTTGGTTCTGGTTCTGGTCAACACCTTTAGTAATGACTTGAATGAAAGCATAGAGAGCTTCTTGGCCAAGTTCTGCAGGTGATACAGTCCTGGGAAACTAGGATTAGCATTCAAAAGGTTCTTGATAAATTAGAGAACTAGATTATAGACAATAAAATTAAATTAACTGAAGGCAAATGAAAGATGCTACAACCAAGGGGGGGAAAGCATATGCACAAATACAGAATAACTGACCTGGCAGTATCAGTGCTGGGAAGGATCTGGGGCTTATGGTGGATCATAAACTCAATACAAGCAATGTGATACTCTCTCAAAAAAGCAAATGCATTTTTGGGCTGCGTTAATAGAAATATTGTGTGCAAGACGCAGGAGATGATAATACCACTCTACTGAGTACCGGTTAGGCATCAGTTAGAGTAATGTGTTCAATTCTGGGTTCTGCATTTTAATAACGATGTAGAGAAACTGGAGAGAATCCAAAGGCAAGCGACAAAAATGATAAAAGAGTTGGAATGCAAGCTATAAGAGGAAAGGTTGAGAGAACTAGGTATGTTTAGTCTGGAGAAAAGGAGATTAAGGGAGAACATGATAGCAGTTTTCAAATATTTGAAAGGCTGCCATAAAGAAGAGGGAGAACAACTGTTCTGAATTGTCAAAGAGGGCAGGGCAGGAGGCATTGGATTTAGACTGCAGCAAAGCAGATTTAGATTAAATCTCAGGAAAAAAAGACTTCCCCTCTATTAGAAGAGTAGGACAATTGAATAAACAGTATAGGGAAGTTTGCAGATTCTCTGGATTTCAGTCATCCATCAGAGAAATTTACATCTCGGTAGTATAAGAGTGATGTTGTAGCTGTGATGGTCCAGAAAATATGCAAGAGGCAAGGACATCTTTTACTGGACCAACTAAGTAGTTGGGATAAAGTTTAACAAGCTTTTGAATGCAAGATATTCTTTGTCAACTCTTGCATCTCAGCAATGGATTGGAAGAGATTATGTTTGATATCTTTTTTAAGATGATTCTATTCTGTATTTTAATCACCTTGTCAGTGCAGATTGGCAGTAGTCTGATGGAGTTTATCTGAACTAGGCAAGGATTTTGGCCCAATAGTCTGCCCTCACCTCACCCAGCTGTGACCATGGGAGTCAATTCATGTGGACTCTTTGAGGCCCTGACCAATCAAAGCAGAAAAAAGGCAATGATAGCTAAATAACCTGTCTGTATTGTGGAGGGTTGGGACCTCCACTCTTAACTAACTGCTCACTGAAGTTCAACTCTGAGCCAAGATCAAGAAAACCTGAGGCTCAAATACATGGTCAAGTTCTTTGCTCTCCTTGGTGTTTCCTTTTGCTCAAATTGCTTTTTTTTTATCTCTTGGCCCTCTCTTATTTAGCTGTATCCCTAGCAGCCAGGACTCATTCTGGCAAACCTAGCAAATTCAGGCTCACCCAGCTGCTTCATATATACAGACTTTGTGAGGCCTCCTCTACCCAGACCCAACTAAACCTGTCATTTTAGAAGCAAACCCATCTGGAGAGAGGATATCAGTCGAAAGTTAAGGAGATCAGTTTTGGTTATGTTACATTTAAGTGGAAACTAGGATACATAGAACAGCATACCAGCCTTGCAAGATAGATTGAATCATTGGTATAAACACAGTAGATGAAGCTAGTTGAAGACAGGGAAAGGTTTTAAAAAAAGAAACAGCCTATTTCTCCTGTCACCTTGCCACAGCTAAGACTAGCAGAGGTGATTCAGCTGGGGAATCCATGCCAGCTGTGCATTGTGCATTTTTAGTGGGAGATCTACTGCTCTGCAATTCACTTATATTTTTGGTTCCTTTTTGGCCCAAACTATCTTTGTTTTTATAAAATCCCTTAATCACATAAAATTTTTCTCATAGTCATTAGGGGAAACTGGTGGTACTGAGGTGAATGGACTAGAAACTGAGTAATTAATGGTGAGATCCTGTAATATGCTTAGGAAGGGTTTCTTCAATACAGCAGTGTTCAGATATAGGAACATACAAGTTGAAAAAGGAAACTTGGGAGGGATTAAAGTAGATTATATTTATTTTCACTGCTATCATTCACTTTTTCTTAGAT
The DNA here is from genome assembly GCF_030867095.1 of Alligator mississippiensis. Lineage (NCBI taxonomy): Eukaryota > Metazoa > Chordata > Crocodylia > Alligatoridae > Alligator > Alligator mississippiensis. The sequence goes on along the minus strand of NC_081826.1, from coordinate 25,692,565 downwards.
CCAAAGGAAGTCCTAGGTGCCTCCAAGTTAGGTGCCACAACCCCTAATTTTAGGTGCCTGGCTCTTGGAGTGTAATTTGGTATTAGGCACCCAGGCTCCCTGTGCAAGCTATGGGAAGAGTCCGGCACCTCAGAAAAGTGATCCAAAACAACCTTCACCCTAATCAGGAAGCCATATAGATTTCACCAAGAATAAATGGAATTCACACTATCTCTCTGGTCCTTAGACACCTTTACAGAAAGCATACATGTCCACTTAGGATCCAGAACTGGGAACTCACTCCTGATGGTAGACATGTATAAATATACTTTTGAAGGAACTGAGCAGGATCATGCATTTTAAAATGGAGGCACTGTCCCCTGACAAGACCCAGCAAGTGAAAGTCTTGGATTCCAAGCCCTCCTTAGCTAGAAGGGATCTCACATATGTAGCTCCTACCTCACCTCCCAGGAGACTGGTATAACCATCAGGCTGTAAGATATGCTGTGATGGGGCACTCTCCATCCCACTTAACTTAAGTCCTGAGTTGATGTCACTGTTTTCAGGTTTACTGTTTGCATTCAACACTCATTGAATAAAGGGCAGAAATAATATATAAGCTAGGTGCCAGGTGTTCAGGCCGGGGCAAGTCTTGGTGTATAGAGTAGGCAGAAATCCATGTACCTAAGTCAAAAGAGAGAGGTGCCTAGTGAGCTTAGGTAGAGGCATAGAAGAGCAGTTTCACACCTGGGGCATCTGCACTGCCCCCAGCAACATTGGCTGCTGCAGTGCCAATCACAGAGGCTATTTTGTACCCCCTCCCAACAAAGTGTCACCCAGCCCTGGTTGCCTTCCCTCAGTTACAATCAGATACCTTTAGGGTTAGCTGGTGACTGAATCGAGCTTTTGGGAACCACAAATTTGGACTTAGACATCTAAATCCTATCCAAATACTATTTGCATCAGTTTTTTTTCCTGGCCGGTATATCTGTATCCACGTCTCTCCATGTTTCTATCATATCACATTATTATAACTGATTTAATTTCCTTGGAATCAAGGCTTTTTTTAACCAGCATATTCTTCCTGCTCAGCTGTGGGACTGTAGCTTTTTGGGCTGCTAGTAAAACGTTCCTACACACTTCCCAATTATCATTCACATTTTTTGTTTAAGTTCTTTCTCCCATCTGATTCAGTTTATAACTGTTTTCAACACAGAAACACAGGTGTTCAACAGTAGAGAAAAACATAGGGAAGCCCTAACGAAAACAAGGGATAACACTGGACATACAATTAGATGTGAATTTGCAATATAATATGACAAGCAAAAGAAGCCAGTGTTGTTCTGGGAGATGTATCACATTAAGCAAAAGAAAGAGGTCCTTTCTTTATGGCTCTCATATGACCACACCCAAATTATTATATTCAGCTCTGGACCTTACCAAAATGCATTAATAAATTGGGAAGAGTTACAAGAAGAGTGTACCTGAGTACACATTAGTTTATAAGGAAAGACTTAAAGGACTATATATGACTCTCTCTTTATATATAGACTACATAAAAGCAACCTACATAGACAATATGTTTAGGTTGTGAAGCACTCAGAAGTTAGGAAATGCTTGTGCAACCCTAATTCACACACTTTCCCATTGCATTATGGTAGAGCTCTCAATCATATGAGTACAAACATAGCAAAAACATAGTCCTAGTTCCTGCCTGACTCCTCCTTTGGATGTTTCTAAGCACTCTCCTGTCCCTGCTTCCTGTCCCCCTCACAGTGTCCCTATGCCTGCCTCTCTTGGTTCACCCACCCCCATCCAATCCCCCATCTCCTGCTTCCCGATTACTCCTTCTTTGTGGGTGTGTGCAGACATTGGCTGCACCTGATCTACAACCACGTGGCTTACTTTAAGCTGCATGATCATAGATTGGGAGCTGCATGTGCACACATTTGCTGGTAGCAGAAGCCACGCTGGGAACCTGGTGTAAGTAATTTACAGTGGGAGGACGGAGCGGGGGGGGGGGGAGCAGGACTGGGGGAGCTAGTGGGGATTGGTGGGGTCAAGGGGAAGAGTTGGCAGGTCTGGGGCAGGTGGGTGGTCCATCAGCAGGTGGCAGGGGTTGGGGGACTAAAAATAGCCCAGTCAGGGTGCAGTTGGGGATAAGAAGAGAACAGTCCAAGAACTGTTGGGAGTGGCTGGGCTTTCCCAGCTCCAGGGCTATGCTCCAAACATGTACAGATATCTGCTAGACTGGGCTAACCCATTTCTGATCTAAGTTAGTTTGCCTCCTCAAATGAACAATTTAGATTGGGCCCATATATTTTGCCCAGTTTAACCTCTGTAAATGTCTACACAGACCTGCACTTAGATTGAGCGAAAACTAAGTACGGGCATTTTCTGAGGGGTCTAACAAGGAGTGCTTTGAGCTTAAAAAGGTTGAGAACTATATCCTAAAGGGATAGCCAACAGCAAAAATGGTACCTAGCCTCTCTCTGTAACTCAGGAAGGAGTTTAATGGGATATCAAGCATAAGATTTAAAAAATCCAGGGCCTGTAATTTATGTGGTCTCTTGGGGGAGAAAAGAAAATCAAACTATATTTTAATGCTGCTTAAAAATGGGCATGATCTTCTTTAACATTTTTTATATTTTCCACCAGCTTATAAAGAACCACATTCTATAATTTTCAGTTATAATTGAAGGAATTTGTTTCTAGCCCAGTCTTCCAGGTGAAACAGACTTTAAATCTCGATACCTACCTTCTTTGGATGGATGAGGACAGCATGAAAAATCTCATATAGCTTAATGAACCATGATGTCAACTTTCTTTTCTAGGTCTTCCAACTCTTTGGAATCTATATTTGAGAGACCTTTCTTTTGAAATAAAGGAATTGAAATAATATTAAATTGAATCAATTTACACATTTCTAAAAGGAAATTATTTCCTAATAACCTATCCTCAACTATGAGCTACATGAGATGGAGACTTCCTTGTGAATGTTATATCAGCACAGCTAATAAAATTCTAATATTATAAAACAACCAATCAGAATGCTCCAAGAGTGTCTGGACAGGAGATTGCATAGTGGAGCACCACCATGATGGTGGCAACATAGGGGATGGAGGGGTGTGGGACCAGGCCAATGCAGCTGGCCCAGCGCCACCCCACCTGCTCCCTACAGGTGGTGATGACAGAAGCAGGGGGTGGGAGGAATGGGCCCATTCGCCCCGTCTCCCAACCAGATGAAAAGTGGGGGTGGGGCCACTGGGCCCCAATAAAAGCCAGCAGGGTGGAGGCGGGAGGGAGGGGCATGGTGGTGGTACCCCTTGCCACTGCTGCCATGCCCCAACAACAGCCCTGAAGGCGGGGCCTGGCTCCAAAGTGGCAGGGGCAAGGGTGGGGGGAGTGGACCCATTCACCCCCTCTCCCAACCGGATGAGAAGCAGGGGTGGAGCTGGACATGGGACTTCATCCCCACCTGCCATGATGGTGGGAAGCATGCTGCCTCCACCCCCAGAAAAGCCAATAGGGAGGGAGAGAGAGGGAGGGGAGCAGGAGTGGGGGTGGAGGGCATGGTGATAGCACTCCACCACCAGTGCCGGTCCTTAGCCAACAGCCGGGAGGGAAGGAAGTGAGGAGGGGAGGCAGGTGAATGCAGGCCGGGAGGACCTGGAGTGTAGGGGTTGGTGAGAAGAGGCCCGGACCATGGGGAAGAGGCCTAGATTCGGAAAGGGGAAGGGAACAGGGCCAGACCTGAAGCACAACGCAGGACAGGGGCCAGACACGGGACTCTGACCCTGACCCGCCATCATTCTTGATGGGCAATTGGCTAGTTGTAAATAAAGCTCTGTGGGTGCATTTACACATGCCCCCACAGTCCAGTTTTTACTGTGCTGTCATTTAGTACTCACGTTAGGAAGTACTAAATAACAGTGCATAGTTATTTTTAGCAACCACGTCACCGTAGTGACATGCTATAGCAAGGTAGCTCATCCCTATGGCGGCATAGCACTGGCATCACGGTTTGTGCCCACTGATACTACGTTGCCATAGTGATGAGCTATGTTGCCATATAGAAGCATCCAGTGTAGCCCTAACACACAGAATATACCAGATAGTAGTAGGAATGGACTTGTAACACTGGAAACATATTTGTAAGCCTGATTGCTTGATACATTTCAATCAGCAAAGACAAAAAAAAAATAAATATCAAACAGTGAACAATCTAGCCTTGCCATGAAAAGGGACTGTCTAACTTAGGAGATCTTTCATTTATTTGACCATTTTTATCCCCACATTTCTATGAACCTCCTTCACTCTTAACCATATATAAAGTATATGAGTAAACACACATACACACATGGTAACTTAGAATTAAGGGTAACTTAGAAATATATATATAATTCTAAGTTACCTTTTTTAATATCCTTTGATAATATACATTGAAATGTTTTAGTATATAGTATATGCTATACACACACACACACATATATATAGTATATGCTATATATAAATATATACACATACACATGCACACACATATATAGTTTATCATATATCCTTTAAATATCCTTTTAAAATATACATTGAAATGTTTTACCATATATATAATAAACCATATATATAATATAGCATTATATTATATAGCATATATAGCATATACTATATGTATATCTATATGTGTATATGTATTTCAATGTATATTTTACAAGGATAACATTTAAAAAGGTAACTTAGAATTATTTGTCCATTCCAGGTCATCAAGTACTCAATCCTATCATGCTTATATCTTGCATTTAAAAAAAACCACCCAAAAAAACACATTCTTTCAGGAAGTCTCTCTTCAGTGAGAAGCTCCTAAAAGAATGGACTGTGTGTGTGTGTTCACATCTACATCAAAATAAAATCTGTTTTGTTCAGAAATGAACTCATTCTAAGATAGGCCTATAATGAGGCATATACTATACTTCCCTGTATCTTCTGATAAGACCAAATAAAATGCTGAATAATAAAAATAATGAATATTACAGTGGACCAAATCCTAAAGGTTATATTCTTTTCTCACTCAAAAAGAAGCTATTGACTTAAATTGGGAATTTTGTCTGAATAAATACTGAATAGACTCAAGGTCTTGATCTTGTGATCAACAGAAAGATGCCTTTAAAGAGGAAACATCCCATAGAAAAATGTGACTTATTTTCCATCCTACAGACAACTCAAAAAACGGAATACTGTATGCCACCTACTGCAGAGGTATAGTTTACTTTTTTCACTCCTAGTGTCCTGCTACTGCAAATAAAGATTTTTCCAGTGTTGGTATGGCACATAATAGGTCTGACAACATTTTGCTTGGCATACAGTTCCTCCAGGAGCCAGCAAACCAATACATTTTATATGGTCTGTATTGTATCACGCTATAGGCATGTTTAGACAAGAGTGCACATGTGTTTCTTTAGGGAAAAAGAGCAGCCGCTCATAATTGTGCCACTGCTACTTGTCCCTGGGGAACACCCCTGCACACACACTCTGGCATGTGGCTGACTGCCTCAGGTGCCAAGGGTTAGCACCTTGGTTGGTCCCAGCAGCCTTACCTGGGGTCCTGGGGGCCTCCTGGAGCTGCAGTGGCAGCGACCTGGGTGCACGGAACATGGCCGGCAGCCATAGTGTAGCTCTCACCAGCCAGACTCCAGTTTCCAGTGACACACGCTGCAGTCACATGCACCTCCCTACTTTTTTTGCTGCATTTTTTTTACATGCTGGGAGTTCTCGGTATCTAATTTTGCCTCTGCACTGCAAGTATGCAGTGCCAAGAACCCTTTTATGTGCACTGCATGCATTTTGAAGTACCTCAAAAGCCTTTGAGGTGCTGCAAAGCACAAGTGTGCACTCATCTGGATGCACCCCACATGTCTGAATCATTATCATAGTTACATATTGTCTTTTATCCAGGTGATTCTTATTTAAACATAATTTAAATATATCTGTACCCATGGGGAGATGCTTGGCAATGTCAAATACAGTTATGTCTTCAATGGGATCATATGACCCTCTACCCAACCAAACTGTGCCACATTGCTTGAGATGATGGATAAATACTAGATCATGACATGACATTCTCATTATTAAATTAATGGAATACAGACTAGATAAAAGTTCATAAGATGGATATGTGAGTGGTTGGATCAATGTACTCAATGAGTGGCTATCAAAGATTGGATGTCTAGCTGGGAGAAAGTATTGATGGGGTTGGGTCCCAAGGGTTTGGTATTAACAGTTTCATTAATGGCTTGGAGATGGGGTTGAGTGCATGCTTAGTAAATTAACAAATGACAGCAAATTGGGTGGAGTTGCAGACACTCTGGAAAGCAGGGATAGGGTTCAGAATGACCTCGATAAACTAAAGAAATGGGCTGAAATCAAATAAATGAAATATAATAAGGACAAACTAGTAAGTGCAAAGTCATGTACTTAGGCTGGAGCTAAGTGAGAACCTTTCATTAGGAAAGATTCCCTAAATTGTGGAGCCAATCAAATGTCAACACCTTGTTAAAACAAGATAATGACTCATACTATGTAACCAAGTGTCATCCTATATCACCGCTTAGTATTTGCTCCATGGTACTGGAATTTCTGAACCTTCCACAACAATGGACAGCCATCTAATAGGAGTGGAAACTATTTTTTTCTGGGTCACTGCACATACAATCACATTTTTGCATGGACAACCCACATTTGAAAACAGCTATCAGAAAAAGTTGAAGTGCCATGTTTTTCCCCTACTCACAGTATGGCTTGGTAGGCTATTAGTGAAACTTTCTAGAATATTCACTAGAACAGTTTGATTATATTTTGGAATTTTTTTCAAAGTCACTGTTTTGGAATCCACATAGATGATACAATTAATTTCTGGAAAACCCTACAGAATGCCATGCCTCAAAGTCTCATACAACTCTTTGCCAGCTCTTTCTAACTCATACATTAATGATCCTCCTGAAATGATATCCTCTAAATTAATTAACTTGGATGATATCTGCTTGGGCATTTAATCTCAGGACATTTCTATTTTGAGGAAGCCTTGAATTCTTAGTTGGTGGTGATATCCAAATATTGCCATAACTGGGGCCTGCAGATGAACATGTTAGAGTTAGTCATATGTATTTTCTACAACAGTTCTACTTCTGTTACTCCAGAGCTTTCTATCTCCCATAATGGATGCACATTGAAACAAAATCTATATGGTTGGAACTACCCTTTTTGCTGTTCTGGGGTATGAGCCCACAATAAGGAGAAAATTCAGAATTTGCCAAATAATATTTGCTATACCAGTTCTTCAGAGGTAAAAGTAGACATTATGCATAACATGAAATTTATTGAATTAAATAAATCATAACACACAAGATGTCAAGCCTCAGAAGTCTTTTATTCAGGTATTATAATATTTTATACTAACAACATAATTTACATCAAACAGGCTAAGTCTAAAGAAAATGTTCTTGGAAGACAATTGAGCAAGTATATTTAATGTCAATAGGACTGGGAGACTAATGTATATAGGTTAGAGAACAAAGACATCCAAAAAAATCATAGAAATTGAACCCAAGCCATTTCATAATTATTTAGGGTATAATACAAATGATAACAGTACTTTCTATGACTCAATACATAATGTCAAATTTCATGAAGATGGTTACATAATTACAGACCAGACACTGTTCATCATGGTCGATTTATAATGAATATGAGTCAGGTTCACTCTGTCTTCAGCACTGACCACCACTCCTATTTAGGAAAAAATGATGTACAGATCAAATACAAAAAGAATATGCACAATGCTGTATTTTAAGAACAAGCAACCTCAGAAACTTATATTGGGTAAGACTCCATTCCTCATTCCAGTTCACGGCTGCTGCCATCTCTCCTTCTATCTTATCATGTGTCGGTTCTTAGTCCTCAAGGCAGAAACATTGTCTTTATCTCTCAAGGGGTAAGCACACCCATAGTACTGAATAAAAAAAATGAACAGCACGATCCAGATTGTGATTCCCATATCAATTTAATCCACAGGCAGTTTCATTAAATGTAATAATCGTTTAATTCTTTTCTTTGGAAGGAAATCCTGCCCAAAGTGTACTGTGGCAAGAGTCACATGGGAGGCATGTTAGCTGTTATTTTGATAAATGTAATGTATTTCTAATGTTACATAATATTTACCTAGGGCATAGTAATTTCCTTTGAATTTAGCCTTAGCCATTATGTGCAGATAATCAAGACACTCAGAACTGTTCCAACTCTGCTTTTGTTGAAATCAAAGGGAACACTGAGTGTTTTTTAGAACTGCCTTCAATCTAGGCAGTTAGGCCAATAATACATGCTTTTGATAATCGCATCATGAAGATATTTCATGTCAGATAGTGCAATAATAGATAAAGATCCTTTTTTCCTTAGAGGATTTTTCCTGCTCACTGGGCATATCTACACAAGATGCTGACTGCGCAGTAGCCTGATACTACTGCACAGTAGCATCATGTGGCAAAAACCATGATGCAATGTTACTGCACAGTAATGTCACAAAAAAGGCATTCGTTGGTGCTACTGCACAGTAATGCGCATTTGTTTAGTACTTGTTTATACAAAATCCCTTACATAATTGCTGAGGTATCGCTGAAAGTTTGCAGGTATCTAAATATTCAGCAGTTAAAGTTTCATAGTTGGTAGGGTCGGAAGGGACCTGAGCAGATCATCAAGTCCGACCCCCTGCCTGGGCAGGAAAGAGTACTGGGGTCAAACGACTCTGGCAAGGTGTTCGTCTAGCCTCCTCTTAAAGACCCCCAGGGTAGGAGCCAGCACCACTTCTCTTGGAAAGTTACTTACGTGTCTACAGTTTTTCTGATGTGAAGGCCCAGCCTTTTTGAAACTTGGCTAAGGTAAACATCTTGGTGCCAATGGCTGGCTGGGATTCCCAAATTAAGTGTCTCTGTGCCTAAATCCCCAGAAGGACCCAACCTGCTCGGTTTGCTCTAAGTATGCCTATCCTACACTACCAGCATACTCCAGCATAAAGCACTTCCATTCAAAAACATGGCTGGTGGTAATAGTTTAGTTTAGTTTTGTGTTCAACCAAAGAAGTCAAAGACTCAAGTTTAATACCCTATGCACCCTGAGTGGGTTCCAAACAATATTCAACATCACCTCCCAGGAGTGTGCTGTTACTATCACATTATAGACAATATTGTGATAGGGGCACTTTCCATTCATCTACTGTGTAGAAAAGCATGTGACATTGATGGGGCCAAAAAAAGAGTAAAGAAGAGGGAGTTTGACTGTAGTCAAGTGATAAAGGCATTTTGAGAGAAAGAAGAGTTGTGAACTCTATCTGTTCTTGCCACTGTTCATGTATTTTATTCACTGATTCTTTATTCCAAGCTATATCATTGCATTAGTCACAGGCATTCAGAGTCCCCATCATTAGACCACAGTCAGATTCATTCTTAAATCTCTTGCACATGTGTAGTAGAGAGATGTAGTTAGCCATGTTAGTTTGAAGTCAAGTAGAAGGCAGGGCTGATATGCACCTTCAAGACTAACCAAAGCATATTTTTATCTATTTATTTATTTACACACACACACACACACACACACACACACACACACACACACACAGAGCGCAAGCTTCTATGGGTTGAAGCTCATTTCATCAGCTCACAAAAGTTTGTCACACATATACACATTTGGTTAGTCTATACTGTGGAAATTTAATCTGCCTTTTATATGTATGTATTATAGTATTCTCTCAAGTTCTAGTGTAAATCCATTGTTCTTCCCTTCATCCTACTGCTATGTGTAATTGTTTTTCTGTTCTTAACTTTGAGCTGAACCATGGTCAGCACAATATAGCCCAGGAATCCCAGTCATAAACTGAGAAACTGAGGGGCTACATACTGCAGTGCAAATAATAAGTAACTAATAATATTAGTCCCCAAACATTTACCACTAGTTATGGCTTACTATGTTGAGTAGTACCATTGAAGTCAGTGAGACTTCAATAAGGACAAGTGCAAAGTCCTGCACTTAGGACAGAATAATGCCATGCACGGGTACAAGCTGGGCACCAACTGGCTAAGCAGCAGCTCTGCAGAAAAGAACCTGGAAATTACAATGGACAATAAGCAGAATAAGAGCCAGCAGTGTGCCCTTGCTGCCAAGAAGGCTAACGACATACTGGGTTGCATTAGCAGGTGTGTTGCCAGCAGATCGGGGGAAGTGCTTATTCTCCTCTATTCAGCACTGGTGAGGCCACATCTGGAGTTCTGTGTCCAGTTTTTGGCCCCCCACTACAGAAGGAATGTGGACAAATTGAAGAGAGTCCAGCAAAGGGCAACAAAAACGGTGAGGGGACTGGGGGACATGACTTCTGAGGAGAGTTTGAGGGAATTGGACTTACTTAGTATGGGGAAGAGAAGAGAGAGAGGATTTAATAGCAGCCTTCAACTCACTGCAGGGTGGTTACAAAGAGGATGGAGCTGGACTGTTCTCAGTGGTGGCAGATGACAGAACAAGGAGCAATGGTCTCAAGTTGCAGCAAGAGAAGTTTAGGTTAGATATGACGAAAAACTCTCTCATGAGGGTAGTAAAGCATCGGAACTGATAACTGAGAGAGGTTGTGGACTCTCCATTCTTGGAGGTTTTTAAGAGACATCTAGACACAGCCTTGACTGGGATGATCTAGTTGGGGATGGTACTTTTTTGAGCAGGGTGTTGGACTAGATGACCATCTAAGGTCCCTTCCAACCCTAATTTTCTATGATTTTATGATTAGGGCCTGGTTTAAATTGTGGGCCCAACTCATGGTGAAGTGACTCCTTTAAACTTGAATTCCCCCCAGCATGCCTCCTCATCACTGATTGGGAGAGGAGCCCCATCTGCTCCACCACTTGGCTCCTGATGGCAGGGAGGTGAAAACTGTAGTTTTAAATATGCCTCAGGTTTTGTTTTGCATCCTGTCATCAGCAAGCAGCGGGAGGTAAAAACCATGGCATATTAAAATTGTGGTTTTCACCTCCCAGCCATCAGGAGCAAGCAGCAAATGGAGGGGCCAATGGAGTGCCTCCACCAATCTGTGGCAGCAGAGGAGGGAGCATTTTGGGAGGAACTCCAAGATTAAAGGAGCCGGTGCACTGTGAGCTGGGCCTGCCATTGAAACCAGACCACATCTATGATTCTATGAGACTGGTCCCTACCATAAGTAGCTATAATGGGACTCTTTGCTGAGTAATAACTGCACCCTAAAATGTTTACAATATCAAGCCTTCAGGTTGAAAGCTCTTCTGGCTAAGGAGAGCGTTATTTGTTCTTTTTAGCAACATGCATGACTGCTCCAGCCCCAACCCAGGGTTGAGGCTGGAGCTGGAGCCAGAGCCAAAGCTTCTACCTGTCCCCACCCCAGCTGTCTCTGCACACCCTACCATTCATTCCCTGCAGCCCCATCTTCCCACCACATCCCCAGTACTGCTGCAACAGGGCTGGGCTGGAACCGCAGTGCCAGGTCCGTGCTGCTTTTACAGGGTGGGCTGGAACAATGCTCCATGCTTTGGTCTGCAGAAAGGACAGAGCCTGCCAGCATGGAGCAAAAGTAATGGTGTGGGAGTTGAGAAGCAAGTCGGGGTGGGGAGGGGGGGAGATTTGTTGGGGGGAAATGGGAAGAAGGGGGGCAGGGACCTGAGGCTGCAACTGGCAGAAACATCATGGGGAGGGAAGGAGGGTGGAACATGGCGTATTAGTAAGGGTTAACCAAGTCCTTTCTTGAGAGCTGTAATGATGGCATCACAGGAAGTTGTAAGTCATCTTTGTGTGTGTGTGGGAAGTTGCAATAAAGCCCCTTTCAAAGCAAGAAATCTCCCCGCCTTTTCCTGAACAATGGGACAGCACATATGGGTAGGGGGAATTGGGACAACGTGAGGCTGCAATGGAGGGAAGGCACAATGTGGATTAAGTGGGGTGGGGCAGGCAGGAGGGGGCAAGCTGCCTTCCTCTCTCACTGACTACCCAACCACCTCCACACTGCCTTCCCTCATCTGCCTGCCCCATTACTGTCCCCCTGTCCTCCCCTACTACATGCCCCTCTTACTGCCTCCCCCACTGTCTGTCCCCCACCATCTGTACCATTACTTTCCCCATCACCACTCCCCCCACTACCTGCAGTAGTGGGATGGGATGGATTTAAAATGACTCTTTAATAATTAGATTCCATATTTGGAAAATTAAAATAAATTGATACATTTTCTGTGTGTAGAATCTAATTATTGGGAGGCCATCTTATATTCAGGGTTGTCTTTTATTCAGATAAATACAGTACTTGACTCAGGGATTTCAGAAATACAAGGTCTTTCCCTCCAATATATTTATCTAAATGTTGGTAGATCCATAAAACAACAGCAACAACAACAAAACCCAAACCTGGGGATCAAGACAGGATTCTAATTATGTTGTAATTACTGAATATTTGCTACAGCTCATTCATGGCACCCAATGGAGATGCAGAATCAAAGCAGCATTCAATAAAGTGTTAGGCTTTCAGACTGGTGAAGCTTAGTGCTTATGTGCCAAATAGATTACATTTTATAGTCACTGACTCAGTAGCCAAAAGACTTTCTAGCCTTCAAGGCTAGGGACAGACATTACACATAAACCTGTTTAAGTGATCAGAAAGTGATTTAAATCTGTAACAGTACAGATGTTCCGTGCACATAAACCAGTTTGAAAATGGCTGAAACCGGTTTGAGATAAAGCTGGTTGAATGTAGTATCTAATTTAACTGATTTGGGTCAAACCAGTTTATGTAATGTGTCTCAGATCCCTTCCTGGTTTAAGTTAAATCAGACTCCCTCAGCATCCCAGAATGCTCTCTAGGCTGGGCTCCCTGCTCCACAGCAGAGCTGGTCCCTCCTCTCTTATCCCTGGATGGAGCTCAGGCAGAGACTACAGTCTGCCTGGCTTCCCCCTACTCCCCTGCTTCCCCTCACCACTCCCTGCTCAGTAGGGATTCCCCCCTCCCCTCTGCCTTACACAGACACCTCTCAGCATTAGCTAGTATGTCACATACTGGCTTTAGTCCATGTTGTGGGAGACAGGACAAAGGCAGACAGGACTGTGTTGGCTTAAGTCTTTTTGGAGTTGATCAACAGGCAGTTGCTAATGTGCCTCTGTTCCTTCCTTGGAAAAAGTTGTTTAAGAAGAGCTTGAACTAATGAGGGAGGCTTTGTTTTCTGATGGGGTGATAAATGCTGATAACAGAGCTGATAAATGCTTTGTTATCAATGGGCGGTGGGTAGGGGTCGGGAGGGGTGGGGGGGAATCCCTCCCTAATCAGAGCGTCCTACCAGGGCCTAACCACACACACCATCAGCTCAGCAGTATGGAAGGAGAGAGCTGCTCTAGCATCCCCCAGATTATAACCTGAGCCACTGCAGGTGCGTTCCTTCATGTCTAGTATGTCTGTAGAGTTACAAACCAGTTTAACCTAGCTAGGTTAGACTCACCTGCAAAGATTGACTCTATTCAGGCTCAGGCTTTTTGAATGTCTGTCCCTAGCCCAAGTTTTTATGTGGTGTACATCCAACCAGTTTCAGTAAAATCCTCCCCTGCATGTGCTGAAGGTACATGGTAAATGGGAAGGGGCCAACATGGAAGAATAATCCAGAACCAGAGAGGTTTGGCCAAAGAAGGGATATGGGTCCAACATGGGAAGGAGCACACAGTGAGTAGAGGGTGAGCGTTTACAGCCTTAGGCACCATAAACACGAGTTTCTGACCTACCCTTCAGGGAATGCATGCAGTAGCAGAAGGTACCAATCAGAAACACCTTTTTATGCATTAGGAGCTTCTGAAAAGTCAGTGACTTGGTGAGATAAGAAGGAAAGGGTGGTAAATGATGTGATGTGGTGTGATGTGATGTGGATTCTTTCATAGTAAGGTGGGTGAAAAACTGGCTTATGGGACGTACCCAGAGAGTGGTGGTGGATGGGGCGGTTTCTCCCTGGAGGGATTTGGGCAGTGGTGCCCCCCAAGGCTCTGTCCTTGGACCAGTACTGTTTAATTTCTTCATCAGTGATTTGGATGAAGGTGTTAAAAGCACCTTGTCCAAATTCACAGATGACACTAAACTGTGGGGCATAGTGTAACAAGGAGGGACGTCAGGGTCGCCGTGCTCTCCCCTGCCGCCTCCTTCACTGTGCCACGCGGCCGTCTTGCACCCTCCGATTCTCGCCCGCCACGTCTTTGATTTTCTATATTTTATAGGGAGGCTACCTTCTGTCCTCTTGGCCACGGTTCTCTTGTCGTGGGTGTCCCACGCACCCAAGCCTTATGGGCTATGCGTGGCTCCTACCACCCCAATACCATGCCCGAAGCCTCGCAGATGTAATGGACGTTGTTCTGTCCCTCTCTCCATCTTTACGCCCTCTATGGCACTCGGGCTCTCTGCAGTCCCGTCTTTCTCTCTCTCTTTTTGTGCCCTTCTCTCGAGTCTATGCCGCCCTGTCTCTCGGGCCTTCTCCGTACGCCACCCTATCTCTCGGGCTCACCACAAGGCTGCCCCCTTCTCTGGGGCTCACCATGCCCGCACTGGGGCTGCTCAACAACACCCCCTTCTCTGGGCTTCTCAACTGCCCCTCTCTGGGGCTGGGGTCTATGTACCCCGTATGTAGCACCCTCTCTGGAGCTGGGGTCCCCACACTATTGTGAGTCCCCTCTGAGGCCTCCTCCATCCCCTTATAGCCTCACCCAAACCACCGGTCTAACAAACAGGAACATAAACACAAGCCCCTGGGCTACAATGCAAACATAATCCTCCAGCCAAACTACGCTCAGGCCTACCAGGGTTCTCTATCCCACCACAGTGACCAATGCTGCTCTGGCATCCTGGCTCAGCTTCTCTTTTCTGTCAGGGAGCTCCTTCTGCCTTGGCTGCTGGTAGGGAACTGCCGCCTGGCCTCCTGCCTGTGGTTTATATAGGAGCCAGGCCCTGCCCCTTCTTGTCAGCTGGCTAGGCAGGTGCTGATCATTAGCTCCCTCTAGTTACCTCAGCAACCGGCACCTGAGGAGTCTTCCTGGCTCTCTCAGTAGCAGGCACCTTAGTGCCCTGCTACACATAGTAAACACAATGGAGGGCAGGGAGTGAATTCAGGCAGATTTGGACAGACTGGGGAAGTGGGCAGATCAGAATAGGACGCAATTCAACAAAGATAAATGCAACATGTTGCACCTGGGAAGAAAGAATCTCCAACACACCTGTAGACTGGGGGGTACCATTCTGAGCACCACAACAGTGGAAAGAGATCTTGGAGTCCTGGTTGACACAAAAATGAACATGAGTCGCCAGTGTGACGAGGTAATAGGCAAGGCTCACAGCACTCTTTCTTGCATCAGCAGGAGTATCACGAGCAGGTTTAGGGAAGTGATAATTCCCCTCTATGCGGCATTGGTGAGGCTGCCAATGGAGTACTGCATCCAGTTTTGGGTGCTACACTTCAAGAGTGGTGTGGATACCCTTGAGAGGGTTCAGACAAAGGCTACTCGTATGGTTGAGGGCCTGCAGGTAAGACCCTGTGAAGACAGACTGAGGGATCTGAATCTCTTCAGCCTCCACCAGAGAAGGCTGAGAGGCGATCTTGTGTCTGCCTACAAACTCATAGGGGGGGCCAGCAGGGAAGAGGGGACACTCTGTTTACCAGGGTTTCTAGAAATAATGGCCACAAACTGAAGAAAAATAGATTTAGATTGGACATAAGGGAGAAATTCTTTATGGTAAGAGTTGCCAAGATATGGAATGGGCTTCCAAGGGAGGTAGTGCTCTCCCCTACCTTGGAGGTGTTCAAGAGGAGATTAGATAGGCATCTGGCTAGGGTTACTTAACCCCAGCGCTCTTTCCTACCTGGAGCAGGGGGTCAGACCTGATGATTTACCAGGTCCCTTCCGACTCTAGAAATATATGAAATCTATGTAAAGGGAGTTGTACCTTGTGGGGAATGGTTGGGTGGAGAAAGATAGAGAGTGTAATAAAACCTCACTGAAAACCACCACTGACTACAGCTACATAAATTTTTAGTGACTCCCAACAAGAAACATTTCTTTTTTATAACAAGAATATATCCCCAAAATAAAACAGACACTGCACACAAACAAACCTAGGAAATTCAATCAGAGAAAAAAACTTTATGAATGTTAACTTCATTTTCCTTATAGTACTGTATGCCCTTACAGAATATTGAGTTCAGCAATACTCTTACTGAACTATGCTGAACAGGAATTTCTGACAAACTCACTCTACTTCTACTTGATCTTCACCCAAGGAATATATTTTTATTCTTATGTATTTGAAGTAACAACACTCCTTTACATTTTACAACACCTACACCCTTCTTCCAATGTAGCCATTTAATACTAAATACCTACTTACCTATCATTAAACTCATACAGAGGTCACTTGTCTTCCACCCAGCTGCTGGAAGTCAAATGACAAGAAGACTCCTGTGCTCTCCTACTGACACAATCTATACAAGGCGGCACTGAAACAAAGTGTATTGGATCTCTGAAGCTACACAAACATCTCTTTCCTTAGATCACATGGACAGCATATTGCAGCAGGGTGGTCAGAGACAGAGGCTCACTTGCATGCCAAGAGGGGCACAACCCTCCTTGATTGCTTAATATGACAGCTCTTCCAAGCTACTCCACCTAATTCCTTCACCATTCAACACAGCTACACTTAACACAGTGAATTTGGCAGGAATATATGCAAATAATTTCCATTGTCTATTGCCAGTTCATAAGGGGACAGAGTTAAAGCTGCATGGGCAAGTACCATAACTCTTCATATCCTGATCTTCAGAAGTTTGACTTTTTCTGGACTCAATAATTTCCAAGGGAACAAGATGTCATCTAGTACTTTTAACGCTGTATTAGTGATTAATGATTTTTAAAAAATTGAAATAGAAAAAATGTCATTTTTGTATATAATATCAATTTTATATTAAAAAAAAAAAACATATTCTAGGAAATGAGTTTATAGGACACCATTCCAAACCAGCAAAGTGTAAGGAAGTGATTACTACAGGATATGTCCATAAAGTGAATTTCAATTTCATAATTTCTGATTCTAAGTGTCAAGCTCTTTTGACCAGTGGACAGTAACTTCTCACCTGATCTAAAGTACGCATCCAGGCAAAGCAGCTTCAGTCAATGTTTGGTTCTTATAAATGAGCTATGCTCCAAATTCAACCATAGCAACCATTTAGCACAAAGTTTTTGATAGTGAATACATATGAAAAAATAATCTGTATTTATGAACAATCTGTAAATAGAAACAAAGAGAAAATTAACCAAATCTCATATTTATTACAACTTACTTTTCCAACACAATTGATGGGATGCATAATACATCACAAGAAGCGACCTGAGTCTTCTGGTTATTATGCCCATTGCTGTGCCACCTCACATAATTTGCAAGTTTTACCTTGGGATATATTAACATTTACGATGAAAGGGTGGGCATGTTTTAGCACCTTGTAACACTGATGCCTTGGGGCTCCATCATAGCTGAGAGCTGGTAGAAAGCCTGACTCAAAGTTTTCTGGTGCATTCAAAATACAACCAGGGGCAATTTCAAGACTGTTAGCAAAGGTCTAGGCCTACTGAGGATGTCCTACCACTGTCTCCCAGGAATTTCTTTCTTGGTATGATTAACTTCTAAGACACATGTAAATGAAAAGGCACTTCTAGATATCAGCTGGACTATAAACTGGCCTAAACAACATGCTAACAACACAACCCACATGTAATCTGCTACCAAATCAGAAAAGCAGTATGTTTCAGTCTCTCTGACCCTCCACTGTATCTTGTGGCTTCATGGCTGGCAACATGCCACGGTCCCTTTCCCATTCTTCTGTAAAGAAGAAGGAAAACACCTTTTCTCTCTTGCTGCAGAAAGCAAGACAGAGAGGTGCTGAGTATGTGGGAGGTCCAAGGGCCATGGCCCTCCTCAGGAAAAGGGCTGTTACCTAAGATGCATAAAACTTTCTACATGTCCATCATCTGAGACCCCCTCCCCTTAGCGAAATTAAAAGTTGGTGCCTATGCAGTAAGACATGGGTCAGTGGCTTGAACTTGCAGTAAAGTAGGTTTAGACAGGATATTAAGAAAAATTTAGAACAGTTAGACCAGTGAGACAGTAGAATAGACTGCCTAGGGAAGCTGTGGAGTCTCTGTCATTGAGGGCATCTCTAAAGAGATTGGTCAGGGATAATTTAGAAGTAGCTATACCTATCTTCTATTATGGGTGTATCCCATGCTTATGGGCTTTTGCTACATGCCATGTGGGACCAGAAAGGATTTTTTTTTTTGCCCTTTCCTGCTATATATGGGAGGTTTTTTTCACTTTCCTCAGAGGTATTGGGTGTTGGCTGCAGCCAAGGCTGTGGATTTTGATGGGGATGTGTCAGTACTCCTGATTTAACCCCAGAGTTCCTGGCTAGAGGTTCTTGCACCTTTGCTCAGTGTCAGACTGATCACCAGAATTGGGATCAGGAAGGAAATTTACCCTGTGGTCAAATTGGTACAGACTGGGTGCCCTATGGTGCCTTTATTACAGTGCCGTCATTTAATACTTTGTTTGGGAAGAACTAAATGACAGCACGGCAGCAGCCTGTACTGAGCTGTGCTGGTGGCGTATGGTTATTTTTAGCTGCTATGGCACTGTAGCAATGCACTGTGGCAAGGGAGCATGTTGCTATGGCACCATAGCTTTGGCGTCATGGTTTGCGCCTGCCAGTGCTACAGCGATGTAGCACATTGCTACGGCAACATAGCATCACATGTAGACATGCCCACAGTGAGGTTTCTTGTCTTCTACTGCAGCAGGGCCCCTCTTCCTTGAGTGTATTTTAACATGCATACAGCAGGACATTGATCACCGTAATCCCCCTCATTTTACCTGCGGTAGATAAAGGTGTTATGTCATGTGATGTCAAGGTGACTGTCTAGGATAGTTTGGATAGGAATGATCTGGAGTGATCTGGCTAGGGGTTGGACTAGATAACGTCTGAAGATTCTTTCCAGTCCAACTTTTCGATGTCTCTGTGTTTTGCTTGAAGCATGAAGAAACCCTCTGAAATGTATATATTGATATATACAGCCATTATATGTATACATTTTCTCTATAGACCATGATTTTTTATTAATACCCCGGGCATTTAATTTTTGACAAACATGCCATTATAGTTATCTTTCTAAGTTTATTGTCTTCCTTTTGTTTTTATGTCAATGTAAGACATTTAAAATATGTTTTTGAATGTTAAAAGTCATAATAATCTGATAGAACAAAGACAGCAACCATGGAAAATTTTGGCTAGTAAGTGAGAATGATTCTCTCCTCCTGATCTTAATTTTTCTAGTACAGACTGACAAAAAAGGAATTATAAACTCTGGCCTAGACAATGCTTGATTTAAAGTTAAATTTCAGATGCTAATTTAGTGGCCAGATATTATGTAAGCAAAGGGAGAATTCTTTCCAATCCCCATATTTGAATTATATGGAAAACTCCATCTTTACATAAAGGTTACATAAAGTGCCAATAATCTGTATTTCTATGTATGTATGGGGCGGGGGGCATGCATCTCTAATAATATCCATGGCCTAACTTGTATGTTTGTTTAAAAGGGAAGAATTAAAAGAGTCCTGACCACAGACAGATTGTTTATGAATATGATCCTTTGTTTCAGGTAAATATTGCATAAGGTAATATAGCAACATTCTGTTGCTAAATTACTAGGAGGGGAAATGGTTTTAAATTTCAGAGGCATGAGACAATACTAATATCTTTATAGGGAAGACTTTCAAAAGAAAGAACTGTTTGGGGGGGTGGGGAAACAGTAGCATCCAATTATATTATGACAAGATCCAAAGTAATAAAGTCATTGAGGATTTTCATTTTCTAAATCAACTTAACCATTTCCTTTAAAAAGAGATCCATCTTCTTCCAAGAAGGGTTTGCAACTACAGTTTCAATCTTGTCATCTACTTAGAATGGCAGGAAACTCTTGGTCTAGCCTTTCATTAATTTATTTAAGATGCATGTACAGTAAAAATTTATGGATTTAATAAATATCCTTTGTAGAGAAAGATGATTACTTTAAAATGTAGATGCACAGTACCATTAAACTCAATACCAAGCAAGCATAACATATGCATGATAGAAAACAATAGACTCTAAGTAGTAATGGAAAATTAAAACCAGTTCTCAGTTGCAAAATTGTTCTAGAGAATACGTTTAGAAGTAGAGCATTTGATATTCTATTCATATGACAAGTTTGTTTGACTGTAGATACTTTTCCACATTGAAACTTTACCAGTGTCACCTTCTCAAATCCCCAGGGAATGTTTTCCTTTCTTGAAAACATTTTGGGGTTTTAAAAAAAACCCTTGGCTGTCTCATCGGATTGAACCTCAAAGGCTTCTTTGACGCAAGTGTTATTTTGACCACGTGAACATGGTTTCCATTCTTTAAAACTAGATTAAAACATGCATGAACAAACTGCCCATTGAACTTTAATGTTTCTTTGTTGCTTTGATGGTTTACAGATTTCTGCTTCATAGACTGCCTCCTCCCCATACATTTTAAAAGTGAAATGATACATTGTAATTTGAATGATAATTTTGTTTTGATGATTTAATTGATAACAGACTGAGGGGTAAAATCCCTTCTCTTTCCTTGCAGGATAGATGATATAGCTACATATTTTTGGTAAGCATCTGTACATAATTAAGAGATGTTGCATTAAACTGTTTTTTTTTTACCTTCATCTTGGGTTTTCTTGAGGAACTGCAGAATAATTATGGTTCACAAAAAGAGATGCTGTCTCTTGTCATAGGAAAGAGATTGATATTTATTTTTTGTGGTTTAGATAGCAATTAAAAGCAAACTGCCTGCATTAATTTTAGTGACACCAAGAGCAGTGCTACCACGCAACCTTTTGTTATCATTCCAAGAATCTTTGAAATTTAATCATTTCACTTTGACTGGAACAATTCAATAGCCATACTTTTGTAAAGAAAGAGGGTCAAATGAATGTGGAAACATTTTGTGAGAGTGGAGTATTCTCCTTTATTTTGTAGTAAAGCCATATTTTAAGGAGTTGCGCATCTTTGCAGAAACATGTAAATCAACAGCAAGCCAAGGGCTGTTCAAACCTGCTCTACCTATGTTGCATACAGCGTGTTATTCATTCAGATTATCAGCTATAAAAAAAAATTGCATTGCACTCCAGACAGACTCCCATTTTTATAATTATTAACACTAAAAATGCCCCTTAAAAGTAAACGGTGGCATTCTACAATAGGAGCTCCAAACAGTGGAGAATCACTTCTAGAAATAGCACTATTTAGGTCACAGAACATTGCCAAAAGAGATATAATAGAATAATGCACACCTTTTTAGGAGTTTCTTTCCTTTTCCTCCTCGTAAAGTTTGACTAACTTATCATCCAGAAACACTATGCCAAAAGTCAGAAGACAAGAAGTGGGTGACGTTCTTCTAATTTCAAATTGTAATGCAATTTAGATGTAATATATTTTAAAAATAGAAAAAAATAGTCACTCTTCTTGGGATATTTGCTTCATTTATAAATCAAACAACACAAATCTTTAATTTTGTGTAATTTGACTTTCACAAATTGAAAAAATGGGGGGGGGAGAGGGGTTCAGAATTCTCTCTACAACTGCAAACTCTCATTTTAATCAGCTTCTAGCTCACCTAGCAGCTCTAGTGCACCTGCAAGTAAACTACCATTAACTACTGGCCATCTTCTCAAAGTAACTTTAAAAAATATCTAAATGCTACAGAAATATGAGATGTTCAATGTGTAAGAAGTGTTTTCATATTGACCTTTAACATTTAGAACTTCTTTGAGCATTTTTCCACTATCTAGAAGTCAGAAAAACTCTTGTGAAACTCCATCAGTAAGTCACCTTTTCTAACATTACTTTTCCCTAAATATTGTTACACAATCCAATCCAACTTTCATGACTTAAATCGGAATTTATTTAGATCCCTAGTCATCACAGGGACCACCAGAATATTTTCCTATTGATAAAACTTCCAACAAGGACTGCTACAAGATGAATGGTTAAGGGTAGGGAATTAATTAATATCACATATAAAGAATAATTCATGATTTTTTTTGTGTAAAATGTGAGAGAGAGATTTATGAGAGAGATATGTGTCACATATATTGGAATTATTATTTTCATATGGTAAATTTATTACAGGACAGACACATGAAAGGTTCCTAGGAAAAGAGTCTAGTTGTCAATCCAGACCATAAAGTCTCTTGGCTCTATTCCATATAATTCATCACAAGTCGATAGCATTGCCCATCTCTGCTCATAAGAGACCACAGAAATGAGCAGCATGGATACTGAAACTAGCACCACTTAACAATTTTGTCCTCATAGGTTGAATGTGTGATTATTGACAGATGTGCACTGTGCCTGGCCACCTTCATACCTGGCCCATGAATAAACAGAGGACTTCAGTTTCTAGCACTGACAGCTCCTTATTCCTTGTAAAGCACATTTATCCGTCACCTCATTAAACTAAAGAAAACGAACAAAATATAAACAAGTCAGAGATTATGTACCAGAAGGGTGGTCTGCTATTTTAACATACAGAAAATACGGGAATGTAATGCTGGCTTTGAATGATGCAGTAGGTTGAAACCCTTAGACGCTCTAATTTACCCAGTTATCAATACTATTACTAAAAATGCCCAAAAGTGTGTTCAGAGGATGGAGGGTGACACTGTATGTCAATACACAGAGCTTTTAATGAAAAAAGAAACAAACTCCTCCCTCCCAACACCCCCAGCATGTGCATGTTTAGTGTTCTGTTTCTCTTGGCAAAGTTTAGCGTGTTTCTCAAGTTAACAAATGTATTCTGCTGTCAGCTCTTTTCAAGAATTATATTCGATGCTTCAGGCCAAATAACCTCTTTAAATATTAATAAATAACTCAAAGGTATCTTAGATAGTCTGCCCTTGAGGAATTACGCTAATGCTATCTGTGGAGACGACAAGGGAAATCCCCCCTTCTAGATTTCCGCTTTTGCCTGCATTCTTTTCCGAATTCTGCCTTCTGAATTGGTTCATTTGCACTTAAAACAAGTGCATTTATTTTGATTCAGGTGTATAATCTGAGCCCCAACAATTCTATTCCCACTAAAATCAATGACAAAATCCCTATTAACACCATACCCATTCTTAACTTATAGTAGTTCTCATAATTTGTGTAGTCAAACCTAGTTACACATATTTTCTTGGCTAAATGATAATGATTCTTCATTATTAAAAAGAAAGCAAGTAGGCACCAGCATGTGAACCAAATTACACTTTGTATTGCATGCTACTTCAAAAATGATAAAACATTTTATAGGAAAAAGAAAGAAGATCATTAAGTGATACCATGATTTTTCACTTGGCATGCAGACAAGATAGCATCTCTTTGGGAATATTTAGATAAATTATACTTCAACCTGCCAGGTGCATCACAATTTCTTGAACTGCTTTCAGTAGAATTTACCTTTTGATCATCTTTATCTGAGTCAACTGATTTTATTTTCAAGCCTGTATGTCAAAAGAAACTGCTTTGTTAATGCCATGGAGACTGAAACATATGTCTCTCAAACACCTACTCTAGCACTAAAGTAATGTATCAT
The DNA here is from genome assembly GCF_030867095.1 of Alligator mississippiensis. Lineage (NCBI taxonomy): Eukaryota > Metazoa > Chordata > Crocodylia > Alligatoridae > Alligator > Alligator mississippiensis. Next base: position 25,668,824 of record NC_081826.1, on the reverse strand, counting down.
TATACAGTAAGAGCAGCCATCCTACAATTAATATCACAGCCATAACTAGCATGATTTTCAACATCATTTACTTTTTAAATCTAAATCAATATTCTAGAAATTTCACATGCCAAATTTCTTCTTGGGAAAAAAACCCCAACCTATTCTGGAGGAAAAAGGCAGAAAGGGAGTTTAAAGATATATTGCTTTAAAAAAAAAGTTTTATTGACCCTTGGGAATAGGTCCTAATCTTTCTGGCTATCACTTAATTATGTATCATGTGACCTAGCAAATCTACATAGGCTTAAGTAAAAAAAGAATTGTTTTTGAGGAAATAATAATAATAGGACTCCTGTGAAAGTGAGGGCTCTTTTTTCCTGCAGAGACACATACCATAGACATGCTCTGACTCCTGGTGAGAGCTGGTCTCCTGAACTCATAAACTTGCCCTTGGTGACTAGCAGTTTCATTGTTCCTTTAAAACAAAGACCCCATGGAAGTTCATGTCTAAATAAAGATGTGGTCTTTCTGGGACTATAGCTAGGAAAAATACTAAAAGGGAACTTTGGACATCAGGACTAAAACCCTGAATTTGATTAGGAAACTAGTATAGACAGTGCAGTACTCGAAGATTTGTTCACTGTGACCTGTGTTTATTAAGAGATTGGTAGTTGCATGTTCCACCATTTGAAGATTTGCCATAGAAACATAAGACTGGAAAGGACCTGCTGTGTTACTGAGTCCTGCTGGGTCATTACAATTACACCATATAGTCCCACTGACCAAACTCCATTTTAGAACTGGTTAGGTCTTTCCCCCACCACTCATATTTGAACGCTGTTTCAGAGCCATACTTCACTGAGGGTTAGAAACCTCCTAATTTCCTGCCTAAAGTTATTCATGACCAATTGAAACCCATTTGTTCTTGTACCAACCTCATTCCTCATCTTAATTAGTTCTTGTTTCCTCTCTGCTTTTCCCCTGTCTGATATATTACAGACTGAGACAAAGTATTAATTTTGATCATACTAGGATTATCTTTATTTTTTTCCCTTTTCCTTGGATAGCAACCCTACCTCTTCTTTCCTCATTTTCTTTTTATTTGTGACTGAAGCACCTTTCATTATTTGCTTGAATATCAATGTCTAATAGTGCTTGAACTTTTGACAATTCTCACTTCGTCCTACGCTTCTTGTTTTGGGGGGTTTTTTGTTTGTTTTTTGGTTGATCAATTCTTTTATTTCTTTTCCTTGAAGGCTTCTGCTTACTCTCAATCTCCTCTTTTAAGAGGCTTTTCATCTGTTTGGGTTGGGAGACTTTCCCTACAAGGTATTTTTTCCCTTTGTGTGGGATAAATGTTCCAGATAGTTTTTGCATCATACCAACTCTGCAGTCAAGTCCCTAAACTCCTCAGTCCAGTTGATTTCTCTAAGAAGTTTTGTTACTTTATCCAAATATATACTACTTGAAATAAAAAAAAACCACCTTATCTTGAGATCTGCCCTTGTTTGTTCTTCCATAGAATTAAAAAGAACCAACTCTCAATCAGTCAATCCAAGGTTATTTTCTATGACTGGATTTCTATAGTTTCCTCACTGCTCTATAATACCACAGTAACATAATACCATCACCTGCCTACATTTCTATTCATGTCCAAATCCAATTTCCACTTCTACCTCAATAGAACCTCTTATAAGTTTCCAAAAACATTTTGGACCAAACAGATTCTGCTTTATGCATGATACCTCTTATTCCATTACCGTCAATCCTTTCCTTAATGTACAATGCACAATCTAACACCTTTTCTTTTATTTGTATCCTTCCTATATTCCAGTACCATCTGCTATTTCACCATATCTTTATTAGTTTTGTAAGATCCAGTTTCACATGCTGTACCAGTAGTTCAACTTCTTCCACTCTGTCACCCAAGCTTCTTGTAGTAGTTTGCAAACATACTGGTTGTTACTTCCTCACCTCACCCAGTTCCTAGGTGGATTAGGCACAGTCCTTCCACTGACTAGAACATTTGGCTCATCAACAGTACTTCCTTTCTTTTTCCTGTCCATCCTTCTCCTCTCTGGTAGTTCTTTATTCATTACCCTATCTTTAGTCACCTGATTTTCCTCTGTTTACCAAAACAAAGTATGTAAATTATGTAAGCCTCTCCTACTTTCATCAATCACAGGAGTCTTGATCCTAAAGGGCCAGAATGGAACGATGATCTCATGACAAAAGCTTTCAATATAGAGGTGATGCAAGAGAAAAGGAAATTTATTTGAAACATTTTGGATTTCCTACCAGTATAATTTTAGTCTTGGCTTGTTTCAGCTTTCATGAGCTGCTCACAGTGCTGTGACAAGGAAGTTTGGTGCCCAGGGCAAAGCCCACAGTGGCAGCCTGCCCTTGCCTTGTGCACAGCTCTGGGGGGCACATGCCCACCCCTGCCATGCTTGCTTAGGAGTGCATGCAGTGGTGGGAGCCATGCTTTCCCTATCCCCGCACCCTCTCAAATGGGCAGTGGGCAGTGCCTGCTGGCATGAATGCCATGTGCCCCCAGAAGCTGGGGGGGCATGGTGACTGCTCACAGGCGGTAGCGGCAGTGTCAGTAGTGGGGTCATGGTGCCAGCAACATGGTGCCGGCAATGATGCCAACAGTGTTGGTGGTGAGGGGAAGAGGCGGTGGTGAGCACTGACTGGCAGTCGGCGACCACCCACAGACATTGCTGGCAGTGTCGCCAGCAGTGATCGGGGCCCACCTGTAGATGCTGCCAGTGGTGTCAGCGGTTGGGGTGGGGGGTGATGGGCAGTGACCACCCACAGGCACCGCTGGCAGCATTAACGGCACTTTTTACAGGCAGAGCACCACCAATCTCAGGGAGTGCATGTGCACCCCCTCTGCGTCACCAATGCTCCTTGGGACCCCTTCACTTTGATGCCTGGGATGGTCGCCCCACTCACTCCCCCTTGCTATGGCACTGGCTGTTCAAAATTACAGTCAAATTAAAAACTTGACAGTAAAATTTAAAAATTCCCTGATCTCTAGGACTAGATATTTAAACAACCAATCATCAAGAATCAACAACAATTAGTGTCCCAATGTTCAGAATATTTTATCTAAATTCAAAACTTTGGTGTAATAAAAAAATAAAATTTAAAATATTTTGGTCAGTTCTATTCTTTGAATAAACAGCTGATTTCAGCTTGGTGTTGTAAAAACTAGGAGGTAGTGCCATTTATGCCTGATCAAGAGAGGTATGGAACAGTATTTAATTGACATCCTGCTGGCAGCTCACATTATTTCATGAAGTCGTCTCAGGGCTTCCTTTATATGTGGAATAATATGGTGATAAAATTGAGTCTTGTGTGACTTTAGAAGTTGGAGGTTAAAGTTGCTGATAAATTGACAGAAGAGGCTGCCAAACTGTTCCCCTGCCCTGCCCCAACTCCAGCTCCAGCAGAGCCAGCAGCTCTGTGCTATCCATCAAGAGGCTCAGGTGAGGGGTGGGAGAAGGGAGCTCTCACCTTCTCCCACTCCTGGCTTGAGCCTTTTGACAGCAGCAGCATGCAGCTACCGGCTTGCAGGTATTGGCTAGTCAGGATACCCACTCCCCTTTGCAATCCAGATGCTCAGGGTGCTTACACAAGTTACATTTTTCACATGATCTGGCCCCTGAAAGTGCATGTGCATAACACATGTGCACAGCTGCAGAGTACTTATACAATGGTCAACACCACAAAATTAACCCTCGATAAATCATGTATTAGCTGAAGGCGCTATAGAACAGAGCTCCTTAGGGAACTCATGTTCAAGATCCCTTGAGGGTTATTTTTTCACACCTTTGCAGAGCTGGCCTGATGCTTGCACTGGCCCCCCTCAGGGAAGGGGGCACAGAAGTGAACAGGGCATTCCTGAGCCCACCCCCATCCTTAGCTTCAGCCATGGCAAAGTCTAGCTGGCATCTGCACGCTGCCGCTGCTGAGAGGCCTGGGGAGGGGATGGGGGAAGGGAGCCCCCCTAACCTTCTGGGCCTGGTGTAGCTGGGGAGGCTGCAAAGCAAGAGGGTGCTCCCTTTCCCCACCCCCTGCCTGGGTCTCTTGAAACAGCTGCTGGCAGGTCTTTGCCATGGCCAGAGCTAGGGGAGGAAGGGTGAAATAGAGCCCCCTCACCTCACTGGCCCACCCCAGCTCCCCCTAGTACCCCAATTGGGGTAGCTGGGGGGGGGGCTCCGTTCCACCCCAGTTCTGGCTGTGGCAAAGTTCAGCCAATTCTTGCCAGCTGGTAGCTGTGTGCTGCTGCTGTTAAAAGGCTTTACTTATACTACTGCAAAGGAGAAACCTAAGTTATTTCAAGATATTTTCATTTACCCTTCTACAGCCTTAGATTCAGGAAAATACATGGATATAAGCCACATAAAATACCAGAGTTTCAATAAAATAAATATAGATATCATTCTCATGTCTAGGGATAGACATTCATCCAACACCCCCCCCCCCCAAGTCTCCTACTATCATGCTCTGGCACTGTAGCTGAAAGAAAGAGAATCATGACCACGAACATGTGGCATGGGGATTGCGAGCTTCTACATTAACCTGCTTAGAGTACTGGCTTATGAGCTCTTTAGAATAAAATAAGACTTTTCTTGTTCATTTGCTGGTTGGATCATTGGGTTTTTTTGGACTGAGTTGGTTTTACCCTTTATCAGTGGAAGAGATGGCACTCTCCCTTAAGCAGGTCTCTATTCTCTTCTGTCATCATAGAAGGGTACCAGTCAGAGTCCTAGATGGTGGCAGACTGCCAAGAGCATTAAGAAATGTAGAGGTCCATAAATAGGGCTCTACCAAACTTGAGGCAGCTCTGGCTGATTTCACAGGCAGACCATACAGCTGGAAGCCATTTTCATGGGCCAAGCATGGTGGGCACCCCCACACCTCTGATTGGCTGAGGAGCCCAGTGGCCGCTCCCCCCCTTGCCACTGGTTGGCTGTGAGGGCTGTCCATCATGCAGCCCCACCCTGTTCCACCCATTAGGGAGGGGTGGGGCATATGACGGACAGCCCTCACTGCCAACTGAGGATCAGCAGTCAGGGGCTGGGACAGAAGTCATATTGCCATGCTGGCAGCCCTTCTCCTTCCTTCCCTCCCTGGCAGGCTGCACACCTGAGCCTCTGCAGTCATGAGGACTGCTGGTTTCCCAGGGGAGCCAGCATTTTATTTTGAGTAAGTTTTTTTTTTTTTCAGGGAGCCCACCAAAACTGCTTTTTTGCAGAGCCTGTACTTTTTCAAGGATCCTACCTGAAATCGTGGTTTTGGTGAAAATCACAAAATCATGATTTTGATAGGTTCCTATACTTAAACTTTAGAACAAGGATGGAAATAGCACAAATGCTGCCCAGATCTTGCAAGTAAATGTTTTAGGGAGGAATGTATTCTAACCAATAATCATTGCCTTCTCCCTACAAAGAAGAGAGAAACTCTTAAACATGAGCAATATGTGGTTCAAGTTCCAGCCTACCTGGAGAAACCCACTAAATTTATTGTGGAAGTTCCTATGAAAGTAAAGTCAATTATTAAATCCTGCAGATTCCTGCTCCAAACCTTCTCTCAGAAGACACTTCCAAGAAAAAATGAGGAGGGTACTATTAATTACTCACAAACTGTTGAAATACTAGACTTGCTATTTAAATCTACCCTCAGATGGCAGATTTCTCAGCTGGAGAAATATAGAAATTATGTTTGGACAATCAGGAAGTGACAATAACATTATAAAAGTGGTTAATTTATGGCAAGAATGCTGTTAGATTCTTGCTGTTTTTTTCTGGTAGGTAAATTTAACTATATTCTATTCTGTATAGTTTTGACATGATGCTGTTTACCACAGTATCTATGTGCCTTCCAGCAGTAGATTAAACAATGTCATTACACATCTGTCATGTGATTGTTTTCTCAGTATCTCCCCAGAGTACATGCAATGGAGAGTCTTATTCAAATAAGGTGTGGGTTTCTTTACCCTTTTAAATATACATGTTGCTATGTACTTGGATTGGAAGAGGCAAGGTCAAAGACATGCACCTTCTTTTAAAGTTGGAGAGGCAAAATGTAAGAATTGTTATGGTATTTAGTTTGTAGGGAAGTTAATTCCACTGTGTGAGACTGGTTACCACAAAAGTCTTCCAAGAAGATGGCAGACAAGGTTCCAAGAAGATGAGCTTTCTCCTTCTTGGGAAGAGGTATTCTAGTCCCAGGCTATGGAGCACTTTATAGGGAAGGACTGAGATCTTGTACTACTTTTGAAATTCTATGGAAGCCAGCATAAAGAGCAGAGATATTTCACAGACTTCTTGAAGCTTGTGTGCTGAGGAAATGCTTTTACCCTTGACCTCTGCCCTCCCACTCAGGTGAGACAGCAGTCTTGAATGCTATAGAAATTTAGGATAAGAATGAATGTCTATTCTTTATCCATTGACAGAAGAACATTCATCAATGCCTCTAATGCCACACTGTGGGCTGCATCCAAATTGTACCCTGTCTAGAATACCAGCCTCAATTAGATGAATTTTATATAGCCTTTAACTGGCTTCTCTATGAGCTTGCTCAGGAAGGTTTGCTACTAAGTAGTAGTCATGAACAACTGATAAATCCTGCAATGGTCAACCTATTGTGTACTTGAAGGCAAAAAGATTTTTCTGAATTATGATATGGCTGTTTAAGTCACAAGTAACACCAGCTGCTTTTCATTTGTCAGGAAGACCATGAGTCAGATTACTTAAGATTTTCATCAAGACTCTTTTAGGATTTCCAGAACTTCTTAATGAGTGAATCTGAACTCTGAAAATGCAGGTGACCTGTTGGTTGCTACATCTTGGTGGAATAGATCCACACTCAAGGCAGCTTTCTAAGTGTGCAAGCAGAGGCATCATAGGCCACTTCTACACCCTGAGCAGGGGCAAAATCTGGCACAAGGGCAGTAGCTGCCAGTTTGCTTCTGCAGAGAGATATATCACTTTCTTTCTTTGCCACTGACACTTGTCGAGATGCCATCTAAACACTGACCTCAGGCAGCAAAAAAATAAGTGACATGTCACCCCGCAGTAGTGAACCTGCAGCGATTAGTCCTGTACTGTGCACTTCGACCCCCTAGGGCAGTGTGCATTGTGGCTGCTGGTTTGTGCTCCTTCGCTACCAGAGTAGGAGCTGCTGCAGGAAGGGTTCAGGGTTTGGGGCAGAGGAGAGATGGGAGGGTAAGGTGCCCCCTTGCTCCATTTCAGAGCCCCTTCATTAGGCAGCACCTAGGGTTTGTGTCCCCCTCATCCACCCATTTTTAACGCTGCTATGTGTGAGATTTTTTCAGTTAAGCTAATTCTTTCTTGGTGCTCCTTGATGCTAAGTGTAGGCTTTTGGATTGATGGAGCAGTTTGCTACCCTGGATAACTTGAGGGGAGGATTTGATAGCTTCAGTAGAGGCTAATAGGAAAGTTTTCTTGGCTGCAAAGATAGGCTTACTTTGAGGAATTTGTTGGTTCATACCATCTGCATCAGCCTTTGCTGCTCAACAACTGGTGCTCCTGGCTTTACCCTTCTATATTATAAATTCCAGTATAGCAAATGAAGAAAATCTCTGTGGGTGGTAGGCAATAAGGGACCATTTGGGATCAGCATGTTGATGGGTGGGACTAGTATACAATGATAATGATGCATAGTCTTTGACTCCTTGTCCAATGGATTGATTGCTGTTATCCTTAATAGGCTTTAGAATTTGTCAAAGTCCATGGGTCTTCAGGGTCAGGTCAGGACCACTAGATATTCCTCTTGCCTGGGACCTGGAATGTATGTGACGATTTTTTGAATCAAGTGATGTTCTAAGCCATTGAGTGAGTTGCATTGTTCTTATTTTTAACATCTAGCTCGAAGGTCAGGTCCAGGTATGATGAGCTGTCTGGGATGGCACACATGCGACCTGCAAAAGTCCTTAAGAAGTAAGTAAAAGATAGTTACGCTTTTACATCTGGTAAACCAGATCATTGTTTGCATTTTGGATACCTAAAACCTATAACTGCACAGGACTACTAAAGGCAAAAGTGAAAAGCAAAAGACAACACGCGCACACGCACACACACACACACACAGACACACACACACAAACACACATACACACACACACAATATATTACAATATATACATATTTATACATATATATATATAAACTGAACTGGATGCAAATCAATACAATATTTATTCTCAAAAACAACAAACACTATTTAACCTCATCAGCAATGAGGACCCAATACAGCCTGCATCACTGACAGCTGGTCAGATGACACTGAGAACCCTGTGCTATCTTTTCCTCCAGAACATTTTTCTTGAAGACAAATTGCAGACCTGGTAGGCATTGGGTGAGACGTTGGTAGGCACTTGGGAGGTGCTGCATTCAGTCAAGGCCAAGAGGGGTGGCTCAAGTAAGACAACTTAATTCAGATGTATTCATCTGAAAATAGAAATGAAATCTATAGAGAGCATTGATTTGTGTGGCATTCTATAAACAGGCAGATTCATAAAGAATCTAATTGACATTTTCTCAGAGTTTGTATTGGGCCTGGGAGACCACATACATCAGCTTTGGTTTGATTATGAGCATAGTGATGGAACAAGTATAGTTATGGTGAAATCCTGTTTATTCAAAATTAGATAGCTAAGTTCTTGTTTCTCTGAAAATATCAGGAATTAATCAATAGAAGTCAGTGTCTTTGCCATGAACCCAAGCCTCTCTTAAGCCAGCACTTACTCAGAAGTTGTCTTTCAGCTTTTCTCACTGCCATGCTACAAATTTATCTCTACCTGTGACTTTGCTTCTTTGTTGCCTCTTCTTTCTGTCTGCTTCTATGATATTTCTTGCTGCTACTCTTCCACATGAACAGAAGCATAGTTACAATAAAGTCCACCCCTGCCTGTGTGTTTATTATCAGAATCTCTTTAAATTTTAGAATCAAGCGGTCCAACCACTGATTGGATTTGCATGCAGATGAGGTCTCTGGGTAGTTGCTTTCCATGCTTTCAGCTATCACTAAACAAAGGGGCATTTTGAGTAGAAGACAGCTTGAGCTATGTAGTGGGAGTGTTTAGACCTTAGAGCCACAATATCATTCTGGATAATAACAGGGAAGTACTGCACTTAAGAAGTATTTAACTTGATCATTTCACTACTTATCAGGATTGGAGTTATCCTCAAAAGGCTATCCTGACATCTGTTCAGAGTTCTGTCTTACTAAATAGAGTATATATACATTTTTTTTCTGTTTTTTTTATAGAGATACAGACCTCCACTGAAGTTTGATTAGCTTCACTGGAATTCAGCTAACCCTTATTTGTAGAAAATACCATGTGATACACCCCAATGGGGCAATCCTTGATGTAGATTATTATGTTTTTTCTATTATTAATATTAATAATTTTGTAGGATTATGAAACCATACAGGGTTTTTATTTAATTTTGTTTTTGAATTTCAAATCATATCACAATGACATTAGTTTATCTTGATCTTTCTCTGCCAGTACAGTCCAGTATAATCTGGTACTAATCATCCCAATTAATTAGTTTTCCACAACTTACTTTGGGGGAGAGTTCAACAATAGTATTCAACCTTTCCAGACTCTAGGCACACCTCCAAAACTTTTGTTAATTGAGGGGCATCCCATTTCTAAAGCTAATGTATTTATTCTAGTGCTTATCTCTCTTGCTATAAATTGGTTAGATTCAGAATTGACATTGCTGCATTATCAGAAACTCAGCTCTCAGATACAGGTTCTACCCAGGGGATGATTATACCATATTCTGGCATGGGAAACCAGCAGGAGAAAGGAGAGAGCAGGGAGTAGGCGTTGCTATTAGAAACAGTTGTCTATCTTTCTGTGAAAGCCCCATTGCTGTATCTATACAACTAATGATGTGCCGAGTGCATACTCAGAATGGCTTCATCAAGTGTCTACCCTTCAAGCCAGGGTAGAAAATGAAGACAAGAACATTTTCTACCAACAGCTTGAAGAAGAGATTGAGAAAACTCACAGAAATGAGACCATTATAATACTTAGTAACTTCAATATAAGAGTTAGATGTGGTTTTAAGAATTGGCCTAGTATTCTGGGCAAACATGGAATTGGTAATACGAATGAAAATGGCCAGTGAGTGTTAGACCTTTCTACAAGTCACAATCTGTATACTAGCAACACTTACTTCACGGCAAAAATCACAAGAAAGACATTATGGAAACATCAAAGATCAGAACACTTGGCACCAATTAGATTTAGAACTGGCGAGGTGTAACTACCTGAAAGAAATCCTACTTCCGAGGTTTTATCACAGTGCTGACTGTGACACTGAACCTGCCTTAGTGTTGTAAAGTCACAATTAGTGTCAAAAAGATCTGCCGCAGCAGAACTAGCAGTTGCCCACAAACAGACATCAGTCAAACTGAAGGCAGAAAAATGCAGACTATTCAATGAAGAAGTTGTGAAAGTAAATTGACTTAACAACTCAGCCACTGAGGCTTAGGAAAGCTTAAAAACTAATATATACAATGCTACAATAACAGCATTTGGAAAAAAAATGTTAGAAAAATGTGGACTGGTTTGAAGAGCACTCTGAAACCCTTCTACTACTGGTTGAGAACAAAAGGTCAGCACTAGCCAACTATAAGAAATCTCCCAACACCATAACCCTAGAAAAGCTGAGAAAGGCTCAAAGAGAAATGTAAAAGGAGGCTAAAAGGTGTGCCCAAGATTTGTGGCTGAAACTCTGTGATAATATTTAGAAAGAAACTGATGCAGGTGATAACCAGGGAATGTACAAAGGCATCAAATGAGCAATTGGTCTAGTCAAGAAGAAAACAGCTCTGCTGAAAGGCTTAAATGGAAATGTCTTTAATGATAAACAAAAACAACTTGAGCATTGGACTGAACACTACAGAATGATATACTCCAGTGAGACTGAAATAAAACATGGAGAACTAGAAGGATTACCACAGTTCTAAGTTTGGATTGATTTAGACAACGAGCCTACATTAGAAGATTTGTAGAAAGCCATTACATTTATTCCTGGGAACAAGGCATCCATCAATGCCTGTTTGCATGCTGAAATCTACAGATGTGCCAATGACAAATTACTTTGAAAAATTCATAAAGTTATACTGCTCTGTTGGAAAGAGGAAGCAGTATCATAAGATTTCAAAGATGTTTGGTTTGTACAATTATACAAAACCAAAGGGGATAGAAGCAAATGCAACAACTATAGATGTATCTCCCTGTTAAACTTCACTGAAAAAATTGTCACTCACATCATACTCCCTGGGTTGCAGTCTCTAGGTGAAAGAATCTATCCAGAAAGTCAATGAGATTTTCATTCTACTGTTGTTATGAGATTTTTGGAATACCACTGTACATAGCCTTCATCAGTCTGACAAAGGCCTTTGATTCAGTAAACAGACAGTTTTACTGCTCTGAAGAAACTGGGTTGTCCCCCCAAACTATTGAACAGCTTTTGCTCGTTACGTCAAGGAATGAAGGCAACTAGTGTATGGGAAAAAAAGAATCAAACACCTATGAGATCAACAACAGGGTGAAACAGGGTGAATCAATGAAAATATAAACATCTGAGAATCCACCTTCATTAACAAATTAAACGCACTATGAAACCATTTTCATGGAAAACTTATATCAGAACATTCACACCACTTGGATAATGCATGATCAGTAAGAGCACAGTGTCCTAGCCCCTGTGCTTTTGGACATCTGCTTTTCATTCCTGCTTCTTCATGCAGTCAAGGACAGCAGTGATGGCATTTATCTTCAAGGCAGACTAGATGGAGGCTTGATCAATATTGCACAGTGTAGAGCGAAAACCAAGGTAAAAGAACTGGTTCTGAGAAATTTCTTGTTTGTGGATGATGCAGGTTTGGTTGCCCACAATGAAACTTCCCTGCAAAATCTCTTGGGCAGATTTTCCAAATTGTGTATGTCTCTCAGGATGGCAATTAGTCTAAAAAAGACTGATCATATACCTAGGAGTGGAAGAACCAATACTTGACATCACTCTGGAGGATCAATCTCTTGCTGTTGTTGACAGTTTTTGCTGCTTGGGTTTTATGATCAGCTGGAACCTTGACCTTCAAACTGAACCAACAGAATTGGAAAAGCAGCTAAGAATTTTGGGGTATTATAGAAACATTCGTGGAATAACATCAAACTATGAGCTAAGGTGAATATATGAATCTATGAATCTAGGAGAGTTGTGTGCTGTCATTCCTGCTTTATGGTTCAGAGACATGGATTACATATGGTAGGCATATCATAGATTTATATCTTCATAGATGAGGGTTGGAAGGGACCTTGTAGATCTTCTAGTCCTACCCCCTGCCCTGGGCAGGAGAAAAAAACTGGGCTTAAATGACCCCAGCCAGGTAAACGTCAAGTCTCCTCGTAAAGACCCCCAGGGTAAGAGCCATCACCACTTCCGTTGGAAGTTGGTTCCAGATCCTAGCCACCCTTACTGTGAAGTAGTGCCTTCTAATGTCTAGTCTAAACCTACTCTCCAGCAACTTATGGCCGTTATTTCCTTGTTACTCCAGGAGGCACTCGGGGGAACAGGGTCTCTCCCAAACCCTGCTGGTCCCCCCTAGTAAGTTTATAGATGGCCACCAGGTCCCCCCTCAGCCTTCTCTTGCAAAGGCTGAACAGGTTAAGGTCCTGTAGCCTCTCCTCATAGGGTCTGCCCTGCTGTCCCCGGATCATGCGAGTGGCCCTCCTTTGGACCCTCTCAGTGCTGTTCACATCCCTCCTGAAGTGCGGCGCCCAGAACTGGATGCAGTACTCCAGCTGTGGCCTGACCAGTGTTGCACAGAGAGGGAGGATCACTTCCCTGCTTGTGATGCATCTGTGGATGCATGACAAGGTACGGTTAGCCCTACTGATCGTGTTCTCTTATCGTCGGCCCATGTCCATCTTGGAATCAATAATGACTGCAAGATCTCTTTCTGCCACTGTGCTTTTGAGACGGGAGTTCCCCAGCCTATAGGTATGCTGCTGGTTCCTACTGCCCAAGTGCAGCACCCTGCACTTGTCAGTATTGAATCCCATGCTATTTTCATTTGCCCACTCCTGTAACCTGTCCAGGTCTTGCTGTAATCTGTCCTTCCCTTCTAGCGTGCCCACCTCACCCCAAATCTTGGTGTCATCTGTGAATTCAAAAGACTGAACAGTTTCTACATCAGATGCTTGCATAAGCTCCTAAAAATAAAGTGGGAAGACAACACCAAACACAGAGGTACTGGAGCTTGCAGGACTGACATGCTTAGAAACCACTATCAAGAAGAAAAGTTTGCGATGAATCAGCCATGTCAGAAGACTGGGAGAAGACCATCCCCAAGAATAGTTTGTATAGTGAGATTCAAGACAGCTCTAGAAAGCAGGGTCAGACTTTGAGGCAGTAACATGATGTGTGCAAAAATGATATGAAGTTGTTCAACATCAGTGTAGAAAGCTGGGAGGAGCACACAGAATCCCATTCAATCTGAAGGGAACATCTGGCACGGTACAGCTCAACATGAAGTAGCTTTGATCCAAAGGATGGTCCGCTCATAGATCAGGGAGAAGCAGAGAGACTTCTTGCTCACTTCTTGCTTTTAATAAAGCCTGTTCAAAAGGGCTTTATTGCAACAACAACAACAACAACACACAGACACACACACACACACACACACACACACACACACAAAGATGGCTGACAACTTCCTCTTGATGTCCTCATGTCAGTCCTCAGGAAGAGAGTTGACCTTTCTACTACAAATGGAAGCAAAGCAAGAAAAGAAGAAAGCAGCATGCTATAAATTTGGACTTCAACTTAGGGAACATATGGATCTGTGAAAATTGTAACAAGCTGTGTAGCTGTCAAACTGGCCTTTGTCAGCCCACAAATTCATCAGGCACCTGACTACACCTCTTACAGGTACTCCATGATCCAGAGGATTGACAGTTGCTTACTACTACCTCTTTGCACAGGGGAAGGACAAGAGTTAGGGGTGGGATGAGTATGTACCTCCTCCTTAAAAAGGATGGGGGAGGGAGCAGGGAAGAACACCTGGGCAAGAGCATGTATGTGCTTGCCTCCCTGCACAAGGGCCAGGCACACTTTTAAAGGTGCTGCGGGACCCTGATTTTGAATCACTGGTCCAATAGATGTCTGTCTTCAGAAAATTTACCTTGTAATTTAACATCTTTTTAAAAATCTTTTTTGACTGTTAACTCCTGTTATGTACTTGGTAGCAATCTAAACCTTTTCATTGAGTTTTACACAATTAAAAAAACTCTAGATTGTTATCATTCCCTATATTAATGATCTGACATAGTCTACAATGGAACCAGCTTACTCATATTTTTCAAATATCAATCAGTGTCTTAGAGCTGGTGCAGTAAACATTGGTAGTATGATCCAGTTTCTGAATCTGACCACATACCACAATGGTGGCATCTAGAATCTGATAACAGTGTGTTTTGAACCCCAAATCATAAACATATCTGGGGATACGCAACATCCTCCATTTCCTTTAAAAGGGTATTAGAACGTAGTGAGCACAGTCTGGGCAACCACGCTTACTTCTCTTTTTTTGTTGTTCAGCATTTACTGTAATTTTCACAAGAAGAATAAGCAATTAATATAACAGCCTTTCACCAATGCTTAATTTTGAGCCTCATAAAAAAAATCAGATGGAGCAGAAGAGTAGATCCTGGATTTCAATTTCCCCCAAATGCAATAGATTTGGGAATGGGGAAATTGTTTAGCTTAGTGATTCCCAAAGTAAGGTACATAAACATATTTGGGTATATCAAAAACTCTAAAAAGGGAAAAACAAAAAAGCAGAAGAAAAAAATTATTTCTGTTTCAAACAATCCCTTGCCAGTTATTTTGAAACATACTGGAAAATTTCTGAGAAACAAAATGCACTCTTGTGCATGTTGACACCGCAGTCTTACTTAGTGGTGTGTCATGAACTGTGACTATGTAGATGGGCACAGTACACTCATATGGTGCACAGCTGGCGAGCTTTCTGCTGCAATCATCCTTAAGTCTGGGTTGACTGGCACAGCTAAAGATCCTGAGGCGAACTGATGCAGGTCCTTAGCATGCTGTCAGTGTTCTGAAAAGTCACAAGCACATCTATCTGGTTTAGAGCAGTTGCAAAACCTGCAGCTATGGGGAGCTTCCTGAAGGAAAAAGGCTCTAAATAGGAAAGTGCTGCAAAGCAAAAGTTCCCTCTGCACTCCCTGCCCTAGAGAGGGTTGGAGAATCCCCTCCTACCTTCAAAGGGAAAACTGAAGGTGGAGGTGATAAAAGCTTTGTTACAGGAGGAAGGGAGCCACCTGATTTCTCAGAAACAGAGCTATTGTCTAGTCACAGTTTGAGCCTTCTGCTAACTGCAGACTCCTTTGTGCCACTTGCTCAGCACTTCAGGCACTCAGAAGTCCTGTTTGGGAGACAGACCACAGGCCACTCATAGACAGATCTCACATAGTCTGCACTGGAACCAGTTTACTCATCTTTTCCAAATATCAATCAGTGCCTTAAAGCTGGCACAGTAAACATTTGTTTTATGATTCAGTCGCTGAATCTGACTACAAAGACTGGTGGCATTTAGAATCTGATAGATGCCACTAGAACAAGTGGTCTTTTCCAGCCAGCACACCCCTATCTGCAGGTCACCCCTACCTGATTGCCTCTTCCACTGAGCCCTTCTGTGTACACTGAAATACACCTACTGGAACCTCCCTTGATTTCCAGAACAAGAAGGTCTTGTCTGGCTTGTAACCCCACATTCACCCAGCCCTGCTCCCTTCTCTTCTTCTCCACCAGTGAGATCACCTTTGACTAGACCTGCATACGTTCATCCCAAAGGCACACCCCTTCTCAGTTCAACAGAAAAAGACTTTTTGTGCGTCCATAAAATCACATCCATCTTTGGCCCACTTGTCTGAGTAATTTGGTATCACCTAATTTAGTTTGCACATGGTGGCCTAAGTTGTGACTGTATAATTGTGATCTTCACCACAAATAAATAGCCAACTCACTTCAGAAGAACATGCAGAAACAGGCAATACAATAAAGTGAAAACAATGAAAAGGTATTTCAGGCATTTCCAGTAGGCTTCCGCCTGCAAGTAATAAACAGTGCAAGACTTTTAGAAGGCATGATCCCAGCTACTTGTCATTTGAACTTACTCTTAAGTGTGAAAAAGATGATTCAGTGTCTCAGTAGATAACAGTTTATAGCAAATAATGCAATCATTCAACAAAACCTTCCTTACTTTAGTATGACTTCAACACACATCACAGTTTTTAAAAGAGAATCTGCTCATTTTTTTCCTAAGGGAATGCTAAATGAATGAAGATAGAAAAAAACCCCAAACCTATTTCTCTGTGACACTGGTATGTCACCTCTGGAATTGTCATATCATGTAACCTTGAAGATTGCTCAAAATAGGAAACCTCATACAGTTGGTGAAATGCTCATATTACCAGTGGCAAAGGATATTGTGTCATTGATTCCTGGGGATAAAGCTACAAAACAGCTTGACATCATTTCTTTATATAACAACAGTATGTCAAGAAGGTAAATAACCTTGTCTAATGTATCCAGTTAAGTAAATGCTTAGTAATCACAAAATTATCAGTAGACCTTTAAAATGGCATCTGAAAGAAAGTCCCTGTTATACTACAATGTGCCATCTGAATGTGCTCAGCTGACAGAAGAATATCTAAGAAGGTGACAAATTGGGAGCACTGATTGGCACACAAATGTGCTAACAGCTAGTCTATGCTAAAACTATTAAAAGAGATAGTAAGGAAAAAGTTTACTTTTCTCAATTAAAAGAAATTCAGCTAGACTATTTGGGGGAGAAGGACTGATTTATTAGTATATCCTTATTAGAAATAAAATCTATTAGGCCTTAAACAGCTCAAAGGAAAGACCTGTTAAATCTGGTGCTGTGATATTACCACTGACATAGATTAATTTGTTCTGAAAATTCATTTCTTTCTGAATTATCTTCTACTAGTAGATGGAAAACAATGTCAGGTCAGATGGAACAAGCTGAATGACACATATTTTCTTTGCAAAAAAAAATTCAATATCAGCTAAATATGATCAGTTTTCTGCTTTTCAACAACCTCAGCAAAATTCTCTCTGATGATTTCCATTTATTAAAAGAAGCATCTTCCATTGAAAACATGTTGGGATACTTCTTTTCTCATTAGCTCTACCTCTTGTTCTCCCACTTTGCTTCCTGCTGTCCATTTCTTTAGCCACATCTTCGCTTTTGTGCAGAAGCATTCTATTAATGTTTGCCCAGTGCTAGCCTTTCCTTTGTGCTTGTTTCTAATCATAAGCAGTGGAGGCAGAAAGCAAGGTACCGAAGGGCTATGAACCAAGTACAGGAGAGTGTTTGATTGCTGCTGGCTGACTTTGTGTTTGAGGCCAAAAATGTCCAGGTGAGTTCTGAGTATAATGCAGTAAGAGGAGGGCTAGAAGCAGACTCTTGAAGATAGCCTTTGTGCACAGCCATTAGTAGATGATGTGCTGAGAGGTTTTTAATGGAGATAGTTCGTAGGTCTGGGCTAGAGAGCAGGCTAAAGTATAAGCATGCACTGAGTCAAGAATCCTGGCTCTGAAAGATGGTGTGTAGAAACCTTTGGGAACTCCCAGAGCATCCATTTTCCCTGCCAGACACCTAACATCCTGGTACCTCCAAAACAAAGACCTCAAAGTCTAGATTCCTGATTCCGTGGAAGGGAGCATAATAATCCTTAGGGAATCTCAAGCTTAGAAATCCTTTCTTTTGATTAACAGAGAGTGGCTGGTGTTTCCTATATGAAATAATGTGGGGTTTCAATTTTGATTTTTTTTTATTTTATTAAAAAAAAAAAAAATTTCCTGACTCAGGAGAAAGTTTTCTATAAAAATGTGTTTTGTGTTTTACCATTTTAGAATGGAATTGGGTAGCTCTAATAGTAAGAGTAAAATGTCTTTACAGGCATAATTGTTACAAAACTAAATAGGTTTGAAGTCCATTGCAACAGAGACTGTGTCCTTCTTCAAATATAGGATTGAGTCCTATAAAAATGCATATTAATATAAATTAAATAGGAAGAATTAATTATAACAGTAGTACAAAATAAGGTATCAGAATTGCTTATCAGATTCAATTTCAGGATCCAGTTTTTTGTTTTCAGTTGTTGAACAGATAAAATACATGGATCATATGGACTCTGACATAAGAAACTCAGTTGCACAATGTCATAGGCAATCATGTGTTCACCCATATGAAGAGTCGTACAGACGGTGTCCGCAGGGAAATGGCAACACATCATGTAGTGTCTAAAAAAAAAAGTCACAGCATCAGGTTTAACAGAAGTCCTTTCCATTGATCTTTCTGAATCCTGACAGACTTCCTTCTAATAAGGGTCTATTTATAAATTATTCCTACACAGGTCAACTAGATAAATATCCACATTAAAGAAACTGCTCTGAAAGTTAATTTATTTTTGAAATTATGTTCTACTATTCAGATAGAAAAAGCAGAATGACAATATTCAAATACAATTAAAATATACATTGAAGACTAAAATGAGTAATACAGAACTAAAAGATTCAATTTACATTGTGTAATAGGAATTATTTTTAGGTTGCTACCTGTTGTGAGTTTTTGTAATGCTGGAGCCTGACAATTTTAGCACGAAGCCTCCTTTGTTAAAGGTACTAAATAGAGCTAGTTTTCCATTGAAAAGTTTATTTCCATATTACCAAATATCTTTGCAAGAATGTGTTGTTTCTGACAAGTTTTAGGGTTTTTTTAAGGTGATTTGAATAACAATGGGCTACTGGATTGACACTTTCTTGGTTGGTTTCAATGTTTAATTTCTTATTAATTTGAGTATGTAACATATTATATATTATATTATTATATTTATATATTATTTCCATGTTCTTAAAAATAAATGTTAAGAGCATATCAGTGTTTACCAAACAACAGATTTCAGAATTTTATTTCACACTTTGAATTTGGTTCCCATTTTGGATGCCATTTTCCATAAGACTGAAATTCTGTTCTACCAGTTCGTGGTCTGTGATTGATTTAATGGGAACTGACAGAGCTTAGTGCCTTGCAGGCTAGTCATTGGGTGAGTTTCATTCTTACTTTGAATTAAAAAATCTAAAATATTAAAAGGAAAAAAAGTTGCCAAAACTGGGGGTAGGATAAGCACATAAAGTATCCACAGGGAATTGTAGGAATAAACTGTTCCTCTACTTCCACCATTAATTATTGTGCTTATTAACCATCATATATTTCTGGTAACATCATCGTAAGCCAGGAGTGCTTTTCAAATGTAAAAGGTATTATGATAACTGCCCTGAAGAGTTTACAGTCTGCAGACAGACAGAGCAGTCACACAGGGCTGATGGAAGTAAAGCCACAAGTAGAAATAATGCATACTATTTTCTAATCTGAATTTTCACACTTGCTTGATTATAAGATAATACCATAGGGTACGTCTACACAAGACATGTTAATGCACATTAACCTAATCTACACATGCACACCCTTGATGCACATTAAAAATGGCAAAATTAGGCTAATATCACCTAAATTTGATACCTGCATGTGCAGGTATCAAATTTAGGTGCAATTAGTTAAAGCACATTAATGCATGTGTAGACGTGACCCAGCACTAATTTTAGAACCAGGTCTGTCCAGTCACTAGAGGCACATGGCAGGACTGCAGGGACTTAGGACTAACCTTAGTGCCAAGTGTACTAACATTAGTCCCAAGTCCCTGCACATGTAGACACCTGCCAAAATTGCTTAATGTGCATTAAATTTAGTCACACTTAAATGCATGTGTAGATGCACTCATAGGCATGTTTAGAATGTAAATGCTGTTTTAAGTGGAAAGGGGAAAATCTAACAAGTACTGTAACAATTTGTTCAGTATCCACATTTTTTTAGCTCCAAAACATTGATTTTGAGGACTGCTATGGCAGACAGCATTGGCTTGGTAGCTGAGGTCTTGGTTTCTGGTACAGATATATGTCTCCCACTGACCTTGTAGAAGGTTCCAGAAGACTGTGACAGTGATATAATGATGTCATATCTAGGCAATCTTCACAATGAGCAAGGCTGAAAAACAAGTCTTCGTATGAAATGGTAAGCATCTTAATCATAGATTCCATTTTGTCAAAGACAATGGACACCGGATAATCTAGTTCTCTTTTAAGCCTGTGGCTTAGCTCTTCAAATTGCACATTTACCTGAAATTTTGATCACTGCAAGGAAACTTAGCACTTTAAAAGTTACCACCTTGTTACTGTTAACATACTCTTAATTGATATATTCATGACCCAGATCAGGATCAAAAACTGAAGTTTATCGCTGTAGAGAGCTGAAGTGACTTCCCAGGAGATCTGTAACAAACCCTGCCTGCTTTCAAGGTTTAATCTTTCTATAGGGGAAACTGTCACCCAAATCCATTCCCATCTGTGAGCACCAATGGACCGTCCCTGACAGGTCTGACTTCCTTTCCTATTATTAAAGATACTTCTGAAGAATGATTTATAATTTGTGCATTTGCCTTTGAAAAGCACCAAAGGGCAAGATAATAAAAATGTTGTTTGATGGCCAAAGTTTAGATAACAAGACCAGAAGGGAACATTTTGATCATCTAGTCTGACATATTAACACAAGCCAATTTTTTTTTTCTCAGTTAATTCACATTTGAATTAAAGCATATCTTACAGAAAATAATACAAATTTGATTTTAAAACATACCATCTTTGGAGATCTGCTATAACTCCTTGGGTGAAGTATTCTACTACTTAGTTCCCCTCAGTGTTAAAAAGTTGCACCTTTATTTCACATCCGCATTTGTCCGGTTTCAACTTCCAGCAATTGGATCCTGCTATACCTTTGTGATATATAGTCAACAAAAAAATCTGTTCCCTGGGTTTGTACATATAGACTGTGACCAGCTAACTCCTTGACTTTCCCTTTGTTAAATTAAACAGATTTAGCTTCTCGAGTCTTTCACTGTAAGGCATGTTTCCAGTCCTTTAATCATTCTCGTGGCTTTTTGCTGAACCCTGTGCAATTTATCAACATCCTCCTTGAACTGTGGGTACCAGAACTGTACACAGTATTCCAGTAGTAGTTTTACCAGTGCCAAATACACAGGCAATATAAGATTTTTACTGCTACTACTACTATTAAGATTTAATATGAGATCATGCCTATGGGACACACAAAAAGATGGATTAATTGTGTTAAGTACTGTATGATCAGAGTAGAAGATGTTCCATTCCTTGAGGAACTAAAAGCAAAGCACATAAGATAGGTATAGGGTAGAGCAAGGGTGCGATGGTAGCAAATGGTTTAGGAATTCCATAATATTTGAGGGATTGGGCCAAGGGGATATTAAATGGAAAGGAAATGGAATGGAAGACAAGGAGTATGAGAAGTTCTGGAGAAGAGAGAAGTATGGGGCGCAGGTAGGGAATGAAAATAAAGAATTATGAAAATAATATTTGCTTTTCATTACTGTTTCTGAAAAAAATCTTATTATTTAAATATTTTTTATGTTAATTCCCAGATACAGTCACCCAACATAGAAGCTTGAACTTTTTTATTAAAAGAGTATAGGGTTAAAAGAGTATAAGGGTTTCTTGTGTCTAATTAAAAATGGAAGATGTGTCTGTTGGGTATTATCTTTTGGGTATCTAGAATCGGTGAAAAATCCTGGTAGGAAATTCTGCCCCCACTGAAGTCAATGGCAACACTCTGATTTCTGTGCAGCCAAGATTTCACCCTTGGAGTTTGCTTGCTACTTTGTTAGGAGGCAACTTGCCAGCCAACCTTCTAGTATAAATATTTAAAACAATATAGGTCATCTTTAAACTACCTCTGTACTGAGCCTGTGACTCCACCTTCCATCCAAGAAACAAGCCCTACTCGCTTGCTCCTCTTTTACCTGCACCCAAACTGGGCAATAAGGTGGTGTAAATTAGCTCAAGTATCCTGACTGCCTACCCACTGTGATGCTTGCAGGCTCCCCACAGAGACAGCTCTAAGATTTCATGTGGAACAGTCATGTGTTCTTGCAGCAGGAACATACTGTGGGATTCCTAAAAACCTGGAAAACCAACATTTGCCTTTATTGAATTTCTGAAATAGTACCACATAATCAGTCACCTGTTTCCACAGCTGAGCCAATGATACAATCTGTGGCTAGGTACAGATGTTCAAAAAACCCGAGCCAAAATCAATCAAAACTACACAGATTTCTGTAAGTGGCATAGGTTAGTTTGGGAATGAACAGAACACATGTTCAGCTTTTGGTTGGGGTGGGGGAGGCAGGTACATAGGCTGGCTGAGGCCAACAGGTTCAGGACACTCTCACACACCTTCCAGCAGGCCCTGTAAGCTCCCTGGGCTGCCGGAGAATGCTGAAGGCAGTCAAGTGGCCAGGCCACCCCTGATTAGTTGCTGGGTCTGTTCAGAAGTCTCCATTTCCCTCCCCTCCCCGCCTCCTCCAGCTGTGATTGACAGCTCACTGCAGGCAGGCAGAGGGGCTGGGGTCAGAGGCTTTGCTGGCTTGGCTTTGCGAGAGCCCGGGGATACAGCCTGTTGCATGTTCAACTGGAACAGCCAAGCACAAGGCAAGTGCTAGCACATCACCCTGCAAGGAGGAGCTATTGGGGAGCCTCAAAGGTGCCCGGGATACTGGCAGACAGTGGCCTAACATGAATTGATAGGGAATCTGATACAGAAGTTTGATGCACCCGTCTAACTTAAATTGATTAAGTTCGAGTATACATATTGATCCAGGTTTATCTTAGACGGTGTTCCACCATTTTTAAACCAGTCTATGTACACTGAACTTCTGTTCCTTTATGGGTATAGACTGATTTTCAGGCACTTATACCAGTTTGTGTATAATGTCTGTACCTGGCCAGAATGTGTACTTAATGTCTGACCATAGCTTTCCCCCTCCAACCACTGCTGTCTCCGTTCTGTTCAGCTTCCTGCTGAAAATTCAATCTTGGTTAGAAAATGCTAGCAACATCTTCCATAACAGTCTGTTGTTTTAAAATGGCCCTAGGTATGGAGTGAACTAAACTGTGCCCAAATCTCACTAATACATTAATTGTTTTATGGACAGTGTTTTATGAACTAAGTGTGCTCACCAAATGGACCTTTCTGTGGCAGCAAATGAATCAAGATTCTTGGAGCTATTCTGAAGTCCGAACTCCAGCCTCGTTCAGGTTATATCTGTCAACACCTGTTTAGCTGCTCACCAGTTTGTATGTGCTGTTGTGATAAGACAGTTCTTTAACCAAGTTAATTATACTCTCATCATCCATGCAGTCATGAGCAGGCCTGGTTGTTTTAATGATCTTCATGCTCACCTTTCTCTATACACTGTGCTTCCACAGTAGTCGTTCTAAAATGTGTCAGCTGGACTCCTGCCTGGGAGTAAACTGATCTCAGTGTTATCCTGAACTGTTCTCATTACATTAGCTCCTAATTGGGCAATGCCTTGAATTGTTATTTTTATATGACATTCTGTTCCTCACCATTGAACATTCCATGGTTTTACACAACATTATTTATCAGACTTCCTTGTCACCTACAAGCCTGCCAAGTCTCCCAGAGTTTCGGCTCTATGCTGTTCTGTCTCTCCCAAGTCTTACCCTTGTTCTGATGCTAATTGAGTATTTGCATACCATGTTCCTTCCTTCTGGAACTCTCTACCCTCTGAACTAAATGAATGCCCCTGGCTAAACCTTTTTAAAATCAATGCTGAGACTATCTTCTTGAAATACTGCTTTTAACAGAGATCATCTATAATCTTTTTCAATATAAGCAGTGTCCGGTGATGTTTAAAAATTAAAATGTTTTATAAATTATATTATATTATAATAGTTGCAAATTAGATACAGACTTTTGTGATTGCCAGTTCCTTACAGAATTATAAACTATGAGTAAAGGTAGAAGAACTTTAAGAAGAAAAAATATGATCCAGAACCAGATCTGGGAAATTAGTTTGGTTCCTCCCAAACACTGGGAGCAGCTGGATATTAAATACATTGTTTTAAACTACTAGTGCTCAATAGGACTGTGTGAAACTTTGGTCACTGATTTGATTTGGCAGAGATTTGGCCCAATTTGGTGGCTGAATCTCTGAATCCAAATTGAATCAGGAGACCCTTTAATCTCTTTGAATAGAATCAGAACCCTCCAAATCAATTTGGAGAGATTTGGAAAGATTCAGAGATTCGGACATAGGCACAGCTTTGAATGTTTTTTCTACATACCTCAAGGTATCAGGTGGCTCATGAATGCTGCGATGCTTGGGCGCATGGAGCATCTCACAGGAGTGCGGGGGGGAAGAAGGGGTTCCCCAGTGCACTCAGCAGGAGACCCAGAAGTGGACCAGAAGCACTTCTGGTCCACTTCCGGGTCCACTGGGGAGCATGCTGCAGGACCCCCTGACACCCTCCAGCTCGCTGACTAGTGCTTCCTGAGTTTGGGGGCACTCTGGGTCCCCCCACAGCCAATCTCCATGACTGGGGGGCTGTGGGTGGCCCCCCACGCACTCCCCAGTGGACCCGGAAGTAGACCAGAAGTACTTTGGGTCCACTTCTGGGTTCATGCAGGGGGACCCCCCAGCACTCCTGTGGGATGCTCCATCTGTTCCAGCATTGCAGCATTCATGAGCTGCACCTGACACCTCGAGGTATGTAGAAAAAACATTTAAAGCTGGGTCTATGTCTGAATTGCTGATTCTATGAACCAGCATCGAATCTTCAGATTCCAATTCAGCTGAATTGAATCAGGTATAGTGGTCCGAATCAACGAATTGATCACTGTCCCTGATTTGGGCCAAATCTGAATCAAATAGGACCCATTCTGCACACCCCTAGCGCTCAACCTTTTTACCCAGCAGGCTGGATGGGCCATGCCCATTCCATCTATAGGCCAGATCTGGCTGGTGATCCCAATCCAGGACTCAGGGCAGGCATGGCAGAACCCCATCGGTGGCAGATTGCCATCTCTGTCTTGCCCCAAACTCTGCTATCAGGCAGATGACTAATCTGACAATTTGGCTACTATGGTCACTGCAGAGGGCAGACACCCTTGGCCCCATTTGCTTCAGGTAACCCTAAGTTGTAACCTGAGCTGGATACATTCCTGAAGGAGGGGGAAACCTCTTCCCTCTGCCTACGTGACTGGCCTCACACACCTGGGGGGGCGGGGCTTAAACTCTCTATTGTTCTAAGCAATGTCATCATGACTGGGAGGGGGCTAGAGACCCTGCCAATCTACCTGGGAACCAGTGATTTATTTCAAATTGGTTGGCTGGCAGCCAACAGCTGCTGGCCTTCATTGGATCAGGTAAATGAGGTCATAAGTTAAGGACTGCCCACGAGGGGAGGGGGGACGCAATCATGATGAGAACTCTCAGATAAGCTGGACCATCTGAAACTCACTCTCTCTTGAAACTCATGTTCAATGAACTGCTTGCCTCCAGAGGAAATCTTCACCTGTCTCTGGATGATACTTGTGAGTAAGCTACTTGAGATCTAATTAGATGTATAGCTTGCAGTAACACAGATGCATAATCAAAGGCTATCATGCCTCTGTTTGCTCTAAGGTATTTCTCTGATACTGCTCTACCCTGTACTCTATTCCAGACCCGCTCCTTGTAACAATAACGTTCTTCTCTGTACCTAGCATGGGAGACTTTTTGGGAGAGGGTCTAGATTTTGCCTTGGTTCAGGCAAACACCTACAATTTTGCCTTGATTCAGCTGCCTAAGGGAGACCACTATTTGTGCTTCAGACTGAGGGAGGCACCCCAAGTTCTTATAGTGGGTTGGGTATCCCTCAAGGACTACTAGGCCTGTGTTTCTCAGGGGGCATAGAGCCAAGATCAGTCAAGACTCTGGGTGGTGGTGGCATTACCGCCAAGCTTGTGGGTGTGCTCCAGGAAGGGGGTTGGCCATATGTGAGGTGCTCCCAGGGAGGCAGTCAGAGCCTGGAAGGTGGTCATGCACAGTGAGGTAGGTGGCTCAATGCAAGAACACCCCCTACTGGCCCACCATACCATCCAGCTATGTGGAGGAGAGTGCAGGGCAATCTGGTCCCAATCCAGCTGTGCAGGGGAAGGGGTTTGGCCTGGCCCCAATGTGGCTTCCTGGAGGGTGGGGACAGGATCATGGTCCAGCCCCAAGGGAGTAAGGGGGCATGGGCCAGCTTCCTTCGCCATACAGGGAAGGGGGCATGGCTCAACCCCACTCCAGGCATGTGTGGGGGGAAGGGAGTTTGACGTGGGAGTGGGGGTGTGGCCTGGCCTTGTGCAGAGAAGGTGGTGTGGCCTGGCCCCAACCCAGTCATGCAGAGGGAAGGGGGCATGGCCCAGCCCTGATCTGGCCATGTGGTAGGACGGGAGGGGACATGGCCCAGCTCCAACCTGCCACATGGGATTTCAGAATTTGGCAGTGAGGGAGGGTAGCAGTATTAATTGCCACTGCTCCCCCACCAGCAAAATCCTGACCAGTGGGAAGCCCCATATGCCAAATGACGTGGTTGGGCAGGCTGCATTTGGCCTGTGGGCCAGAGGTTGAGCACACCTATTTTTAAGTTTTTATTTATTTTTAGAAAAGATCAAGCAATGGATCTGAATCACAAGTATGCTGGATGATGCTACTTGAAAGTGGAAATCTTAGCACTAGATAGTGCAAGTTAGCACTAGATATAAGGGTCAAGGTAGCAGTACCTACCTTAGCACCTGTCAGCATGCATTCCAAGCAATAGGGCCAAGTGAATGCTTTAAGAGCTGATGCAATATTAACACTTTTTACTTGCTTGCCTGCCCCAAAGGACTTTGAAGTGCAAATTCAAAACAGTACTAGACAACTATAACAGGGAATATCAAGTACCAGTTCTTCTTGCCTTCTGTATCTAAATAATATGGTTTGCCAAGAGTATTCCTGCTTCTTACATGTGTGCTACTTCTATCTAAGGCAGTACTCAGGACTGATCTAAAAACTATTCTTGCACCAGTTTTAACTACATTAGTTTACAAATTAACATCAAGACATAATCACATTTTTATATTGGTACTACTGTGTTCACGTTAGAGGGTATCAGCAAAATGCATGCCTGAAAATTATGGAAAGAAGTTATACAAATATAAGTATATACACTTATAGGATTTATTTAATTGTGTTAACACTAGGGTTTATGCTACTTTAACTGTTTCTAACATTGTTGCATTAGTACCACTATTGAAGGCAAGGCTTTAAACCTAATTACTATTTTTATTACAACTATGCTAAAAAATGACAATAATTACAATAATACCTTTGGTTTACCTTCAACATGTTTATCTTGAAATATTTTTTTAGTTTGGTCCTGCTACTTCATAACACTATACAAACACATCAAACAGTTTTGACAATTGCTGTTGAGGTATCATAACAAAACAAAGCCAGCATCATCAGTATGAAAAAAAATAAGAGCTTTCATATTTCATCTTTAAGAGTCTTAGTTGAAAAAATATGCACTGTATTACCTTCTGTGAGTGGATACAGTCGTCAGCCTCCAATGATGGTACATTTCTAAGCCTAGTTAAATTATTTTTAATGGCATTGATATAGCAAGGACCTTCCCCGGTCCTGTCTGATTCAAAAAGAGGTTCTGTTTTTATATGGATATCAGGAATATCCAAGGTTACCTCAGTTAATGGCACATGCATTTTAGCAGGGGTATTAAACTTTGTGTTCCTGAGCTTAATTCATTTCTGGATGACACATATAGGGATAAGTCACTTGATACTTTCTTAACCTACTGCAGGGTTTTCACACCTCCTGTGCATGTCTACACGTTCAATTAATGCACACAAATGAACTCTGGAGCTCTGTTTGAATGTGCATCCAGAAGCAAAAAATTCTGGAGTATAACATTGCAGAGTTTTTGTCCACAGCACATGGATCCTGGTCAGAGCATCCCAGGCTGGCAGGGGAACCCAGGGCTGCTCTGCAGCAGCCTCTGAAGCAGCCTGCCAGCCCAGGGCTGCTTTGACCTGGCTCACAGTGCTGCGCCGGGGTGGGGGGGGCATGACAGTGCTTTATTGTGGGGCTAGCCAGCAGGCAGCCCCCACACTGAAGTACCCTCAGGCCCGAGCCAGCCCCATTATCATCTACATGTGGGCTGCAGCACACAAAACTATGCTGCTGCAGGGTACTACTAGTGTTTAGCCCAATTATGCTGCAGCGACATTTATTAGTCTACTGCAACCTATACGGTCACATGTGTAGACAGTGATGTTTACTGCAGGGCTAATTAGTAAGCTCTTCAGTAAGTATCTCGTGTAGATGCACCCCCTATGAAGCATTTTCTACCAGTTAATGTCAGCCATAGAATAACAGACTACATGGTCCTGTTCATTTAGGCATTTCCTAGGTTCCTGGTAAGGTCAGGAGGAAATTACAATTTAAGAAGCAATCCTCTGGAAAAAAATATCATAATCATCACATGCAATATTCTCTGAAAACACAAACCTCCCTTTAAGAGAGAAATATAAAAAACTTTCAAGCTGTCTATTTTGTAAAACAGGAGTTTTAAAAGATATGTGGTATTATCAATGTATTATGAGTGGGAGCTTATTGTACAAGGTATCTAATTTGGAGACCCTGAGAAAGACATACTGAAATGCCCCAGCATCTTGGAGATTTAAAGGGAAGTTTGCTGTAAAGGCCAGGATTTGGCACTTTATTGTCTAGAGTTGTAGTCATTAAATTAAATTTCACTGGGAAATGTCACAGAAGAGTTGGAGGCACTTAGAGGTAAAGAAAGAATGGCCAATCCTTGGGGTCTGATACCCTTCTCAGCTATTCTGCCATATATCAAAGTAATTCTCTGAGGTGAGTGGAATCACAATAATATACAACAAGTGGAGAATCAAGCCTGAGCCCTATAATACCATAGTTGCTCCCTAATGCCATATTTAAATAAATAGAAAGGAGTTTTAAATGTATTTGTGTAACTATTCAGAGTTAGCTATTTTTACCAAAGAAGCAATATTTTTAGCAGGGAAAAATAATGTCTGCTGCCCTTGCAATTACAGCTGAGTTTGAAGTCCTTGTTTCAGATGTTTCAGTAGCTCATTTCACCTTCTGATGCTCCTTACTTTGAATCTTCATTCTGATCAAGGAGAGGCTTCTGCCCTCTAACATTTCTCCAGAGAGACACTTGCTATGAAGCCTATCAGAAGCACAATCATGTGACAGACCTGCAGGCAAACTCCAAAGCAGAAACACAGCTGGCTACATAGTCTCTCAAGAAATCAGAGGCTGACAGAAAAAAAAAAAAGTCAGGTCTGGAAAGGAAAGTTTAAGGGGAAAAAAACACCTACAATTTTAAGAGAAATTAAAAAGAAAAGTGAGATTCTGCTGCTGAGCCTATACACAAGTTTATTGTTTTAACTGCTCTTTGGACTATAGTTACTATATTAAAATAACATTAGGAGTCAAGATTCTGCTTCAGTTCTCAACACCACAATTTGCCAAATTCAGCTGTCATATATAAAGCAAATCTATTTAAGCCAATAGTTCAATTTAGCTCTTTGAGGACATAGTGGTGCAAATTTCTATGTAGAATGGGCTACTATGAATGAATACAGGCAAAGGGAGAGGCAAATTATAGGAGCTTATAGTAATTGCTGTGGTTGACCTCATATACTGTGTGTGTGTCTATTGTAGCTTTTTATGTACATGAAAAAGGACATTTTCATGTCATGAATAGTCTGCTACCTGCACTGAAAATAGGCAGTCTTGGAGTTAAAGCATCAAACCAGAAGACTTTTGTTAGTCTTTATCTTGGCTCCAAGCTTCTTGCATGCAAACAACCTTATCATATTTGGGTTCCTCAAGTCCAGCAACTAAATCCATAAATAATAAAGATAGGTTTCTTCAGGAGGTATTGAACCCCACAACTTACTATGAAAGAGAGAAGTTGCATTTCCTTACATCAAACACAAATTTAATCTTTTGTTCAAAGAGATTCAATCCTTACATAAAAGCATTATAAAATTACATAGTTTTCAAAACTGTAACTTAAACTGTTCTTTTTCAATGGACAACTGCTCACTATTACGTGGGTGCTAGTTTGAATGGATAAAATTTAGAAAAGAAGTACAGCTTAGATAATAAATAATATACATTGACATAATTACTTTTGCCTAAAGACTTTGGCATATTATCTATAGAAAAACTCATTTTAATAAATGCCAACCACACCCACAGATTATAAAAGTCACATCAAACAAACATTCCCTGATTATTATGTGATAACAAATGTGAATTACTGCTGAGATAATAGTGGTTCTTTAAACATTGTTAGAAAAGAGTAAGTAAAAATAGTTCTGTATCTGGCTATTGCCATTACGAATAAGGTTTTCCAAAATTCAATAACATAAAGAGAGACTCATACATAAAAACATGAATACTTTATCATTGTATAATAACCCCCACCCTCATATAGTTCAATATACCTTGAAAACAATTACTACTTTTTCAGAAGTAAACAGTGGTGAGAAGTATATGAATACCCAAGCTTATTTTATTAGATATATTTGGGAAGCATTCAGCGCAATCTATTTTAGTTTTTATATTTTCGAGAAAAGTGTGGAAAAATACTTGCAACAAATGTAAAAGTTTAGTTTCTTCCACCAATAAGAGAAGCCAAGTTGCTTTTGTTGGAAAAAATATAAACTCTTTGTATGATTGTAACAGATTTCTTTCCATAACACCTTAAGTTGATGCTCAAATCTGCCTTCATAACATCCACAGAAAAGTAATCTATGTCAGCTTTAGGCCATAACAGTGCAGCCTCTCTGGTCTAACAGCTTACAACAATGATGGACAATTATGGCTTAAACATGTTTGCCCCTGTTAATGGGAACGAATGAAAACATACATCTGTTTCAGATGTGGTATAGATATTACTATGGAATTAGGCCTTCAAAAAGTGTTCCCATTATCTTCAACTGGGTAGTATTATGGAGCCCTATGAGCAGATCATGTTTATTGATAAATGATTGACATGTGATTACTATGAAGCCTAATACCCTTGGATCTTTAGGTTTTCATCCAATTCCCATGACTTGTATTTTTGACCGAGAAAGCAGATTTGGTTTGAAATTGCCAGCTTAACCATGAAGGCAAAATACTTCTACAATGTGAAGAAAACTGTTTAAATTATTTTTAATTACAGTTTATTAGAAAACAGACGCTAGTCAAAACATTTCTTAAGGGTTTCCACAGATCACAATGAATTCATTAAATCTTTTTGAAAATTATTGTACAGGATATAATTGAAGAAACTGTATTATTATTGTTGTAGCTAATCATAATTGTTACAGTCTGTATATAAGACAAATCAGCTGCCAGCCTTTCAAACCTTGTATGAAGATGCAGAACTAACCTACTGGCTCATTTTGATGGTCACATTGAGTGTGTCATTACAACCAAGTCAGAGAATACACACCAGTTCTCTAATGTAAAATAGTATTTCTATTGGAAGAAAACACAGGGAGACCTGTAGGAGACTTAGGAGTAAGTCAACCCAAGATAAAAGGCAGACTGGGTTTCTAGAGGCCTGATTGCAGGTCCTATTCATGACTTTTCTTACACCATGAAAACAAATTCCATGGTAGAGAATAATTTTGTGTGGGTTTCTTGGGTGGGGAAATATCATGGAGAAAGTGGTCATGTTTGTGTTACTTATGTTTGAGGTACCACTTCTTTCTGCTAGTCTTTCAAAATAAGAAAGAAGTGACCCCTAACTGGTTTCTGAAAGAAAGGGCTAGTGTGTCTTCTTCTAAGGAAAAGATATTGGGCTGAGGATCCTCACTGAACAGAGTTGCCATCTGTTAGGGCTAAGGCATAGGCAGCTTGGCAGAGTGGGTAGAGTCAGCACTAAAATCAGGAGAGGATTCAAGCGACAAGAGTCAGAAGCTAAGCCATGGATCAAGAAATGACGGGCCCCTGATATGGGAACCAAGCTGGGGATAAAGAACTAGAAATTACAGTCAAGAGAGAGACTAGAAGCAGGGACATTAAAACACTGGCAATAAGAAATGGGGATGAAGCTGACGGCAGGACAAGGCTGAAGCCAAGTCCACAGCAGGAACTGGAAGACAAGGAACAGGTAGGATCCAGAGCTGGAACTGAAACCTGGGCAAGAATAGGGAATGAAGCTTAGGCAAGACACAAAGCAGGGAACAGGGAGCCAACAACAGAGACATGCAGGCTCATGAAGCTGCTTCAGGAATGAGATACCTTGAGCAGCTAGAGTGCAGGATCTTGGGCTTTCTAAGTCAGGAAACCTGGCTAAACAGCCAGCCTTTTCAGCCTCAGCTGAGCTGACTGGCTCTGCAGGTTGCCCACTGCTGTGCATCTTGTTCTCCGTACCAGCTGGGGAGACTTAACATTTACACCAGCCAGTGAGGTACATAAGCCCTTGAGAGCGGTGGGATTTAAGAGAGCCCTTTTTCCTCAGGATTTTCTCTTGATTACCTCAAGTGACTCTACTCCATATCCTGGCTTCTATAGATCCAAATCTTCCTTTGTAAAGGGAGTTAATATAGGAAGATAACATGCTTTACTCACAGCTCCCAGATACCAAGAAATTAGGTGCTATATGATGGTAAGCATTTCATTCCTAAATCTCTGTGATGACAGGGGCTCCCTTTAGCTGTGCTTTTTGAGAAAGGAATGACTCAGGTGCCTAATTCCAGGAGAAGGTTCAGGCCTGCAAGTCCTAACTAGAAAGAAGTGCCTCATTGTAGCCCAGAATGAGGCACCTGGAGTGTATCCTACTCCCAAATCTCCCTCTTAGTGGGTGCATCTACACAGGATGCTTGTCTGCAGAGTTGACTAATTAGCTCCACAGCAAAGAGTTATCCTCTATACGTGTACCCCTATTAGGCTGGAGTAAACTAATTAACTCCACCATAGGATAGTACTGTCTGACACAACTACTATCCTATGGCAGAGTTATTTAGTGTGCTGCAATGCATGTGTAGACAGTGACCAGGGCTGGGTGGGAAATGAGGGTGCTACATGCAGGGTTGCCAGCTGGCTAACCCCTCACTGTAGCACCCTTGTACCCCATCCAGCCCATCTGCAGCCTGCTCAGCCAGGATGGATCAACTCTGGGCTGACAGGCAGGCTCCCTGGGGCCCCCCCTGCCAGCTAGGGCTGCTCCATCCTGGTTCAATATGTTTGGTCCTGGGCATATGTGTAAATGCTGCGCCCAGGAGCAATAAACTCTGGAATGAACTTTGCTGGAGCTTATTATATCACATTACTATCATATGTAGAGATACCCGGTGCTTCCCATTGGCTTGATCAGGCAACTTCCTATTCAATTAGCTGACTTTCATGGATCACCTGTGCACTGTACATGGAGATTAAGCACTCAACTCAGGGCTGCGAGTTTATTCATTAGCCAACAAAATGTCTAAAAGTTATACATGGTAATACTTAGCATTGCAACATCCAACTCCTTTGGTGTACCTAACCTAACATGACCCTTAATTAACAGGTTATCATAATGCACATGCAAAAGGGGGCCCAATGTATGTTACTTAGACGACCTTAATTATGGGCTTTTTTAACTTTACTGTGCTTGTCAACCTGAATACTGTTTAACATAGTGCTATGAATAAAAAAGAGGTTGGACTTTTGAAGTGCTACTTTATGAAGCTGTTATGGCACATCCCTAAGATACATACACATACACATACACATACACACACACACACACACACACACACACACACACACACACACACACACACACACACACACACACATGTAAGATCACAGAAGCACCCATATATAGAATCATAGAAGGTTAGGGTTTGAAAAGGACCTCAGGAAGTCATCTAGTCCAACCCACTGCTCAAAGCAAGACCATCCCCAAACTAGATCATCTCAGCCAAAGCTTTGTCTAGCCTGGTTTTGAAAACCTCTAAGGATGGAGCTTCCATCACCTCTCCAGGTAACCTGTTCCAGTATTTTACTATCTTCCTAGTAAGAAAATTCTTCTTAATATCTTACCTAAACTTTCCTTGCTACAACTTGAGACCATTGCTCCTTGTTCTATCACTTGCCACCACTGAGAAAAGTTTTGCTTCATCCGGTTTTGAACCCTTCAGGTAGTTGAAGGTTTCTATTAAATTCCCGCCTGTCCCCCACAGTCTTCTCTTCACTAGACTAACTAAACCCAATTCCCTCAGTCTTTCTTAATAATTCGTTTCCCAGCCCCCTTACCATTTTTTTTGCCCCCCGCTGGACTCTCTCCAATTTGTCCACATCCTTTCTTTAGTGGGGTACCCAAAACTGAACACAGTACTGCAGATGTGGCCTCACCAGTGCTGAATAGAGGGGAATAATCACTTCCCTTGACCTACTAGCAAGACACCTACCAATGCAGCCCAGTATGCTGTTAGCCTTCTTGGTAACAGGTGCACACTGCTGGCTCATATTCAGCTTATCATTCACTGTAACCCTCAGGTCTTTTCCTGCATAGCTGCTGCCCAGCCAGTCAGCCCAGAGCCTGTACTGGTGTATGGGATTGTTTTTTCCTAAGTGCAGGACCTTGCACTCATCCTTGATGAACCTCCAATTTGTCTGAGTCACTCTGAATCCTAGCCCTTCCCTCCTGTGCATCTACTACTCCCCCTAGCTTGGTGTAATCTGTAAACTTGCTGAAGGTGCACTCTATGCCATCTTCCAAGTAATTAATGAACACTTTGAACAAAACTGGCCCCAGCACTGACCCCTGGGGCACTCCACTTGGTACCAACTGCCAACTAAACATTGAGCCATTGATCACTACTCTCTGAACCCGATGCTTCAGCCAGTTTTCTATCCACCTTGCAGTCCATTCGTTCAGCCCATACTTCCTTCGCTTGCCTTCAAGAATGCCATGGGAAACCATATCAGAAGCCTTGCTAAAATCAAGGTACACTACACTACCTCCACAAGTCTCCCCGCATCCACACAGCCAGTCACCTTGTCATAGAAGACAGTCATTTTGGTCAGGCATGATTTGCCCTTGATGAATCCATGCTGACTGTTCCTAATCACCTTTTTATCTGCCAAGTGCTTATCCACCCAATATCCACTCAACAGGGAATAAACCATTCGCATAACTACAGCTTTGGAAAATTTAAAATTATAGGCTACAAAAGAAAGTCACGCACTTTTCATCCACATCAACTGCTGTGTCTCTTCTTTGGTAAATAATGTACCAGTCTGCCTTGAAATGGGAGACATGCTCAGTTATTGAGCTTATAACTCAGAATGGGTTGAGTAGAAGCAGATTTTGGACCTGTAGGTAGAAGGTGGGTTCTCTAGCTTACACACTGTGATGGTGAATAGGACAGACACTGGTGAAGCCTGACTTGGAGTACTGATTCAGTTTTGGCCCCCACATTTCAAGAACTGTGTGGACAGAATTCACCTCAGAGTGACAAAAATTATTAGGGGCCTGGGAAGCAAGATTTATGAGAAAAGGCTGAAAGGACTAAGGTTATGTAGTCTGGAAAAGAAGAGAAGACTGAGGCAGGATTTGCTAACAGTTCTAAAATACCTGAAAGGCAGTTATAGAGAAGATGGAGATGGGCTTTTCTCTGCAGCCATGACTGAGGGTGGCCAAGCATTGGAACAAGCTATGTAGAGAAGTTGTGGAATCTCCATCCTTGGACCTTTTCAAGAATAGGTTGGACAGATGCTTGGCTGGGATGGCTTAGTCAGGGGCAATCCTACCTTGAGCTGGACCAGATGACATTGTGAGGTCCCTATAATCCCACTTCCACACCCTGCCTCCTATGGAGCCAGTGACTTTTCGAGTGTTCCCGAAGAGGAAGCAATCCCTGGTCATAGGAATTCACAGAGATTGCAGCTGTGCACAGTTCCTACACAGAGCCAGTGCACAGCCTGACTCATACATGCAATGGGTTGGACACATTATCTAGGATTTTGGTCATCAAGCATCCAATATGAAATTGGAACTGAAGCAAATTCCCAAAATAATCAGAGTTTGAGATGGAACCAGAGAATGACCTCATCATATTCCTCCAGCCACTCTAGATCTTGCATTTGGGCTCTACACAGGGCCCAACAGTGATAGACAAGGCTGTTATTTTGCCATGGAGCTGTGAGTACTATAAATGGAGAATACTATACCTAGGAATTTTCCCTCGTACTTATATAATGACATTTGTTTCGAGGATACAAGACTCAGGCGGAAACGAAAGCATTTTCTTCCTATTGGAACTAAAATGCTATAATAGCCACCCCAACTCTTTTGGTTGGTTGGTTGGTTGGTTGGTTGGTTGGGTGGGGGGGGAAGGGGGAGCGAGGGAAGAGGAATCAAGCATCAGTTTAACTGGTAACCCAAGAGTATGTTTCTGGTATTCTATCAGCTCCTGGGGATTTCACTTGCAGCGTGTTTCTAGATTCAATTCACAGTGCTAACACAGCTATGAATTTAATAGTAAATGATATTTAAATTAAAATGATTCTCTTTCAGTCCAGCTTGCTTGTAAGAAGTAGTTTAGCTCTTGATTCAATCACCTCAGTAACACAGATTGCCTAGAGCTTGTGATGAAACAGCTTTAATTCCTTTTTTTAAAGGTCATGTAAACATGTGTGCTTAGTGAATTAGATGCAAATTCAATTCCCTATACACAATGCTTCCTGGTTAAGTTCCTTACCTATTCTTCACATGCAAGCCTGCATCTGACAGCCGAATATTGACTTTTGAGCTATGGTCAAAGACATGATTAAACAAAGAAAACAACTGGCACCTGCATTGTAAAGCATATTGATGCAGAAGACAGGAGCCGCATTTTTTCCCAAAATCATGTTCATTGTGTAAGTTCACTAAAATATTTTTCTATATGGTTATTCAGTGATTTTTTTTCCATTTGTTTTTCATTGTATACCATGATTTTTTAATAATGTTTAATGTTTTTAATAATGACCTGAAGAACAACTGGTTGAAATATAACTACATATGTATGGCTTTTATCAAAACAATTACATAAATTTAAGCACAAAGCAAGTGCCCTTGCTAAGAAGATAATACCAACAAAACAAAAAAAAAAGGGGGGGGGAATTAATGAATAGTAACTTAAGTCAAATCTTTGGCTGTAGATTCTTTCTCACTTGAATCACAACCTTTAAATATGTCTTTTATTTAAGTGCTTACAAATATTGAGATGAAAATTTTGTTTAATTATTAGAAATCATACCTACAAATAACAGCTTAGTTCTAATACCTTTCCTCCCATAGCAAGTTCATTAACTTCAGTGAGACTATACAGGTAAAACCTCATCAGATGCAAGGGCTTGAATGATTCAGATCTCAAACAAATAAGAAATAAATGCAATGAGGTAAAACTGTTACATCTCTCATATTAGTAGCAGAGTAACAAAAAAAAAAATACAGCTAATCTGCTCGTGTATCAGTTGTGCCATTCCCAAACACACAAAAATAGGGGGTCAGATGCCAGAACAACATAAGATTGGAAAAAATAATTAAAAATAAAATAATTTAAACCTATAAAACCTGAATTGGTTATTTGCCTCCAGTTTTACAACTTTTAAGGACCATTTTTTCCAAGCTCTCTGCAACCAGAGGGTTAAAATTTTGTTTCTGTTAAAAAAGTTTTAAGTAAAACACCAAATATTGAAAGAGCTGTCAACATGGCAATATCATAGGGGCAGGCAACAAAGTACTGCGATGCCCACAGGAAATGAACCTAGAGTTATTTCTAACAACTACATCACTGTAGGTAAAGTTTTTGTTTTGAAAACCTTCATGTTTTTGTTTAAGTCTTGGACAGTCCTGAACACTCCCAATATTATACATTTTATTTAAAGTCAAATACCTTTTGGGGAGAAAAAGGGAGTTTTATTTGTGTGGTATGATTTGCCAAATGGCAAGGCACAAGTAGAAAAAATAAGGAAATGATGGACAACATGCCTACAATGGAAAAGGCACATTCTCAACTCAAATATAGCCTCTGAAACTGATGCCTCACTGAATGTGTTAGTCTCTAAGGTGCCACCTTACTTTGCTTTCTACCTAACTTTAAATTAAAATGGCTAACTATCTCTCTCTGAAAGATTTTCAAATGAGCATCAGTGCTGAACCTAGCCCACTCCATTAAACTCTCAAGCTGATGCAAGAAGTGCCTTTTTCCTCAACATTTTTAGACTGCTACTGGGACGCTGTCTTCAGTTCTTCTGTCATACTTTTGGAAATACATGAAAATATTGAGAGGAGTTTGAAGAATGGCTACAAAATTGATTCAGGGACTGGAAAACAAGACTTACTATGTGACCTTTACAGAGCTGAATTGATTCCGCTTATTGACAAGGAGTTCAAGAAGTGATTTGATGTGTATAGGCACTTACACATGGAGAAGGAAATCTGATTGTGAAGGACTGTCCAATCCAGGAGATGAAAGCTTAGCAAGATGCAGTAGCAGGAAGCTGAAGTTTAAAAAAATCAACCTTAAAATAAAATGAAAGTTCTTAGGTGTGAGAGCCACTAAATATTGCAAGAGCTTATAAGATTAAATTCCTTTCTAAAAATCATGTTTTCATACACCTTCTGGGGAAAATCTATGGCTTGTCTAATGGGGCTCCTGCCCTATTACTGAGAAGCGGAGGGAGCCCAAGACCTGTCCCAGCCCAGCCCAGACTTTTGAACAGACTTAACGGTAAATAGAGACCTAAATAAGATGGCCACCTGCCACAGGTATAGGCAGTAAGTCATAGGCCTGGGGAGAAAGTAGAGGGTCAAAACTCAGGGCTTAGCCCAGAAGAGGCAATCTGGCTGTAGGAACTGCTAGAGGCACATCTCCCTGGAGCAGCCAGTTCAGACTGCCTGGAGGAAAGGACTGAATGCTACTGGAGGCTGGAAGAGAACCTGTACTGCAAGCAACACAAGATAAGTACTTTAAACCTTTTGCATTTGTGTTATCTCAGGGTGAAAATTAACCCTGACAGGGGAACTTGTGTTTGGCAAGCCTTATGTTTGGGACCTGATGCTCATTCTTTTGGTTTATGTTTGAATGAGAGAACTGGCATGGCTATAAGAGGTGGATTTAGAGGCCACTGGGGTGCAGCAGAGGCACTCAATTTAGAGCACGCCTAGGGGCTGGAGCCCTGGGGTGTTGCATGTGGGCAGTAGTCCAAATTCATTACAAAAGGGACTACAGTGTGTCAGAGGACTAAATAGCTGGCAGCAAAGACTGGGGTAGGGAGAGGCGGATTTAAATCCCATGCCTGCAAAACGGGTGTATGTAAAGGCTGAGTGGTCCAGAGTCCGCAGAGGGCTGAGGTAGAGCTTGGGCCCAAGAACCTAAGGTCCTGGTGTGGTCGACCCCAGGTTTACGGGACCCAGCCAGATTAAAAGTGAACCAAAACCAGAAGGGCCTGAGTTCAGACTTGGACTTACTCTGAACCCTGCATCTGCCCCCTGCGGCAGCCTCCCTACAAACCCATAACATCAAGTTGTGGCAGGAAAGATAACTGTGAGGGAGCAGGACCCAGAGAGCCCAGAAGCAAGGGTGAGGAGAGAAGCCCAGTGGCAAGTTGGGCTGGGGACCTTGTCACATCAACACAGAACCTTCAACATTATAACTACCTTATCTGACAGGTGTAGTGTCTTTTTTTTTTTTGCCCTTGAAGTTTAGGATTTTATGAATTATGCCACATTAAGTAGTTAGATTGGCTTTTCTTTTCAGTTAGAGGACCAGATGAAAACCATTTTGTGTTCTTTTAGCAGATTCCAGATCATTTCATTCATCTAAAAACCTAAGCCTGGTTCTTTAGTATGACACATCCTGTTCACATAGATTGCAATGCTCCCAATAAAAGTGGACTAAGACTGTATTAGGAGCGTGCATTTCAACAAGCATGCACCAGTTTTTCATTTATTACATTTTTAAAGTTGAAATAGTGATCACCTTCCTCTTTGGACCTATTTAAGACCGTCCAGATTACTATTGTTTTGTCAGCACTTAGGCTGAAAAGTTGGTAGGACAGGAGCTGTGTATTTCTCTGCTTTACATTTTACATGGTACTAAGCACAATTTTTCAATGTTTAAATAATAAACAAAATTATTTTACTGCATGCATCACTTTGAAATTAAAATGCACAGTTGATAAAATGCAGAAGTACCCACCTGAAAGTTATTATGGAAAAAGCTGTAAAATTTTAAAAAGACATACATATTTAGAATGAGACTTGTATATATATGAATATTCAATTCCTTCAATATGAATATTCCAATTTTGGTGGGTCTAGGATTATTTAGAAATTAGAGTCACTTTGCAAGTAGCCTCTTCCTTTACACTGAGCCAAACTAAGCAAAATCCCCAATATAGATCCCATGCAAACTTCAGATTTAAAAAAAATTCACATCAAGAATTTGAACATTTGAATTTGCTGGCTTAAGTCCAATGCTAATTGAAATGAAACCAAAAGATGCAACAGATTTTCAATAATTACATTAAAAGATCATATTCAACTGATGAAGACTGTCTACTTTATTGCTATTTTCTTTTAGGCTACGGACAGACATTAAAAAAGCCTGATTCTGTATTGATTCCATCTTTGAAGGTTAGAAGACTTTGGCTAGGCTGAACCCATTTGTAAATACACAGACATTCCCTCTAGACTGAAGAAATGCAGGCACATGCCTGCAGTGGCTCAGGCTAGAAGTCAGCAGATGCTAGAGTGAGTCCTCCCTTCCCTTCTACAGGGCTGAGCTGAGGAGGAGGGGTGTGGCCAGGCCCTGGCATGATGCTCTGA
The DNA here is from genome assembly GCF_030867095.1 of Alligator mississippiensis. Taxonomy (NCBI): domain Eukaryota; kingdom Metazoa; phylum Chordata; order Crocodylia; family Alligatoridae; genus Alligator; species Alligator mississippiensis. The sequence goes on along the minus strand of NC_081826.1, from coordinate 25,627,848 downwards.
TTAGGGAGGGGTTCCTCCCCTGGCCTTGTTGCTCCTGACCAGTCCAATAGGGAGTTAATAATGGAGCATTTAGCAACCCATCTATACAAACAAAAGCCCTCTCATTAGTTCAAGTTCTTCTTAATCAATTTTTCCAAGGAAGGAACAGAGGCACCAGCTGACCTGTTGATTAGCTCCGAAAAGCCCTAAGTGGACACTGTCCTGTCTGCCTTACACAGACACCTCAGCATTAATAGCATACCACATGCTAGCTACATCCATTCTGTGGGAGAGGGAGGGGTGGAACATGGGGAATCCAGGCAGACACTGCTGTGCCTGCCATTCCTGCTGGAGCTGGAGCTGCAACCAAGAAGTAGAGGGGAGGGACCAGCTCAGTCCTCTGGAGCAGAGAGCCCCTCCCAGGGCTGCAAAGCATCTGGGATGCTGGGGGACTCTAGTTTAACTTAAACCAGGAAGGGGTCTGGGACAGACATTGCGTAAATTGGTTTCACCCAAGTCTATTAAGTCTGATACTACATTCAACCAGTTTTATCTCAAACCAGTTTTATCCATTTTCAAACTGGTTTATGTGCACTGATCATCTGTTCTGTTACAGGTTAAACCAGTTTCTGATCACTTAAACTGGTTTATGTGTAATGTATATCCCTAGCCTTAAAGATATATGTTGTCCTATGTAAGAGCATATTAAAATAAAAAAAGAAATAAGGGAAATGCCTGATTTAGCATAAATTTTATTAAACGGTCCATTTATTCCACTCAAAGCCATATTTTATGTGCTTTTTTGCATAAGGAGTTGCCTACAAATATTCTAAACAAAATACATTTTTGGTGGAAGTGTTTTTGCTTGTTTACTGGGGACTGGCTTCATAAGGATGTGCCTAACAAAATGGGCATTATGGAGCCACATCAGTCAGAATTTTATTACAAATTTACCATAAGTTTATTAAGCAAAGCTTCCACACAGGGAAAACCTTAATACATAAAAGATCACACAGCAACCTAAACAATCTAAGATACTATGCTGAAAGTTGTCTGGAAACTTAACACATTTTAATGCAACAAAGTGCAGAGCACTTTGGTCACAGCACCACCAAGTATATGGGAAGCACAGCAGTAATACAGGGGCAGAGATTACCAACAAAGTCTAGACATGAAGAAACTATGACCTCAGCTAGAATTATCCAGTATTTACTGGTACTTTTCCTTTTTAAAAAGAAGTATATAGTACTTCATGGTTTCAGTATGGAAGGGAGCAGAGAATGGACAGCAAATAGGTTCTAAACAGTAGTCCAAAAATCCCCAAATAGACCAGAGGCTGGGAGTGCTTGAATGAAGAAACAATTGAAATGAAACATCATCCTAGCTAGAAAATTAAATCACTTTTGAAACAGGAGCACATTCAGCTTCTTCCCATTTGCATTATGTAAAAATACACTGTCAAATGCATTAAAGAAAATGATGTAAAAAGAACACTGAAATTGCAAAGTCAAGCACTCAAAAATTTAGAACATGCCACAATTACACTTATCTATGCTATCTTAATTCAGCAATTTCCTACTATTTTTTCAGAGGACCTGTGTCATTCACTGCTGATTGAATGAGTGGCTATTCAATATTTCCTTTTATCCTCATTCAGACTCAATACATTATTTACCACATACCAGTTAAATCCTTTACTGGATACAGAGTTATTCATTTATCTATTGTTAATGTCATTCATCACCTTAATATCCATTTGCTGTAAAACTTTATTAAATGTACCTTTATAACAATTTTGTGAGGAAAGGTGGTATTATATCTATTTTAATCAAGCACAGATTAAGGGCAAAATGGACATCCGTGTCCATCTGAGACACCAAAGGCCTGGTTTTTAAGACAACTTGGCATTTTATATAATTTTACGTGTTCAAAGCATCACTCCTGCTGGCTTTGCTGCCATTCAGAATGCTCAATACACCTGCAGGTGCTTCAAACCAGCCTGTCAAAAACAAGGAGGCACTACACTCATGACTGTTGACCACACTTGGGAAGTAGTTTTAAGTGACTTGCCAGCATCATGCAATGACTTTGGGTAGGTCCAAGCTGGAGTCTAGATCTGATGCAAGAAGTAGAGTCATGGCAGCAGAGCCTCACCTGGGTAGGGCTTAATTAGTGCTTCTGTTAACCAGGCTAATTCAGGTACCGCACAGTCTGCAAAGCAGACATACAGTAGCACTGGCAGATTGTGGCAGGGGGCTGAGACTTGCCCCTCTCCTGCAGCTCTTTCCAAGCCCCACACCTCAGTCATATGATCGAAGCACGAGGGTGGGACTTGCCCCTGACTTGGACAGTTTCCAGCCAGCCTTGGGCTGTGTGGGGAAGTCTGCACATGCAGTCTGGAGCTGGCTGGGGACTACCTGAAATGTGCCAGTCCCCAGCCACCTTCAGGCTGCACATGCAGACTTCCCTGCACAGCCGAGGGCTGGCCGGAAACTGTCCTGGTCAGAGGCAGGTTCCAGCCAGCTCCAGGGTGGGTGGGGAACTCTCCCCGTGCAGGGAGCTCCCAGGAATCACAGAGCAAGGGGTTGGGGAGCTTGTTTCCAGCCCCAGCTCCATGATTACAGGGACCTGGCAGGCGCTAAAGATGAGAGAGCAAAGCAATGGTATACCTTGATCTTAGCAAGTCTTTTAACACCATTATCCACAACGTTGTCATTAACAAGCTCAGGAAATATAGACTATTTGAGAGCACTGTAATGTAGATACATAACTGGTTGGCTCATCATGCTCAGTGCTTAGTCATCAGTAGCTCAATGTCTATTAAGGAGGTGGTATCAAGTGGGATTCTCCAGGGGTTGGTATTGCTCACCATCTACATTAAAGATTTGGATAATGGGATTGAATGCACACTTATCACATTTGTGGACAACACCATGTTGGGTGGAGTTGCACCCACTCTCAAGAGCAGAGCTAGGATCCAGAATGACCTGGGTAGACTAGAAAATGGTCCAGAATCGATCATATGAAATTCAACAAGGAAAAATGTAACAGCTCCCACTTCTGCATGGCTATAGTGCCCTCTGTGGCTGAACCAAAGCTGTTTCTTGATCTTTCCTTTGTTCCCCCCCCCCCCATCCCACCTAGCCATGCTTTGATGGAATGTTATTCTGGATTTGGGCGGGGACTGCCGTCTGGGGCTGGAATGTTAGGGCTGAAAGGGACCTTGAAGATCATCAAGTCCAGCCCCCTGCCCAGGTGCAGGAAGTCAGTTAGGGTCAAAGGATCCCAGCAAGATAGGCATCCAAATGTTTCCTGAATGAATCCAGAGTAGGTGCCTGCACCACTTTTGGAGGGAGTCTATTCCAGGCCTTGGGGGCTCAGACAGGAAATAAATGTTTCCTTATGTCCAGCCTAAAATGGTCTTGGAGGAGTTTATGACCATTAGTCTTTGTTATCCCTTGGGGCGCTCTGGTGAACAGACATTCCCCCAGATCCTGATGCACACCCCTTATGTACTTATAGGCAGCCACCAGTTCCCCCCTGAACCTGCACTTTTCCAGACTGAAGAGTCCCATGGCACTCAGCCTCTCTTCATAATGCCTATTCTCTTGCCCTCTGATCATGCGCATGGCTATCCTCTGGATTCTTTCAAGCTTCTCAACATCCTTCTTGAATTGTGGAGCCCAGAATTGGATGCACTACTCCAGATGCAGCCACACCAAGACTGAGTACAGTGGGAGGATGACATTCTGAGATTTACTTGAGAAGTGTGAGGGCCAGGCCCCGATCCCGCCCTCGTCGCCATGCGCGGCGGTGATTCCGATCCCATTCTGGCCGTCATGGGCAAGCTGGGGGCGAACCGGGGTCATACCAGACCTGTCTCCAGTGCACGCGGGCTGTGGCCGGCAGCCTGGACACGCGAGGTGGGAGAGAACTGCGAAGCGGCTTTGCGCACGCGAGTTAGAATTAGTTACGGAGGCGTAATGGTTGATTGAAAAGATTGTTTACTTACACCCAAAGATGGTATTGGTGTAGGCTGGACAAGTTTCCAGGCACAGCTCCCGCTTGAACCCTTGTTGGAGGACTCTGACAAATCGATTACTCCCACAGAGTTTGCTAGGCTCCGCGGGTCTGGTTAAGTTGGGTTCGAAAAGTTTCCCCGGAGTTATTCAGGCTCCGCGGGGTCCGAAATTACAGGAAAGGGATACGTCTAGGATTGCGCTCGGCGACGGGGAGAGGTGAGAAGCGAAAGCTCCGTAGGCTCGGTTCTATTGCCTCTCTTGCCTGCTTAGGGGAGGCGCGCCGGGTCCGCGAGGGTCCACAGCGCTTGGAGATCTTCACACAGAATCTCTCTCTCTTCCTCCCTCCTCCGGCTTGGGCGGAAACTACCCAAGCCTTTTGTATGGCTAGCAAGCCAATCGCTAGCCTCCACGTGTGCCTAAATTAGGAATCGGCCAATAACATGGCGCGGATCCTAATACAAATGGTGGGAACTTCTTTACAATGTGTATCACTACTGTGCAAGAAAGAGATGCACACTGCAAAGAAGCTACAATTTGGCGGGAAATCCCCCGTTGCACCAGAGCTCTCTCTAGCAGCAGAGAACTCTACCATGCAAAGAAAGCAACAAATTGGGGGGAAATAATTTAGCGGTGCCGAAGCACACACACAAACAAAAAATCACAACTTTGGGTTGTGACAAGAAGCATCTATAGATGCAAGCCAGAGTCTTCTTTGCTTTACCAGCTGTGGCATTGCATTGGTGTCTCATGTTCATCTTGTGGTCAATCATGACCCCCAAGTCTCTTTCAGCCATGGTGCTAGCGAGCGTAGCACCACTGAGCCTATAAGCACTGTGCAGGTCCCCCCCCCCAACTACCAAGGTGGAGTACCTTGCATTTATCGGTATTGTACATCATCAGGTTTGTATCCACCCACTTACTAAGCTTATCCAAGTAGGCCTGGATCATTAGCCTGTGCTCAGGTGTGGATGCTATGCCCCAAAGTTTAGTGTCATTGGTGAACTTGACCAGTGCACTTCTGACACCAAAGTCCACATTGTTGATAAAGATGTTAAAGAGAACCAGTCCAAGGACACAACCTTGGGGAACACCACTGGTCATGGAGTGCCATTATGATCACTACCATTGACTACTACTCTCTGGGTCCGACCTCGGAGCCAATTTCCCAGCCATTGGACTGTGGTGTAACTGAGGCCACAGTTGGCTGAACTTTCCATGAGGAGATCATGGGACACCAGATCGAAGGCTTTTTTAAAGTTCAAATATATGATGTCAATCTCTTCTCCCTTGTCTAGGTGATATTTCACCTGATCATAGAAGATGAGATTGGTCAGGCAAGACCTACCCACAACAATCCCGTGCTAACTGTCCCTCAGGATGTTGCCCTTAGCCAGCTTATCAAGAAGGGTCTCTTTGATAATTTTCTCCAGAATCTTACTGGGGATTGAGGTCAAGCTGATTGGCCTGTACTTCTCGGGATCTGCTTTCCACCCTTTCTTAAAGATGGGCACCACATTGGCCTTCTTTCCAGTCTTCAGGTACTTCACCTGAGCACCACAAGTTTTGGAATATTTTTGCCAGTGGTTGGGGTATGACACCTGTCAGCTCCTTGAGTACTCTAGGGTGTACTCTGTCAGGGCCAGCTGATTTGAAGGTGTCCAGCCTCTCAAGGTGCTCCTTTACAAGGTCTACACCAATGCTAGGTATAAATACACCTCCCCCTGGCTGTCCCACATCATACTAGGCAGGGTGGTCTCTCTGGGCAGATGAAAGATCGATGCAAAGTACCTATTAAGCAGGTTGGCTTTTTCCTGGGTGTCAGTTATCAGCTGTCCCCAATTTGGTTCAGCAGGGGTCCAATGTTATCCTTGCTTTTTTTCTGACTCCCTACATATCTGAAAAAGGACTTTTTATTATCCTTGATATGTGGAGCCATGTGGGACAGAATAATTTCATGCACAAATACAAGTTGGAGGATTGGCTAGGCTGCAGTAATGCAGAGAATGACCTGTGGGTTACAGTAGACCATAAGCCGAATGTAACTCAACAGTGTGGGCTTTTTGCATAAAAGCCCAATGGTGTATTGGGTTGTATTAACAGGGGTGTCACGTACAGGTAGAGGGAAGTGATTCTGGAAGCAGGGTTTTCCACAAAGACATTCTGGTAGCCAGCCAGAGCATCTATATGTTTGTTTCTTGCCCCAGTGCTGAAGCATGTTGCGGGGCAGGCAGCATGCCAGCCACAGGAAGCTGGACCCGGGCTCCTTCCAGTAAGTAGGGGGGGGCTGGAGGAGGGGGGAGTGATCTATGGGGGGACCCCTGCTGGCTTTGCACAATCCCCCAGCCCCCCAATGGCTGATCCGCCCAGCCCTGCTCCCATCCACCCCCCAAGTCCCCCGATCACTGCCCTGCCTGACCCC